>NC_091297.1:19287037-19407037 GCF_038502225.1 Cherax quadricarinatus | reverse complement strand
TGTGTGTGTGGTGTTAGTCACCAGCGCTGGGTACATTTACAGGTCAACATTGATAACTACCTCAAACGTGATTCTAGAAGCACGAATCAGTGTTACATAACTCTAGCTTCCTTTCTAGAGTGTAGAGTTAGGGACGCATCAGTGTGGTGGTGATGCTGGTGGTGATGCTGGTGGTGGTGGTGGTGATGCTGGTGGTGATGGTGGTGATGCTGGTGGTGATGCTGGTGGTGATGCTGACATTTAACACTTATGCGGGAAGGGTGTAGTCATGACAACGTTGTGACCTTGAGAAGCATCACGTGTGGCTGCATCCAACTCACTGTCTCACATTTCCTGTATCTATAACTAGTGTGGTTAGTACATCCTTGATCCTACTTCCTGCCTGTCTACCTTTTATAAACACAATAACAACAATGTGCTAGTGTACATACACTAACAGTATTACGCAAATGTCACAATATACACAGCCTCTCAGTATCTTGTTAAAAACTTATGGTTCACTGCTAATGAAGGAGAAAGTAGATAAAATTCCTTTGATCAAGAGTGCTTCACCAGCTACAAGGCAGCTTCTCTCCCCCCCAGAAGGATGAAACCTGTACCTAGAGATTACCTGTAGTCACTTCAGGAGGTCATCGCCCCCGTGGCCCGGTCCCAGACCAGGTCTCCTGGACGATGGCCTGACTTATTAACATGTTAGTACCTGCCGCTCACAGTCCAACGTATGCACCACAACCCGTATGATCAGGACCTGTTAAGCAATCTGTCAAGTCCCCTCTTGAAGACAGCTAGTGGCTTGTTGATGCTCCTTATGCATGAAGGAAAGGCGTTTAAGAGTCCTGGCCCTTTCTGCGATAACATTGTGATCCTTGAACGTAAGATCTGACATTATCACCCCAAGGTCTCTCATATTTGACTTACATTCTAGCGAGTGGTTTGCGTTTGTCTTGTACTTCGATCTTGTTTTGATTTCTTTCAAAGTCATTCCGGTAATAAATTTATTCATAGGCCGGAACTAGCCACAGTCCATACATTGTAACTACACGATGTTCATTGTCATATTTAATATTCGTGTGGATGTTGTGGGTGTGGCAGGGTAAATAAAGTCACCTGTCTTGGTATAAAATAATTGAACTGTATAATAATGTGCAGATTATATTATTTTATTTAGAGAAGTTTCATAAATTTATGAATTGATGAAGTGTCATGTGTGCCCTCAAGTGCCGCCATCAAACAGTGCCAGGCAGTTTGTCTAGCAATAATTGGGGAACGCTGATAACCCACGCAGTAAACTAGAAGTGTGAAAGAGTCGAGACTCGACCCCTACAAACACATCCCGGCGAGTACTAAGAGGTGGATCCGAATGACGTGCTGCAGACAATACTGAGGAAAATAACCCATTGCAGAACAACCTTACCAGACAACGTTTCGCTCTGTTAGAGCAAAACATTGTTATTAAAGCTTGTTTTGCAACGTTCGCCTTTTCTTCCAATACTGGAGCTACTGAGTACAAGACTACTACCACCACACGATGCAGACACTTGTACTCAACACTAACACTCTCAGCAGACAACACCGGAGAGTCTTCATACGCTGTGACATTCAAGGACTCAAGTTTTACAATACATTTTCTCCAGGATGAGACCCACAACAGTCTGCTAACACAATTAAGCAGACAGGGATGTAGGGAAGCTGGTCCATGTGTTTCTCCGTGCCGGGCAACTAAACGTAGCTGACTACCTTGCGAGCTATGCAGCATCCACTACCTGCTCAGGCTTTTATTTATTTTATTTAGCAAAACTGGATACATCAGTTGCTACCCTCTTCCATGCGATAGTTAGGCAGAGGAAATAAATGATATCAATGTTTCCCTCTTACATTACATCACGCAGGACAGCTCAGTGTTGTGGTTTTGTCAACCTCAGATGGGAGACTTCAGCAGGACAATGAGGATACCATCAGGTATTCCATTATGGTTCATCAGTTAAAGCTTGAAAGATTTCTTTCGAGCAGAGCCGAAGTTATTATTACAAGGGAATTGGCTTCTCTCAGGATAGCCTATTCTAATAAACAGGAGAAATGAAATGTTTAAGAAAATGTCTTCATCGTTCCCCAAGCTCATGAAGAACGACCACTGGAGAGGGATGGGAGGGAGGGAGGGAGGGGAGGCGGGGGGGGGGGGTTATGAATGGGATGACGTGGCTCTTCACAGGAAACAATTTTGAGATAATTGTGTTAAGACTTGCTGGTCAACACTCTTACATGTAGCAAATATTGTGTGTGAAGACTTGCTGGTCAACACTCTTACATGTAGCAAATATTATGTGTGAAGACTTGCTGGTCAACACTCTTACATGTAGCAAATATTATGTGTGAAGACTTGCTGGTCAACACTCTTACATGTAGCAAATATGTGTGAAGACTTGCTGGTCAACACTCTTACATGTAGCAAATATTGTGTGTGAAGACTTGCTGGTCAACACTCTTACATGTAGCAAATATTATGTGTGAAGACTTGCTGGTCAACACTCTTACATGTAGCAAATATTATGTGTGAAGACTTGCTGGTCAACACTCTTACATGTAGCAAATATTATGTGTGAAGACTTGCTGGTCAACACTCTTACATGTAGCAAATATTGTGTGTGAAGACTTGCTGGTCAACACTCTTACATGTAGCAAATATTATGTGTGAAGACTTGCTGGTCAACACTCTTACATGTAGCAAATATGTGTGAAGACTTGCTGGTCAACACTTACATGTAGCGACAAGAGTGAAGTAGTACTCAAGTCGAAGATAGAACGTATATTTTAATTCTGGGGGGAACTGCGTTATTTAATAATGGAAATTACCAATTAGTTACTATGCAGGAATAGTGTGGAGAAATTCCTGCAAAGTGTGTGTACTTCAAACATTAGGTACTTAAAGACACATGTGCAACATCTGGATATCTTTATTGTAGACGTTTCGCCATCCAGTGGCTTTATCAATCCAGATTCTAGGACATTAATAGAAGGCAGTAGAACTATATACAAAAGATGAGGTGCTCAGTCCCTTAGCCTTGGAGTTAGTGTTTACAGCATCGTGGTGGAGAAGAATCTGGAGCAAAGGCAAGAAGACTGGCGGTTATATAGGCGTCAGTGGATAAGGACGTGTAGCAGACGAGGGCATAGTCACTGGTAGGCTGGATTGCCCACTGGAAGTAGGTCCTACCCAAAGGGATGGGTTAGTTGTAGCAGCCGTGAAGAAGGTCTTGTAGATGTCCTCTGAACCAAGATTCCATGATGCTACAGTATCTGACAAGTTGTGTAAACACTAACTCCAAGACTGAGGGACTGAGTACCTCATCTTTTGTATATAGTTCTACTGCCCTCAATTTATGTCCTAGAATCTGTATTGATAAAGCCACTGGATGGCGAAACGTCTACAATAAAGATATCCAGATGTTGCACATGTGTCTTAACTTTCATACTGTCGGTATTTTGTACCTTTCTTGCACATTAAGTACTTTGCAACACAAGAAGATTGGAAAGTGTTCTCTCATCCCGGAATTATACCAGTCATGTGCTTATGTAATTCCTTGTGTAATGCCCTAATTGCAAATGTAGGAATACAGCTACGCTCTCGTGGTCTCCAATATTTATATTTATTACTTATATGTATTTCCTTAACTATAATGGTTGTAGCATTCACACCCTATTCTTCCTATCCATTCCAGTAGCTGACCACTCGGAAAAATCAGTGGTGCACCGTATCTCAACCATGCTTAACAGACTGTTCACGATTACCAGATGGAGGATCAAGCCTCCACTGGTCCTTGAGCTGACCTACCGCTTAATGAAATTAATACAATCATGCTATACTTTTGTCATATCCACTGCTATTTCTTGCCCATCTCTGGCAACATTCTGAGTAATAGTAACAATAGTTTTGCTTTGAGGAAACCTTGAAAGCTTATGTATATACTGAACCACAAGAGGAATACTTAACCATAGCCTATTTGTCTTTCTCAAGTTCCCCAGGTCAGGCTGACGCACATTACCTTATGTGATAAACCAATCCTGTGTAACGGAATATGACCAAACTGACAGACTTTTGTTCTCACATCCGTACAATGCGGATGAACACAATTTTACTGAATACAAATCCACTGATTACCATTCAGGCGGCAAGTTACTCGTGTATGAGAGGAGAAAGTGGGCCACATCACTTTGCAGGCAGATGATGAGCTCAACCTCGCGGTGAACTCTTATCTAGCTTCTCAAGGTCCTCTACTACCTTACCTGAAGAGGGTTTCGAGGGTCAACGCCCCCGCGGTTCGGTCTGAGACCAGGCCTCATGGTGGATCAGGGTCTAATCAACCAGGCTGTTACTGTTGGCCACACGCAAACTGAAGTACGAACCACAGCCCGGTTGGTTAGGTACTGACTTTTGGTGCCTGTCCAGTGCCCTCTTGAAGATAGCCAGGGGTCTATTGGTAATCCCCCTTATGTATGCTGGGAGGCAGCTGAACAGTATTGCGCCCCAGGTACTTATTGTGTTGCGTCTTGTGTACTCGTGGCGCCCCTGTTTTTCTTTGGGGGAATGTTACATCTCCTTCCGAGTCTTTTTCTTTCATAGGGAGTGATTTTCGTGTTCAAGTTTGGTACTAATCCCTCTAGGATTTTCCAAGTGTATATTATCATGCATCTCTCTCGCCTGCGTTCCAGGGAATACAAATCAAGGGCCTTCAACCGTTCCCAGTAATTTAGGTGGCTTACTGTACTTATGTGTGCTGTGAAAGTTCTTTGTACACTCTCCAGGTCAGCAATTTCGCCTGCCTTGAAGGGGGCAGCTAGTGTACAACAGTATTCCAGCCTAGAGAGAAAAAGTGAGCTTGGCGTCTCTAGTTTTGAAGGTTCTCATTATCCATCCTATTATTTTCCTAGCAGATGCGGTAGATATACTGTTGTGGTCTTTGAAGGCGAGATCCTCTGACAATATCACCTTACTGCCTTCCTCTTCCGGTACCTCACTCTTCTCATTACTCGCGAAATCGTAATGACACAATTACAAACAAACCATTCCACGGGCGGGGATAGAACCTGCGATCGGAGAATCTCAAAACTCCAGACCGTCGCGTTATCCACTGGACCAGCTAGCTACAATAAGATTCGTCCAACTAGGTATATTTCTACACCATAGGAAGGTTAGCATAGAAATACACCTAGTTGGACGAATCTTATTGTGGCTAGCTGGTCCAGTGGCTAACGCGACCGTCTGGAGTTTTGAGACACTGATCGCGGGTTCTATCCCCGCCCGTGGTATGGTTTCTTCTCATTAGTTTGGTGTGATGTTCACAAATATGGAGGAGGAGGTTGTCGCTGCAGCTGCTGTTGTTAGTCCCATGTATCATGAAAATAGACGTGAAATGATCCCTAAGGAACCTTCTTAAGATTATATCTCTTACACGAGTAACTTTGCCTGTTTCTTGGTCTGTAAACTGATGGCATATAAGGCACCATGGCCCTGAGCAGTAAACTAGCCTATAAAAATAAAATACTAAAAATTCTGAGCAAGTATCCTAAGTTTTTACAAAATAAATTTCAGATTTTTGAAAAATATACACCAAAATGTGCTTCTGTTTTCTCTGATGCTTGTGGTTCACTAAGTCACTGTGAGGTAGAAGTCTGCTACATTGAACCTGATGTGTGGTTCACTAAGTCACTGTGAGGTAGAAGTCTGCTACACTGAACCTGATGTGTGGTTCACTAAGTCACTGAGGTAGAAGTCTGCTACACTGAACCTGATGTGTGGTTCACTAAGTCACTGTGAGGTAGAAGTCTGCTACACTGAACCTGATGTGTGGTTCACTAAGTCACTGTGAGGTAGAAGTCTGCTACATTGAACCTGATGTGTGGTTCACTAAGTCACTGACCAATCTTAGAGAAAAGTTGGATTCATTTTAGACAAAGACTCCAACTTATTTTTAGGGAAGAATAAATTGGGGAAACTGGAAATATTGCTTTTCTTATGATCATTTGAATAAGCTCACCTTTAACACTTCATTAACTTTATTAACACTGACAACTTGACAATGCAACTTCCGAGAGGCTTCAAACTTTCTAGTGGTGTACTTTATTACACTGGTCTCTGAGATATGAGAATGCACCTTCAGTTTATCTTCAAAGCTGGAATTTCTTAGTGAAAATTTGAATTAAATTTGGGCCGTGTCCTAATTTGCAAGTTTTATTGAAGAAATTGTGATATTAATTTGTATGTAAGTAGTGAATTATTCTTGTGATTCACTTCATATCCTCAGTGATAATATTGAACTTCCCTACAAAATTATGCCGCAGTTTGTGCTTTTCCAAGTGTGTCCACTGAAGCACAGGAAGCTAATGTTAACTACCTAGATGAGAATTTCCCAAATTCCTTCTATCTTGCACCAACTGAGTCCACGAAGTCACCGAGATTATAAAGTCACTTAAAAATAACTCAGGGAATCTGTCTCATGTTCCACCATTACTGTACTAGCGAGCGGCCCATGTCCTTTCGCACTAGTCACTAGAAACTAGCACCTTCCCGAAACTACTAAAGATGGCAAGGGTTACACCAATACATAAAGGTGGTGACCCTACAGACTTAAACAACTATAGGCCAATATCAAACTTATCATTGCTATCCAAAATCTTTGAGGAACTCGTGCACAGGAGACTATATTCATTTATAACGTCACAAAACATACTCAACCCCTGCCAATTTGGATTCAGGAAAAATAAAAGCACTAATGATGCAATCATAAAAATGCTAGATCTGCTTTACACAGCATTGGAAAATAAGGAATATCCACTAGGAATTTTTATTGACCTAAGAAAAGCTTTTGACACAGTAGACCACGGCATCCTACTCCACAAACTTGACCATTACGGTATAAGAGGCCATGCGCTTGCTTATTTCAAATCTTACCTTACTAATAGGTATCAGTATGTCACCATTAAAGACACAGCATCAACAACACGGCCACTTGATACTGGAGTTCCGCAGGGAAGTGTCCTTGGTCCCCTGCTCTTCCTCATATACATCAATGATCTTCCAAACGTATCCCAACACCTGAAACCCATTCTCTTTGCTGACGACACGACTTATGTCATCTCTCACCCTAATCTTGCCACCCTCAACACCATTGTTAATGAGGAGCTGATCAAAATATCGACTTGGATGATAGCCAATAAACTTACGCTTAACACTGACAAAACCTACTATATTATGTTTGGTAGCAGAGCAGGAGATGCACATATTAATATTAAGATCGACAAGACTCTAATTACCAGACATAATGAGGGCAAATTCCTAGGCCTATACCTTGACAACCTGAATTTCAGCACCCATATCCAACACATAACCAAAAAAGTATCCAAAACGGTTGGGATCCTCTCCAAGATATGATACTACGTGCCGCAAAATGCCCTTCTCACACTATACCACTCACTTATTTATCTATACCTCACCTATGCTATTTGTGCTTGGGGATCAACTGCAGCAACACACCTAAAGCCAATAATAACCCAACAAAAAGCTGCAGTAAGAATAATCACCAAATCCCATCCCTGGCAACACCCCCCCCCCCACTCTTCATAAATCTAAACTTACTCCCTGTTCAGTACATCCACACTTACTACTGTGCAATCTACATCTACAGGACCTTAAACTCCAATATCAACCTTGACCTAAAACGCTTTCTTGATAGTTGTGACAGAACCCACAGGCATAACA
This sequence comes from Cherax quadricarinatus, assembly GCF_038502225.1. Lineage (NCBI taxonomy): Eukaryota > Metazoa > Arthropoda > Malacostraca > Decapoda > Parastacidae > Cherax > Cherax quadricarinatus. The sequence goes on along the minus strand of NC_091297.1, from coordinate 19,399,284 downwards.
CCAGACACAAACATCTCTACAACATTCCCCATGTCCGACTAAACCTTTACAAAAATTCAATGCATGTCAAAGGCCCTAAAATCTGGAACACCCTACCTGAGAACTCTAGAACTGCAGACACATTCATCACCTTCAAAACTACCATTAGAAAACATCTTATCTCCCTGATACACCCCGTCAACTAACTACACGAATACCACCTGGTGGTTCACACTTACACTCACTCACTCACCCATTTGACCATAAACAAAAATATTAATCTCAATCTTAAAATAATGAATCCTATGATACTCCAATATTGAAACTATGTATTGTGCCAAAACAAAAGCATTCACATTGCTAAACTCACAAACTAGTATTTAGTCACTTAGCCATAATACCAACTTACCTCATAATTTGTAATATTTTAAAATTAAGAATTAAACTAAGTCTGCCCGAAATGCCTAGCCATGCTAGGTGTTCTAGTGGTACACTCTGTAATCATTATTTGACTACATGTAAACCACACAATGACCAAATTCTGTAAACTCAGCACTGTAATCCCTATAGAGAATAAAATTTGAATTTGAATTGAACACACACACAAGTGTGTCCACTGAAGCACAGGAGGCTGATAACACACACACACACACACACACACACACACACACACACACACACACACACACACACTTCTAAATTACTACTATTATTTTCTTGTTCTTTTCTCCTCCTTCTCTTTTCTTTTTCTTCTTCCCCCCTCCTCCTCTTCTCCTCTTCTTCTTCTCCTCTTCCTCCTCTTCTCCTCCTCCTCTTTTCCTCTTCTCCTCCTCCCCCTCATTTTCTCTTCCTCCTATTCTCCTCCTCATTATTGGGGCTAGTTACTCCTTCTGTATAAATTACTAAATAAAATAGAAAAACTTTTATTTCATTTTTAGGTGACAACCTCGATGGAATACGACCGGTTTCTTGAAAAAACTATTATTGTTTAGCGCTAAACCCGTATGGAGCATTCAAGACAAGGAGCGAGAAATGCTTGATGGCGCATGCGGTCAACGCTACACAGAGAGCAGTCTCGTCCAGTGCTCTTATGCTTGACAAAAAAATATTTTACATATATTTTAGAAGTGTTTGTGTAAAGACAGGTGGTGTTATAGTACAAGTTACTTAACACGAGGCACTAGAGCAGCACTCAGTGGTCAAACTTGAGCAGGATCAGCACCAATGACTGAGGCAGTTCAAGGTAGTAGCTGTTTACCAAGCTACTATCTAGAGAGGTAATGCTGTCATGTCGTGTAGCGTCGTGTGTTTGTTTTTGAAACTCGGTCGTGTGGCTGAAGATTGAGTTACAACATGTGTGACTAGCTCAAAGAATTATCCTGTATCACGTGTCTTCATACCCAATGTCTACTGCTTGTTGTCCCGGCCACCATAATAAGTCTCGCAAAAACACAATAAGAAATTTGTCATTTTTATCAAAAAGACGTTTCGTCCACCTATAACTATCAGCTTGGTGACATGAAAAGGCTTCTGGTGGACGATATGTCTCATCAAAGAAATGTCATAACCCGCATAGTGTATTTTATTTACATACATACTTGTTAGTATATTCGACCAGTGATATACACCAGAGGTAGAATATGACAAAGACACCTACCAACCATGAAGGCGCGACTGTTGACCAAGGAGAGTAACAAGGAAGTGTATATTAAATGTTTGCTTGTGGCAACACTGGTCAGATTTCTTTTCTCATGAGCACTTCGGATCACAGGTCAATCTTACACACAATTTTACGCACATTAAACATGAATGTATGTTAATAAGTTTTATTCCTTGCCACTCTGTAACTGGTGAGAGACCATATAACGAGAGTAATGATCTTGTAATTTTTAAAGTCTAATGGAAGAAGAAGCAGAAGAAGCAGAAGAAGAAGAAGCAGAAGAAGCAGCAGCAGCAGCACCACCACCACTACTTGTGTCAAGGCAACAACTGTTACCATTCTTCACGTTAACACCACTCATGGCACCATAATAACCTGTCACCTGGAGGTAATCACTGGCCTCTAAGGCCAAGGTCTACACTGGCTTCCCTCAGGTCAGCGAAGTAAACTTGAGCCACTGCTAGAATGCTGCTGTATCGTAGGGGTTCTTAAATGGAGATATCGTGGGTTGAAGGTAGACACTTGTTGGATGGTAACATATATTGTCAGAGTCTGATGATGGGAAATGGAGCCCACTGCCTTGCCTGTCTTCGGCTGGGTGTCTACGCCGACTGAGAGGGAGGCAGAGGTACGAGCCTACACATGCGCATCCCGTGACGTCACACAAAGTCACAGGCCTAAAAGGGATCTCCTATCTAAAGCACATGGATGATACTAATAAGCTATGCTATATAACACAGGGATCAGCAACTATGTTGACAGCTCGGTCATGTTACGTATGTCGTCCCGACATACACTACTATCTATAGGCTGAACAGGCAGGTGGTTCTGGGCTGATTCTATACAATAACAAATTCATATATAACTTAGAATTAGTGGATGGTATCATAATGGATGTTAACAAAATGAGTTTTAATGTAATGCATTACAAACTATAAGAACAAATCATTGCACAATATGGATGGGATTGATCAATCGATCGATCTGTATTCATGCACTCTACGGATTCTGAGGAAGAATAAATGTATATATATACAAGGTGAAATTAACAGCAAAGGTATCTGGTGCACTCAGACTATTACTGTCAAATTCTCAGAATACGGAGGGAATGTGAATACGAAAAAAAAAAAAATTTGAAAAAAAAAAACTAATCGGTTAATAACGAACAGTTGACAATTTACTTCATCTCGGACATCTAGTTATACAGACTATGTACATTTAAACCCAATTCTGCGAGGGTGAGGTTTACATATACAGAATGGTTATCTCTGGGAGGATCGAATTCCTCTGCAATGGCTAACACATGCCTTGACTGAGGGAGATCTGAACGAGTATCTACAAAAGATACTTGTGGGTTTCTCATTACTTGTCGAGTACGAAAGGAGTAACGACATTCAGGTTGGTTATCTGACTGAGTATTTGAGGTAGAGGGTACAGAGTCAAGAGGATTTTCAGCATCTGTCACATTAGTCTGGGTAGCAATATCAACATCGCAAACTAATTTCATATGATCTAAATGCGATTCTTTGTACTTACCAGTACTAATTTCTCTAACCTTATACTTATTACCAGAGATATGTTCTACAACTCGATAAGGTCCGACAAACTTTTTATCGAGCTTAGGCATTTCGGATGTTTTGTTGAAATTTGTCAGCATTACTCTTGAACCTACTTCGACTTTTGATGGCTTAGCACGGCTATTAGTTACTCTAGTAAATTCTGCTGTTGATTTGTGAAGTGTTCCACGGATTCTTCTAAAAACACTGAGCCATGCTGGTACCAGTTGCTACGAAATCATCAGGGTTGTAATTAGGTTTCGGAGTGGAATATAACAACTCATAGGGTAAACGCTTGTCTACACCATACAATGCATAATGTGGAGTATCACCTATGGAAGCATTGTAAGCAGAATTTATGGCACATTGGACATCTGGTATGACTTCATCCCAAGTTTCACTATTGGGGTTGATAGTGGCTCTCAGGACATCAAGTACTTTCTTATTGGTTCGTTCGGCTAACCCATTGCTGGCAGGATGATGAGGAACAATGGTGGATTTAGAGATCTTGTATAAAGTACACAAATTTTCAAGAATCTCATTACAGAATTCACCTCCATTATCTGTTACTAAGGACTTTGGGGTGGTATGCCTGCAGATAATGCGTTCTTTAAACGCTTTAGCTACTGTCTCTGCAGTCTTATCTGCAATAGGAACTAACTCACAATATCTGGTGAAATGGTCTACCATAACACACAGAGGTTTGTTGCCTTGGAGGGAACATTTAAAATTGGTTAATAAATCAAGGACAACTCTTTCCCACGGTTCGCTAGTGGTTGGGTACACTTGGATAGGATTAGGACCATTGACATTCCCTTTATGTTGCATACAGACACTACATTTCTTAACATACTTGGAAATGTCAGTTGCCATACGTGGCCAAAAGTATTTCATTCTGGCTTGTTTCACAGAACGATCCATACCAGGGTGTGCAACACCTGGTGCATCATGAACTAGCTGTAGAGCTACGTTCACTAGTGACTGTGGAATTACTAACTGGTAAACTCTTCTGCTTGGAGTACCCAACTCGGCTGTTCGATACAGTAATTCTTGGCTCATTACAAAGTCACTAATGGGTGCTGGTGGCTTCACAGTAAGAATAAGATCTTGGGTTCTTAAATGGAGATATCGTGGGTTGAAGGTAGACACACTTGTTGGATGGTAACATATATTGTCAGAGTCTGATGATGGGAAATGGAGCCCACTGCCTTGTCTGTCTTCGCCTGGGTGTCTATGCCGACTGAGCTGTGAACATAGTTGCTGATCCCTGTGTTATATAGCATAGCTTATTAGTATCATCCATGTGCTTTAGATAGGAGATCCCTTTTAGGCCTGTGACTTTGTGACGTCACGGGATGTGCATGTGTAGGCTCGTACCTCCGCCTCCCTCTCAGTCAGCGTAGACACCCAGGCGAAGACAGGCAAGGCAGTGGGCTCTATTTCCCATCATCAGACTCTGACAATATGTGTTACCATCCAACAAGTGTGTCTACCTTCAACCCACGATATCTCCATTTAAGAACCCCTACGATAAATGGTGACAGCGGTGGGATAGAATGATCCAGCAGAGTGGATGAGGTCTCCACTGTTGAAATAGCACTGACCCACTAGTCAGGTGGCACGTCATCCTGTACTTGAACAGGGTAAGGATAGTGAACTAGGTCAACGAGGTTGGTATTTGCTCTGAGACGAACACTGTGACCCGAAGTGTTAGCAAGGAATAAATTGATCTTACTGTCTCTTACAACATGTAAGGAAGGTTCAACAAATAAACCCTTGACCTTGCAGGAATCACTGTCCTTACCCTGTTTAAGTACAGGATGACGTGCCACCTGACCAGTGGGTCGGTGCTATTTCAACAGTGGAGACCTCATCCACTCCGCTGGATCATTCTATCCCACCGCTGTCACCATTTATCATAGGGGTTCTTAAATGGAGATATCGTGGGTTGAAGGTACACACACTTGTTGGATGGTAACATATATTGTCAGAGTCTGATGATGGGAAATGGAGCCCACAGCCTTGCCTGTCTTCGCCTGGGTGTCTACGCCGACTGAGAGGGAGGCAGAGGTACGAGCCTACACATGCGCATCCCGTGACATCACACAGTCACAGGCCTAAAAGGGATCTCCTATCTAAAGCACATGGATGATACTAATAAGCTATGCTATATAACACAGGGATCAGCAACTATGTTGACAGCTCAGTTGGCATAGACACCCAGGCGAAGACAGGCAAGGCAGTGGGCTCCATTTCCCATCATCAGACTCTGACAATATGTTACCATCCAAGAAGTGTGTCTACCTTCAACCCACGATATCTCCCTTTAAGAACCCCTACGATAGCTGTACCCTGGGCCAATGGGCCACCTTGGGCCCTACACTAACAACTACTGTGACAGTGGTCCACCATGGAGTCTACACTAATATAAGCACTGGGACAGTGGTCCACCACTAAAATGGTCTGGTAACCAGTTCTGGTCTAGGAGAGGGTCGCGGGGGCGTTGACCCCCAAGTAACTTACAAGCTACTTTTAAACCAGAAACTCAATCGTACATAACACACGAGTCCATCCCGGCGACGGCGGCGGTAATGGTGGTAATTGTGGTGGTGGTGGTGATTATAGTGGCGGTGATGGTGAGTGGTGGTGACAGTGATGTAGCGAGTGGTGGTGACAGTGATGTAGCGAGTGGTGGTGACAGTGATGTAGCGAGTGGTGGTGACAGTGACGTAGCGAGTGGTGGTGACAGTGACGTAGCGAGTGGTGGTGACAGTGACGTAGCGAGTGGTGGTGACAGTGACGTAGCGAGTGGTGGTGACAGTGACGTAGCGAGTGGTGGTGACAGTGACGTAGCGAGTGGTGGTGACAGTGACGTAGCGAGTGGTGGTGACAGTGACGTAGCGAGTGGTGGTGACAGTGACGTAGCGAGTGGTGGTGACAGTGACGTAGCGAGTGGTGGTGACAGTGACGTAGCGAGTGGTGGTGACAGTGACGTAGCGAGTGGTGGTGACAGTGACGTAGCGAGTGGTGGTGACAGTGACGTAGCGAGTGGTGGTGACAGTGATGTAGCGAGTGGTGGTGACAGTGATGTAGCGAGTGGTGGTGACAGTGATGTAGCGAGTGGTGGTGACAGTGATGTAGCGAGTGGTGGTGACAGTGATGTAGCGAGTGGTGGTGACAGTGATGTAGCGAGTGGTGGTGACAGTGATGTAGCGAGTGGTGGTGACAGTGATGTAGCGAGTGGTGGTGACAGTGATGTAGCGAGTGGTGGTGACAGTGATGTAGCGAGTGGTGGTGACAGTGATGTAGCGAGTGGTGGTGACAGTGATGGTATGTGGCTGTGAGTTATGGTGATGAGTAGTGGTGATATTTATAGTGGTGATGGCGGCGGCGACGGTGGTGGTGGTGATGGTGGTGGCGGCGGCGGTGATGGCGGCGGCGGTGGTGGTGGTGGCGGCGGTGACGGTGGTGGTCGTGGTGGTGGTCGTGGTCGTGGTGTTGGTGGTGGTGGTGGTGGTGGTGGTCGTGGTGGTGGTCGTGGTCGTGGTGGTGGTCGTGGTCGTGGTGGTGGTGGTCGTGGTCGTGGTGGTGGTGGTGGTGACGGCGGCGGCGGTGACGGCGGCGGCGACGACGACGGCAGCAGTGGTGGTGGCGGTGGCGGTGGCGGTGGTGGTGGTGGTGGTGGTGGTGGTGGCGGTGGTGGTGGTGGCGACGGCGGTGACGGCGGTGGCGGCGGCGGCAGTGGTGATGGTGGCGACGGTGGTGGTGGTGGCGGCGACGGTGGTGGTGGTGGCGGCGGCGGCAGCAGTGGTGGTGGTGGCGGCGGCGGTGGGGTGAACGGTCTCGGTAAGGGCGTTATTCACCTCGCTTATACTTGCTTGCTCTCCTCCAACTCTCAGACAAACCTTGACATTGCAGGGGTTAAGTTATGACTCTTGAACCTGCGTATTAAGTCTTATCGAGTGATCGCACTATTTTCAGGTCACCAGGGCCTGATCATGTCCACTCTTGCAACTGTGTAGTGTTTTCCAGCGTCCCTCTTCATCTTGTACATCATACAAGACTGGACATGTTTCAAGGACCCCAATGGAAGTAAGTCGCTTCGATTTTCTTGGGTTATGCTGCTATGTGTATGATAATTTATGTAACCGTATTTATGTGTACCTGTACGTGAATAAACTTACTTGTTAACCTCCGTATGACTCGTCTGTATCTTCAGATGCTATCAATATTCCCGGGCTCCCTAACCTCAGGTAACCCTGTTGAGTATTCTGTATGTCATGATCATGTGTCCCATAGTCCTACTCTCTTCCTCAAATAAAGCGTCTCGACATTTTGCAATATTTTCGCGTTTTGGGTTCTCGTCAGCATTTCCAGGAAAGTTCCAATCCCCCCCCCCCACTATAATTATGACAAGCAGTTCCAAGACAGTGAAGGTGAGAAAGTTGGTATAAGACTCTGGATACAAACCTGTAAGTTATTTACATGCTTGCCCAGCTGCAGCAAGATCCACACTGTCTTAAACTAATCTTCAGGATTGTGATAGTTAAGAAGCATGTGAGGGAATACTCAGCTGTTAGGTAAAAGGACATGTGCAAACAGAATCTGTTTGGGTAGAGTTTGTAGAAGGTCAAGAAAAGCTAATTCTAGGTGTAATATACCGACCTCCAGGCTTGGATCACGATAGAGGGAGACTTCTTTGGGACGAAATTGTAAGGGCTTCTAGACAATAACATAGTGATTGTAGGGGATTTTAACTTTAGTCAAATGGACTGGAATTCTTTGACCGGCAATCTGGAGTCCAGTGACTTTATGGAAACAGTTCAAGACTGTTTTCTGAAGCAGTGTGTAACAGAGCCTACCAGGGGTAATAATTTACTTTACCTAGTCTTGTCAAATAAGGAAACACTCGTAAATAATCTGGAAATCACTGAAGAGCTTGGCGCAAGTGACCACAAATCCATCACTTTTAGCATTAACTGGGAATACAGGAATAATGATAGTACAGTAAAAAATCCCTGATTTTCGTTCTGCTGATTATAATGAATTTAGTGAACACCTGTCAAATCTTGATTGGGGTTATCTAGCTAATGATTCTATTGACGATGATCATACTTATGATTACGAAGGGATCTGCGTTTATGATTCTTTTCTTAATAATGTACACCGTGTTCAGAGTATATACATTCCCCAGAGAGAAATTAGATCTGATAACGATCCCAAATGGGTTACCAGGAGGCTAAAGCATTTATTAGGGGAGAAAAGGGGAATATATAGGCGCATCAGAAGGGAAGAGGTTAACCTTACTGACCAATATGTTCAGCTTAAAAGAGAAGTAAAATAGGGGATTAGAAAGGCTAAACGTGACTATGAAATTAGAGTTGCTAATGAATCAAAGACTAATCCAAAGGGGTTCTTTCAAGTGTATAGGACGAAGGTTAAGGAAAAAGTAGGACCTCTGAAAATTGGGAATGGACAGCTGACGGATAATGATCTGGAAATGTGTTCCTTATTTAATGACTATTTTTTGTCAGTTTTTACACAGGAAGATGTAAATGAGATTCCAGTAATTAACAATTATTCAGTTCCTGACGAACTCAAATTGACTAATATTACTGCCACGAGGGAACATGGTTATCAAACAGATAGACAAACTGAAGCAAAATAAGTCCCCGGGGCCCGACGAGTTATTTTCCAGGGTACTTAAGGAATGCAAGATGGAACTTAGTCAGCCATTAACGAGTGTGTTCAATGCATCCATCCTTACTGGTGTTGTGCCAGAGTTGTGGAAGATGGCCAATGTGGTTCCTATATTCAAATCAGGGGATAAGTCCACTCCTTCAAATTACCGTCCAATAAGCCTGACATCTATAGTTGGCAAATTACTAGAATCAATTATAGCTGACATTATTAGAAGTCACCTTGAAGAGCATAACTTGATAAATGAATCTCAGCATGGGTTTACGAGAGGTCGTTCCTGCCTGACAAACTTACTGACGTTCTTCAATAAAACATGAGGCAGTAGACAGTGATAAAGAATATGATATTGTTTATTTGGATTTTAGTAAAGCCTTCGATAGAGTACCTCACAAGAGACTCTTAAGAAAAGTGGCAGCTCATGGTATAGGAGGTAAAGTTCTAGCATGGATAGAGGCATGGTTTACCAATAGAAAGCAGAGAGTTTCCATTAATGGGTTCAAATCAGAATGGGGCTTAGTTACTAGTGGCGTTCCACAAGGATCAGTTTTAGGCCCTCTCTTGTTCATAATTTACATTAATGACCTTGATGAAGGGATTACGAGTGACATGAGCAAGTTTGCTGATGATACAAAATTAGGCCGTATGATTTATTCTGAGGAGGATAACAATGAACTGCAGGAGGATTTAGACAAATTAATGTCTTGGTCTGAAAAATGGCAGATGAAATTCAATGTGGATAAGTGTAAGGTACTAGTCCTTACACAAATAACCCAGATTACACATAAAAGACAGAAGCTTACGACGACGTTTCGGTCCGACTTGGACCATTGACAAAGTCACACTAACAGAGGTACGACGAACGAACGAAAGTTCAGGTAATATCCCAAATGGGATGAGCGGGGAAGACGGGACAGACGAAGAACAGTGCTGGAGAGGAGTGTTCTTAGTCGTAGAAATAGAGCCAGGGCTTAACCCAGCAGCGAGGCGATCGTGGGACAGATATTGAGAAAAGAAATTCATGCTCTTCTGTTGGGACTCCGGTGGGGTGAGCGGGAAGGAAGGGACATGCGACGTTTAGAGCTAGAGAGGAGTGTAGAACTGAGCCATGTCTTAACCCAAAGGGTAAGGCGAACGTGGATCAGAGAATGGTACCTGTCATAGAAGGTACCTCTCGGAGAATCCAAGGTTATTTGTAAATAGGGTTAGGAGCAGGATCATGCAAGGAGTAGAAAAGGTTGTGTTGGTTTGTGGGTCTGCGAATGTCTTCGTCAAGGAGAGAGGTCCAGTAGTCATGTCGTGTCACGAGTTTGTCAATCTGTCTGTCACTGAGCGTCTTCCAGTACAGATTCAGTGCAGGGATGTTTAACTGGGCATGTAGAGACTCGCATGTGGCGAAGTCCTCCCATCTGACATCAAGCACCCAGCGCAACGCCTTGTTCTGGACACGCTGCAGTTTAAGTAAGTTTGTTTTTGCTGCAAGAGAGAGTAAGTTATCAGAGGACGTATAAGGGATTTGTAGAGGTGTAGTTTGGTGCGTTGAGAGGCATGTTTCAGCTTGTAGAGGCCCGCAAAGGCCTTACTAGCTATTGCATGCCTTGAGTGAATGTGTCCGTGTAAGCGTAGAAGGTAGTCAAGATTAACGCCAAGGACAGTGACAGATTGTGTCATGGGGATGTAAGTGCGGGTCTCAGCTGTTCTGAGCTCGACAGGTAATGGAGGATCACGTTTTCTGTAGTTAAAATATGTAATGCTGGATTTAGCTGCATTGGTTTTGATCCTCCATTTTTGTTCCCAGATGGCTATCCTGTCGACCTCATTTTGTGTTTTGTCTGTGAGTGTATCTATATTGGCATGAGTGATAAGTTGTGTAATGTCGTCTGCATAGGCTAGTGTGATGGAGTTTTGGTATACAGGTGTTGGAATGTCGTTAGTGTATAAAATGTAGAGGGTAGGGGAGAGGACAGATCCCTGGGGTACTCCAGCATTTAGTGTGAAGTAGTCAGAGTAACAGCCTTGGAATTTGATTCTCATGGTACGGCCGTCTAGGAAGTTGCAGAGGAGTTTACGAGTAGTGAGAGGCAGGTTAAAGTTAGTGCAGAGTTTGTACTTGAGCCCTTGGTGCCAGACAGTGTCAAAAGCTTTTTCAACGTCTTTTGCAACCAGGGCTGTCCTGTTTCTTTGTTCTGTGTTTATGTGGATGTAGTTGAGAATGATGTTAATGGCATCTTGTGTGGATCTGTGTGTTCTGAAGCCAAACTGACCATCAGAAAGTAGAGAGTTGTGTTCCAGGTATCTGCGAAGGCGATGGTTGATGAGTTTTTCAAAGAGTTTACCTAAAGTTTCGAGGAGGCTGATAGGGCGATAATTTCTAGGATCAGAGTGGTCTTTTTTTGGGTTTAGGAAGGAGGATAGCAGTAGCAGCTTTGAAGAGGGAAGGGAAGTATCCAGAGGCAAGGGAGGCATTGAGGAGGTTTGTGTAGGCAGTAATGATAGAGTCAGGAAGGTGTTTTAGGATAATATGGTTTAGGCCAGAGGCGCCAGGAGCCTTGGGAGGAAGGTGTCTGAGGAGAGTTTTAATGTCTGTGTTGGTGAAAGGAGTGTCGAGTTCTTGGGAGGAGGTAAGTGAGTCTAGATGAATGTGGCTATCTGGTGTTGTATCTTGTGTGTGTGCAGTGTTCCAATGTTCTATGTTCTGAATGTGTTGAATAACGTTAGGGTGAGGTCGGTGAGGGTGGAAGATGTTCTCCCAGATGTGTTTGAAGATGTTGGTAGCAGCCTGCGGGTCTGAGATGTGTGTGTTGTTGTGGGTGATGTGTTTGAATTTGTTGGTGGGAGTAGTGCCTCTTATTTTTTTTATAAAGTTCCAGAAGGCTTTAGTGTTTTTAATACGCTGTTTGTCAGCTTGTTGTATGAGTTGTGACCAGTGATTGTTGTGGTGATTGTGGTGTATAGCCACATCAGGAGGAAAACAGTCAAGGACCAGGTAATCAGGCTGAGGAAGCAAGGTGGGGAGTTCATAAGAAACAACCAAGAGGTATGCAAGGAGCTCAACATGAGATTTAAAGAAGTATTCACAGTGGAGACAGGAGGGGCTCCAGGAATTCAGAATAGGAGGTACACCAACAAGTGCTGGATGAAACACACACAACCGAGGAGGAGGTGAAGTTGCCATGTGAACTTAATACCGCAAAGGCGGTGGGACCAGACATCTCTCCGTGGGTCCTCAGATAGGGAGCAGAGATGCTGTGTGTGCCATTAACAAAAACCTTTAACACATCCATTGAAACTGGGCAATTACCTGAGGTATGGAAGATGGCAAATGTAATCCCAGAGGCATTAAACTACAGACCTGTGTCACTGACGTGTATAGTATGCAAAGTCATAGAGAAGATCATCAGGAGGAGAGTGGTGGAGCACCTAGAAAGACACAAGCTTATAAACGACAACCAGCACGGTTTCAGGGAAGGAAAATCCTGTGTCACAAACCTACTGTAGTTTTATGACACGGTAACAAAAGTAAGACAAGAGAGAGAGGGGTGGATAGACTGCATTTTCTTGGACTGCAAGAAGGCTTTCGACACAGTTCCTCACAAGAGGTTACTGGAAAAGCTAGAGGATCAGGCACCATAACAAGAAAGGCACTGCAGTGGATCAGAAAATGTCTGACAGGAAGGCAACAACGAGTTATGGTAAGTGACGAGGTGTCAGAGTGGGCGCCTGTGACGAGGGGGCTTCCACAGGGGTCAGTCCTAGCACCGGTGCTGTATGACATAACGGAAAGGATAGACTCAGAAGTGTCCCTGTTTGCAGATGATGTGAAGTTAATTAGAAGAATTAAATCGGTCGAGGATCAGTAAGGACGACAAAGAGACCTGGACAGGCTACAACCTTGGTCAAGCAACTGGCTCCTTGAATTTAACCCCGCCAAATGCAAAGTCGTGAAGATCGGGGAAGGGCAAAGAAGACCGCAGATAGTCTAGTCTAGGTGGCCAAAGACTGCAAACCTCACTCAAGGAAAAAGATCTTGGGTTGAGTATAATACCGAGCACATCTCATGAGGCGCACATCAGATAACTGCTGCAGCACACGGGCGTCTGGCAAACCCTAGAATAGCGTTCCGATACCTCAGTAAGGAATCGTTCATATACGTCACGCCCATATTGGAGTATGCAGCACCAGTTTGGAATCCACACCTGGTCAAGCACGTCAAGAAATTAGAGAAAGTGCAAAGGTTTGCAACGAGACTAGTCCCAGAGCTAAGAAGAAAGGTTAAGGGAAATCGGCCTGACGACACTGGAGGACAGGAGGGTCAGGAAAGACATGACATAAAATACTGTGAGGAATTGACAGGGTGGACAGACTGGATGTTCCAGAGACAGGATACAGAAACAAGGGGTCACAATTGGAAGTTGAAGATTCCTATGAGCAAAAGGATGTTGAGTTTCTTCAGAGTTGTCAGGAAGTGGAATAGCCTAGAAAGTGACGTAGTGGAGTCAGGAACCATACATAGTTTTAAGACGAGGTATGTAAAGCTCATGGAGCAGGGAGAGAGGACCTAGTAGCAATCAGTGAAGAAGTGGGGGGCCAGGAGCCGTGAATCGACCTCTGCAACCACAAATAGGCGAGTACACGCGCGCGCGCGCACACACACACACGCACGCACACACGCACACGCACACACGCACACGCACAAAGGTGGACAGGGTCAGGATATTTCAGAGACGGGACACAGGAATAAGGGGACACAACCGGAAGTTAAAAACTCGAATGAATCATAGGGATGTTAAGAAGTACTTCTTCAGCCTTAGAGTTCTCAGAAAGTGGAACAATCTTGAGTGATGTAGTGGAGGCAGGATCCAAAACAGCTTTAAGTAGATACGATAAAGCTCATGGAGCAGGGACAGGGGTGCTCCTAGCAGCGACCAGCGAAATGGCGGAACCAGGAGCTGTGAATCGACATCTGCAACCACAAATGGGCAAGAACGACTGACCGAACGCATACACACACGCGCGCACACACACAACATACACACACACACACACACACACACACACACACACACACAGGTGTGTGTGTGTGTGTGTGTGTGCAATAGAGAATGGAAAAAGTACAGAAGGCAGAGAACACATGAAAATAGGGAGATCAGTCGCAGAGCCAGGAACGAGTATGCACAGGTAAGGAGGGAGGCCCAGCGAAGGTATGAAAATAACAGCATCGAAAATTAAGACTGACCCGAAACTGTTGTATAGCCACATCAGGAGGAAGACAACAGTCAAAGACCAGGTGATCAGACTTAGGACAGAAGGTGGAGAACTCACAAGAAATGATCAGGAGGTATGTGAGGAGCTAAACAGGAGATTTAAGGAAGTTTTTACAGTAGAGACAGGAAGGGCTCTGGGAAGACAACACAGAAGGGAACATCAAGAGGGAATATACCAACAAGTGTTGGATGACATACGAACAACCGAGGAGGAGGTGCAGAAGCTGCTAAGTGACCTTGATACCTCAAAGGCGATGGGACCGGACATCTCCCCATGGGTCCTTAGAGAAGGAGCAGATATGCTGTGCATGCCCCTAACCACAATCTTCAACACATCCCTTAAAACTGGGCAACTACCTGAGAAATGGAAGACAGCAAATGTAGTCCCCATATTTAAGAAAGGAAACAGAAATGAGGTACTAAACTACAGACCTGTGTCTGACATGTATTGTGTGCAAAGTCATGGAGAAGATTATCAGGAGAGTGGTGGAACACCTGGAACGGAACAAGATTATAAATGAAAACCAGCATGGGTTCATGGAAGGCAAATCGTGTGTCACAAACCTTCTGGAGTTTTATGACAAGGTAACAGAAGAAAGACGCGAGAGAAAGGGGTGGGTTGATTGCGTTTTCCTAGACTACCGGAAGGCCTTTGACACAATTCCCCACAAGAGATTAGTGCAGAAGCTGGAGGATCAGGCACATATAACAGGGAGGGCACTGCAATGGGTCAGGGAATACCTGACAGGGAGGCAACAACGAGCCATGGTATGTGAAGAGGTATCACAGTGGGCGCCTGTGACGAGCGGGGTCCCACAGGAGTCAGTTCTAAGACAAGTGCTGTTTTTGATATATGCGAACGACATGATGGAAGGAATAGACTCTGAAGTGTCCCTATTCGCAGATGATGTGAAGCTGATGAGAAGAATTAAATCGGACGAGGATGAGGCAGGACTGGAGTTTACCTGGAGAGAGTTCAGGGGGTCAACGCCCCCGCGGCCCGGTCTGTGACCAGGCCTCCTGGTGGATCAGAGCCTGATCAACCAGGCTGTTGCTGCTGGCTGCACGCAAACCAACGTACGAGCCATAGCCCGGCTGGTCAGGAACCGACTTTAGGTACTTGTCCACTGCCAGCTTGAAGACTGCCAGGGGTCTTTTGGTAATCCCCCTTATGTATGCTGGGAGGCAGTTGAACAGTCTCGGGCCCCTGACACTTATTGTATGGTCTCTTAACGTGCTAGTGACACCCCTGCTTTTCATTGGGGGGGATGTTGCATCGTCTGCCAAGTCTTTTGCTTTCGTAGTGAGTGATTTTCGTGTGCAAGTTCGGTACTAGTCCCTCTAGGATTTTCCAGGTGTATATAATCAAAGAGACCTGGACAGGCTGGACATGTGGTCCAGAAACTGGCTTCTCGAATTCAACCCTGCCAAATGCAAAGTCATGAAGATTGGGGAGGGGCAAAGAAGACCGCAGACAGAGTATAGGCTAGGTGGACAAAGACTACAGACCTCACTCAGGGAGAAAGACCTTGAGGTGACCATAACACCGAGCACGTCACCGGAGGCACACATCAACCAAATAACTGCTGCAGCATACGGGCGCCTGGCAAACCTGAGAATAGCGTTCCGATACCTTAATAAGGAATCGTTCAAGACACTGTACACTGTATGTTAGGCTCATACTGGAGTATGCAGCACCAGTCTGGAACCCACACCTGGTCAAGCACGTCAAGAAGTTAGAGAAAGTACAAAGGTTTACAACAAGGCTAGTCCCAGAGCTCAGGGGAATGTCGTACGAGGAAAGGTTGAGGGAAATCGGACTGACGACACTGGAGGACAGAAGGGTCAGGAGAGACATGATAACGACATACAAGATACTGCGGGGAATAGACAAGGTGGACAGAGATAGGATGTTCCAGAGAGGGGAAACAGAAACAATGGGTCACAGCTGGAAGCTGAAGACTCACACGAGTCACAGGGACGTTAGGAAGTATTTCTTCAGAGTCGTCAGGAAGTGGAATAGCCTAGCAAGTGAAGTAGTGGAGGCAGGAACCATACATAGTTTTAAGAAGAGGTATGACAAAGCTCAGGAAGCAGAGAGGGAGAGGACTTAGTAGCGATCAGTGAAGAGGCGGGGCCAGGAGCTGAGTCTCGACCCCTGCAACCACAATTGGGCGAGTACAATTAGGTGAGTACACACACACACACACACACACACACACACACACACCTCACAAGAGGTTACTGAAAAAGCTAGAAGATCAGGCACACATAACAGGAAAGGCACTGCAATGGATCAGAGAATACCTGACAGGGAGGCAACAACGAGTCATGGTACGTGACGAGGTGTCAGAGTGGGCGCTTGTGACAAGCGGGGTACCACAGGGGTCAGTCCTAGGACCTGTGCTGTTCTTGGTATATGTGAACGACATAACGGAAGGGATAGACTCAGAAGTGTCCTTGTTTGCAGATGATGTGAAGTTAATGAGAAGAATCAAATCGGATGAGGATCAGGCAGGACTACAAAGAGACCTGGACAGGCTACAAGCCTGGTCCAGAAACTGGCTCCTTGAGTTTAACCCTGCCAAATGCAAAGTCATGAAGATTGGGGAAGGGCAAAGAAGACCGCAGACACAATATAGTTTAGATGGCCAAAGACTGCAAACCTCACTCAAGGAAAAAGATCTGGGGGTGAGTATAACACCGAGCATATCTCCTGAGGCGCACATAAATCAGATAACTGCTGCAGCATACGGGCGCCTGGCAAACCTACGGATAGCATTCCGATACCTCAATAAGGAGTCGTTCAAGACACTGTATACCATTTACGTCAGGCCCATACTGGAGTATGCAGCACCAGTTTGGAATCCACACCTAGTCAAGCACGTCAAGAAATTAGAGAAAGTGCAAAGGTTTGCAACAAGACTAGTCCCAGAGCTACGGGGATTGTCGTACGAAGAAAGGTTGAGGGAAATCGGCCTGATGACACTGGAGGCCAGGAGGGTCAGGGGAGACATGATAACGACATATAAAATACTGCGCAGAATAGACACGGTGGACAAAGACAGGATGTTCCAGAGATGGGACACATACACAAGAGGTCACAATTGGAAGTTGAAGACTCAGATGAATCAAAGGGATGTTAGGAAGTATTTCTTCAGTCAGAGTAGTCAAGTCGTGGAATAGTCTAGAAAGTGAAGTAGTGGAGGCGGGAACCATACATAGTTTTAAGGCGAGGTATGATAAAGCTCATGGAGCAGGGAGAGAGAGGACCTAGTAGCAATCAGTGAAGAGGCGGGGCCAGGAGCTATGGCTCGACCCCTGCAACCACAAATAGGTGAGTACAAATAGGTGAGTACATACACACACACACACATACACACACATACACACACACACACATACACACACACGTACACACACACGTACACACACACGTACACACACACGTACACACACACGTACACACACACGTACACACACACGTACACACACACGTACACACACACGTACACACACACGTACACACACACGTACACACACACGTACACACACGTACACACACACGTACACATACACACACACAGGAACAAGCACTTGTAAGCTGTAGTACACAGGCAAACACACATACACAGGATTTCACACCGTCCTGTGAACTGACCATCTGAACCTTTCTCCTCTCCCCCCCCCTCTTTCTACCCTAAGTAGACCTATCTCTACCTCTCTCACTCTTTACCTATATCTCTCTCTCTACCTCTCTCTCTCTCTCTCTCTTCCCTCTCCCATCTCTCCCCTCTAACATCTCTTACCTCTAACACCTTCCCCCCTCTAACATCTCTCCCCCTCTAACATCTGTCCCCTCCCATTATCTCTCCCCTCTCCCTTTCCCCACCTCTCTCCCATCCTCCCCTCCCTCTCCCCCTAGCCTCTCTCCCCTCTTGCTCTTCCATCTCCCCCCTCTTTTCCCCTTCTCCCCCCTCTCTGCCCCCTCTCTCTCCCCCTCTTTGCCTTCTCTTTCTCTCTCTCCCTCTCTCCCCCCTCTCTCTCTCTCTCTCTCTCTCTCTCTCTCTTGCTCTCTCTCGTCCCCATTTTCCCTTCTAACTCTCCCCTCTCCTACTCTTCCCTTCACTCTCTCTCCCCCTCTACCTTTCCCTTCTCTCTTCTCTCACAAAAAAAAAATGGTGGGGACTCGCAGGAACCAAGGATCAGATGAGAATGGTTCTGGTAGGGAGGAGTGGATGGAGGAGCAGTGGAAAAGGATGGAACAAGAGTGGGAGAGAAAATTAGGAGAGCTTTCTGAAAAAAATGGAGAAAGAGCTCTCTGTGAAATTGGAAAAGAGGTTGGAGAAGGAGACAAAAAATTGGGAGGCACAAGTCAAAACTGCAGTAGCCAAGATAAGGGTCCTAGAAGTTGAGATAAATAGGCTGAAGCGGGTTACAGGGGCAGTGACCAGAGAAGACACAGCATATGAAGCTGCGAGGCCGAACAGGAAGGAAGGAATTATGAATTATGCTAAGGTCACATCAGTCTGCCAAGGAGGACCAAGGAGTGAAAGGGAAGATCAGCTGGTTGCAGATGGAGAGGGTGATAGGTCAAATGCTGAGGCACAACAAGGCTATCAAGAGCCACTGGAAAAATCAAGGGAGAAACTGACCACATACAGGCAGGATCCAGAGTCACAGAGGGTGAGGCAATGGGAGGAAGAAAGGGCAAAATCAGTGTTTATCCATGGGCTTCAGGAGAGAGAGGAAAGGACACACACTGAAAGGCAGCAGGAAGAAAGAAAGGAGATTGAGAAAATCATCACGGAAATAGGTGAAGAGATGGACGAGATTGTAAATTTTCAGAGAATAGGGGGGTACTCGAAGGGGAGAAACCGACCAATCAAGCTGATTCTCAGGACGGAAACAGTGCGGAACAGGATCCTCCAAGAGAAACCACGATTGAAATACTCGGAAGAGTACAAGAGGGTGTTCCTAGACAGAGACAGAACAAAATCAGAATGACAGCAGCTGAGGGAGAGGACAAAAAAGCGAAAGGAGCTAGGAAAAGAGACAAGGAGGGAACCAGCAGAGGTCAGTCAGAGCAGAACAGAACAGCAAGGGCAAGCACACACACAACTACTCTCAGAACCATACAACCTATCACACCATCCCAACACACACTACAATCCATACCCACAGCCTCCACCCAACACCGAGCTATAGAATCCCACAGTATGCCACCAGGTCTCCCACCCTCACAGGCCCCCCAAACCACAGTGTTGGAAAGGAAACTGAAGGTATGGTACACAAACGCTGATGGAATAACAAATAAGTGGGAGGAGTGGCATGAAAGAGTCAAAGAAGCATCACCGGACATCATAGCTCTCACAGAAACCAAGCTTACAGGTATGATAACAGATGCCATCTTTCCAACGGGATACCAAATCCTGAGGAAAGACAGAGGGAACAGAGGGGGTGGAGGAGTGGCGTTGCTGATCAAAAATCGCTGGAATTTTGATGAGCTGGAGAGAGGAGACAGCGGAGAAGAAAGTGATTACATAGTGGGAACACTTCACTCTGGAGGTCCCAAGGTGGTAATAGCAGTGATGTATAACCCACCACAGAACAGCAGGAGGCCAAGGCAAGAGTACGACGAGAGCAATAGAGCGATGGTTGACACACTGGCTAGAGTGGCCAGAAGAGCTCATGCATGCAGGGCAAAGCTCCTGATCATGGGTGACTTTAACCACAAGGAGATCGATTGGGAGAACTTGGACCCACATGGGGGCCAAGATACATGGAGGGCTAAGATGATGGAGGTGGTACTGGAAAACTTCATGTGCCAACACGTAAGGGACACTACAAGAGAGAGAGGAGAGGATGAACCAGCAAGGCTGGACTTAGTATTCACCTTGAGTAGTGCAGATATCGAGGACATCACATATGAAAGACCCCTTGGGGCCAGTGACCATGTGGTTTTAAGCTTCGAATACACAGTAGAGCTACAAGTGGAGGGAGAAGCAGGAAGGCCAAGACGAATGAAGCCAAACTACAAGAAAGGGGACTACACAGGAATGAGGAACTACCTGAACGGGGTTCAGTGGGACAGAGAACTGGCAGGGAAGCCAGTTAATGAGATGATGGAATATGTAGCAACAAAATGCAAGGAGGCTGAGGAGAGGTTTGTACCCAAGGGTAACAGGATTAATGAAAAAGCCAGGATGAGCCCATGGTTTACCCAAAGGTGCAGGGAGGCAAAAACCAAGTGTGCTAGGGAATGGAAGAAATATAGAAGGCAAAGGACCCAGGAGAATTAGGAGAACAGTTGTAGAGCCAGAAACGAATATGCACAGATAAGAAGGGAGGCCCAAAGACAATATGAAAATGACATAGCAGCGAAAGCCAAATCTGACCCAAAACTGTTGTACAGCCACATCAGGAGGAAAACAACAGTCAAGGACCAGGTAATCAGGCTAAGGAAGGAAGGAGCAGAGACAACAAGAAATGACCGTGAAGTATGTGAAGAACTCAACAAGAGATTCAAAGAAGTGTTCACAGAGGAGACAGAAGGGACTCCAGAAAGACGGAGAGGTGGGGCACACCACCAAGTGCTGGACACAGTGCACACAACCGAGGAAGAAGTGAAGAGGCTTCTGAGTGAGCTAGATACCTCAAAGGCAATGGGGCCAGATAACATCTCCCCATGGGTATTGAGAGAGGGAGCAGAGGCACTATGTGTACCCCTAACAACAATATTCAATACATCTATCGAAACAGGGAGATTGCCTGAGGCATGGAAGACAGCAAATGTAGTCCCAATCTTTAAAAAAGGAGACAGACATGAAGCATTAAACTACAGACCAGTGTCACTGACATGTATAGTATGCAAAATCATGGAGAAGATTAACAGGAGAAGAGTGGTGGAACACCTAGAAAGGAATGATCTCATCAACAGCAGCCAACATGGTTTCAGGGACGGGAAATCCTGTGTCACAAACCTACTGGAGTTCTATGACATGGTGACAGCAGTAAGACAAGAGAGAGAGGGGTGGGTGGACTGCATTTTCTTGGACTGCAAGAAGGCGTTTGACACAGTTCCACACAAGAGATTGGTGCAAAAACTGGAGGACCAAGCAGGGATAACAGGGAAGGCACTACAATGGATCAGGGAATACTTGTCAGGAAGACAGCAGCGAGTCATGGTACGTGGCGAGGTGTCAGAGTGGGCACCTGTGACCAGCGGGGTCCCACAGGGGTCAGTCCTAGGACCAGTGCTGTTTCTGGTATTTGTGAACGACATGACGGAAGGAATAGACTCTGAGGTGTCCCTGTTTGCAGATGACGTGAAGTTGATGAGAAGAATTCACTCGATCAAAGACCAGGCAGAACTACAAAGGGATCTAGACAGGCTGCAGACCTGGTCCAGCAATTGGCTCCTGGAGTTCAATCCCACCAAGTGCAAAGTCATGAAGATTGGGGAAGGGCAAAGAAGGCCGCAGACGGAGTACAGTCTAGGGGTCAGAGACTACAAACCTCACTCAAGGAAAAAGATCTTGGGGTGAGTATAACACCAGGCACATCTCCTGAAGCGCACATCAACCAAATAACTGCTGCAGCATATGGGCGCCTAGCAAACCTCAGAACAGCATTCCGACATCTTAATAAGGAATCATTCAGGACCCTGTACACCGTGTATGTTAGGCCCATATTGGAGTATGCGGCACCAGTTTGGAACCCACACCTAGCCAAGCACGTGAAGAAACTAGAGAAAGTGCAAAGGTTTGCAACAAGACTAGTCCCAGAGCTAAGAGGTATGTCCTACGAGGAGAGGTTAAGGGAAATCAACCTGACGACACTGGAGGACAGGAGAGATAGGGGGGACATGATAACGACATACAAAATACTGAGAGGAATTGACAAGATGGACAAAGACAGGATGTTCCAGAGATTGGACACAGTAACAAGGGGACACAGTTGGAAGCTGAAGACACAGATGAATCACAGGGATGTTAGGAAGTATTTCTTCAGCCACAGAGTAGTCAGTAAGTGGAATAGTTTGGGAAGCGATGTAGTGGAGGCAGGATCCATACATAGCTTTAAGCAGAGGTATGATAAAGCTCACGGCTCAGGGAGAGTGACCTAGTAGCGATCAGTGAAGAGGCGGGGCCAGGAGCTCGGACTCGACCCCCGCAACCTCAACTAGGTGAGTACAACTAGGTGAGTACACCGCGCGGGAGCAACAGCTCGTTTTCGCTCGTGAATCTTAGTAGTTAGTGGCCAATCAAAGCCACTGCCAGGGTCATCGGAAGTTGACAGTGTCAGTGAACAACCCGAGAAGTGATACACGATCTGTCCCAACCAGAAAAGGGAGGTGAAGGATACATGAAAACAATTTGAATCAGTGTTAAGAGAGTGGAATGGCCATAGGCCTAGTGTTGGTGTAGGTGGTATTGCCACATCCCAATACCAAAATTCAAACAGAATAAGCGTGACCCAAGCCAGGGAGATAAAAGAAAAGGGTAGTTGAGTTAGTGACTCCAGTGTATAGTGCATGCAGTGATAGAGGAGTTAGTGAATACAGCGTTTAGTGCCCCAGTGGCCTGGTGGCTAAAGCTCCCACTTCACACACGGAGGGCCCGGGTTCGATTCCCGACGGGTGGAAACATTAAGACACGTTTCCTTACACCTGTTGTCCTGTTCATCTAGCAGCAAATAGGTACCTGGGTGTTAGTCGACTGGTGTGGGTCGCATCCTGGGGGACAAGATTAAGGACCCCAATGAAAAAAAGTTAGTCCTCGATGGCTCACTGACTTTCTTGGGTTATCCTGGGTGGCTAACCCTCCAGGGTTAAAAATCCGAACGAAATCTTATCTTAAGAGGTGCCGGAACGGGAAGTATCGTACAGCGCATGAGTCAAGCAGTGCAGGCTGCCAGACGTAACGAATAGCCTTTTTGTGGTTGCTGGGGTATTGGTCCTGTATATTACCGATAGCTGAGGGTCACAAACCCTGCTCTGGAGAGCTGAAGATAAGAGATAAGATTTCGTTCGGATTTTTAACCCCGGAGGGTTAGCCACCCAGGATAACCCAAGAAAGTCAGTGCGTCATCGAGGACTGTAACTTATTTCCATTGGGGTCCTTAATCTTGTCCCCCAGGATGCGACCCACACCAGTCGACTAACACCCAGGTACCTATTTGCTGCTAGGTGAACAGGACAACAGGTGTAAGGAAACGTGTCGAAATGTTTCCACCCGCCGGGAATCGAACCCGGGCCCTCCGTGTGTGAAGCGGGAGCTTTAGCCACCAGGCCACCGGGCCACCATACAGGCCACCGGGCCACCATCCAGGCCACCGGGCCACCATCATACCTAGGGCACTAATCACTGGCAGAGGCGTAGAACTGGGGAAGGTGAACAAAGGTGGGGACCAGAGGCACTGTGGTGCACGTGCAGGCAGCAAGGTTGGACAATTAACACTAACAATGTTTATTCATTAAGTATAACTCCAGGTATACACGTGTAGGTACACAGGCGTTTATTCAGCAAGTAAGTATAGCTCCAGGTATACACAAATAGGTGCACAGGTGTTAATAAGAATATAGCTCTGGTGGCCTGGTGGTTAACGCTCTCGCTTCACACGGTGAGGGCCTGGGTTCGATTCCTAGCCAGAGTAGAAACATTGGACGTGTTTCTTTCCACCTGTTGTCTATGTTCCCCATCAGTAAAATGGGTACCTGGGTGTTAGTCGACTGGTGTGGGTCGCATCCTGGGACACTGACCTAAGGAGGCCTGGTCACAGACCGGGCCGTGGGGGCGTTGACCCCCGGAACTCTCTCCAGGTAGGTATACACGAGTAGGTGCACAGGTGTTTACTCAGTAAGTATAGCTCCAGGTAACACATGTAGCTGCACAGGTGTTGACTCATTAAGTAAGTATAGATCCAGGTATGCACGAGTAGGTGCAAAGGCATAGGCAGGGTACTGCCCATACAGGCTGTCTCGGTACATAGTAGCATGCACGTGGAGTCTATGATAGGCCCATAAGCCTGGCAGCGAGATTATCCCTCCCTGGACTCGTGGCAGGATAGTAACGCACACGCACAACGGACCCGTCTCAAACCCACACATACCCACAGTTCACACTCTCCTTGCTTGTACCTCCCCTACCTCTCTCTTTCCATCCCTCCCTCTCTCTCTCTTTCCCTCCCTTAATCATCCTCCTCCTCCTATACCTCCTCCATCTTCCCCCCACCTCCCCTCCCTTCCTTCCTCCCTCCCCTACCATTCTCTTTCCCTGGCTCCCTCTCTCTTTCCCTCCCTCCCTTCCAAACGTATCCCAACACCTGAAACCCATTCTCTTTGCTGACGACACGACTTACGTCATCTCTCACCCTAATCTTGCCACCCTCAACACCATTGTTAACGAGGAGCTGATCAAAATATCGACTTGGATGACAGCCAATAAACTTACGCTTAACACTGACAAAACCTACTATATTATGTTTGGTAGCAGAGCAGGAGATGCTCAAATTAACATTAAGATCGACAACACTCTAATTACCAGACATAATAAGGGCATATTCCTAGGCCTATACCTTGACAACAACCTGAATTTCAGCATCCATATCCAACACATAACCAAAAAAGTATCCAAAACGGTTGGGATCCTCTCCAAGATACGATACTACGTGCCGCAAAATGCCCTTCTCACACTATACCACTCATTTATCCACACCTCATCTATGCTATTTGTGCTTGGGGATCAACTGCAGCAACACACCTAAAGCCAATAATAACCCAAGAAAAAGCCACAGTAAGAATAATCACTAAATCCCATACCTGGCAACACCCCCCCCCACTCTTCACAGATCTAAACTTACTCCCTGTTCAGTACATCCACACTTACTACTGTGCAATCTACATCTACAGGACCTTAAACTCCAATATTAACCTTGACCTAAAACGCTTTCTTGATAGTTGTGACAGAACCCACAGGCATAACACCAGACACAAACATCTCTACGACATTCCCCGTGTCCGACTAAACCTTTACAAAAATTCAATGTATGTCAAAGGCCCTAAAATCTGGAACACCCTACCTGAGAACTCTAGAACTGCAGACACATTCATCACCTTCAAAACTACCATTAGAAAACATCTTATCTCCCTGATACACCCCGTCAACTAACTGCACGAATACCACCTGGTGGTTCACACTTACACTCACTCACCCATTTGACCATAAACAGAAATATTAATCTCAATCTTAAAATAATGAATCCTGTAATGCTCCAATACTGAAACTATGTACTGTGCCAAAACAAAAGCATTCACATTGCTAAACTCACAAACTAGTATTTAGTCACTTAGCCATAATACCAACTTACCTCATAATTTGTAATATTTTAAAATTAAGAATTAAACTAAGTCTGCCCGAAATGCCTAGCCATGCTAGGTGTTCTAGTGGTACACTCTGTAATCATTATTTTACTACATGTAAACCACACAATAACCAAATTCTGTAAACTCAGCATTGTAATCATTATAGAGAATAAACTTTGAACTGAATTGAATTGAATTCCTCCTCCTGCTATACCTCCATCTTCCCCCCTACCTACCTCTCCCATTCCCCCCCCCTCTCTCTCTCTCCCTCTCTCTCTCTCTCTCTCTTTCCCTCCATTCCTCCCCCTGCTCCTCCTCCTCCTATACCTCCTCCATCGTCTCCCCCACCTCCCCTCCCTTCATCCCTACCTACCTCCCCTACTCCTCTCTTTCCCTCCCTCCCTTCCTCCTGCTCCTCCTCCTATACCTCCATCTTCTCCCCACCTCCCCCCTTTCCTACCAACCTCCTCTACCTATCTCTTTCCCTCCCTTCCTCCTCCTCCTATACCTCCTCCATCTTCCCCCCACCTACCCTCCATTCTCCCCCTCCCTCTCCCCTCGCCTAGGCCAGCAAGAACACTACCCAACCCACACGCCCCACACACACACACACTCCCCTCCCCCCTCTCTCCCTCCCCCCTCTCTCTCTCCCCCCTCTCTCTCTCTCCCCCCCTCTCTAACTCACACTCAACCACACTATCTCTATCCTCCTCCTCTTTCTCTAATCCTGTAGCTCACACTCACACACACTGTCCCTCTCTATCATCCTCCTCCATCTCCCCCCCTCACCTCCTCTTCCTTCTCCTCCTCCCTCTCCCCTCGCCTCCCAGGCCTGCAAGCACACTAAAGGCTGATCTTCCTCAACTCACATGCTCCACACACTGACTCTCCCTTCCCCCCTCTCTAACTCATACTCAACCACACCCCATCTCTCTTTATCCCACTTTCTCTCCCTCATCATCTTCCTTCTCATCCTCCCTACTCCTACTCCCCTCCCCCCATTGCTCTTCCCCCTGTCCCCCTTGGTCTTCCCCCCTCTCTCTCTTCCCTCTGCTGCTGTTCCCCCTCCAGCTCACTATCCTTTTCCCCTCCCTGTCTCCTCCTCCCTTCTCCCCACAACAAACACTCCCCTCCCCTCACAACAAACACCCACCTCCACAGCACCCCTGGCATAAGCTCTTCCTTCTGCGAAAAGAAAAAAAAATGGGACACCAAAAGCCTGGACGGAGAACCAGAGGAATGGTGGATGAAGAGAGTGGTGGACCTGGGAGAGAGGACTGGGAGGCAGAGCTCATGCGAAGAGAGGAGGAGTGGGGAAGGAAACGAAGAGATCAGCAAGAAAATGGAAGAGAAAATAGCTGAGGAGAGCAGAAAATGGGAATTACAAATCACAGCAGCTGAAGCTAAGATACAGAGCTTAGTAGAAGAACTAAAGAGACTGAAACAGCCTAAAGAATCAAAGGACAGTACAGTCATGACACCAAGAGCTACTATATCAGTCACCGATGAGGGGACAGTAGGGGACAAAGGAGATATACTGTATGCAATGACCCCATCAGACCAAAGGGGGGTCTGGGAAAAGGCAGGGAGAACAGCAAGAACTAATGAGGGGACTAAAGTCAATGAAGGAGCTAAACTATACACAGAGGCTCTAACAGACAACTGCCATGTCCAGGAACAAATAAGCAGAGGGACACCAGATAGGGAAGAGACAGTAAGAAGCAACGCATTAATGGCAGGAACTAATTTGAATCAGAGGATGCTCAGGGAAGCACAGTGGGAAGATGAAAGGGAGAGGGCCATTTTTGTCTATGGGCTCCAAGAAGTAGATGGGGAAACTTACAAGGCAAGGAAACAGGAGGAGAAAAAAATGATTGAAAGCATCATGAAAGCAATAGGAGAGGACGACATGACTCAGCTGACAAATTTTCAGAGAACTGGGTGGTTTGCGAGGGGAAAAAAACATCCAGTCAAAGTGATTTTCAAGGCAGAGTCAGCTCAAAACCGGATCCTGCAGGAGAAAGCATGCCTAAGGGACAATCAGGTGTTCCGGAGTGTGTACCTATACCGAGACAGAATACAAGAAAAAAGGATGGCACTGAAAGAGAGGGTGCAATGTCGCAAGGAGGAATGGGAGGCAAGGAAGGTGGAGAGCAGGAGAAATCAGGCCCATGTGGAAGAACAAACAACCCCCTCCAGTACCACCCACAGAAGGAACACAACCATGGCAATCCCAAAGCAACCAAACGACCTAACCCAAAACCCACTCACTGCACCCTCTGCCCCCATCCTCCTCAGCACAAACCCCACCCCCACAGAAACCCACAGTAAGCCACACATCCCCCTCTGCATAAACCCCACCCCCACAGTAACCCTCAGTAACTGGTGCATCCCCCTCAGCTCAACCCCACCCCCACAGAAACCCACAGTAAACCACACAATGTACCCTCTCCCCCATCTCCCTCACCACAAACCCCACCCTCACAGTAACCCACAGCAACTCTCACACTGTACCCTCTACCCCATCCCCCTCACCACCACACCCACCCCCACTGAAACCCCCATAGGCCCTCTGCCCCCACACCAGAGACCCCACCCCCACACCAACCCCCTATAGGCCCCTGCTCCCCCTAACCCACCTCTCCCCCCAGACCACAGTTACTGAAAAGAAATTGAAGGTTTGGTACACAAACACGGATGGAATAACGGATAAATGTGAGGAGTGGCACGAAAGAATCAAGGAGTTGTCCCCAGACATCATAGCGGTTACAGAAACGAAACTCACTGGGATAATAACAGATGCAATCTTCCCACCTGGATATCAGATCCTGAGGAAGGATAGAAGGAGCAGGGGGGAGGAGGGGTTGCACTACTAATAAAAAACCGGTGGGCTTATCAAGAAATGGAAGGTATGGACGAGATTGGAGAAAGGGATTACATAGTAGGTACAGTTCAGTCAGGGGAACACAAGGGAGTCATGGCAGTTATGTATAACCCACCACAGAACTGCAGGAGGCCAAGAGAGGAATATGATGAATGCAACAGATCAATGGTGGACACTGTAGCTGAGGTGGCAAGAAGGGCCCACTCAAGTAGAGCGAAGTTACTAGTCATGGGCGACTTCAATCACTGGGAGATTGATTGGGAAAACTTGGAGCCACACGGGGGTCCCGAAACAGAGAGCCAAGATGATGGATGTGGTGCTGGCAAATCTCATGCACCAACATGTTAGGGATACTACCAGAGAGAGAGAGGGGAGGATGAACCAGCACGACTGGACCTCGTGTTCACCCTGAGTGGTTCAGACATTGAGCACATCACATATGAAAGGCCCCTTGGAGCTAGTGACCACATAGTTATGAGCTTTGAATACATCATGGAGCTAAAAGTGGAGAGGGTAACAGGAGTAGAAAGGGAAAAGCTAAACTATAAATGGGGGGACTACACAGGAATGAGGACCTTCCTGCAGGAGGTTCAGTGGGAACAGGAGTTGGTAGGAAAATCAGTAAACGAAATGATGGACTTTGTAACAACAAAATGCAAGGAGGCAGAGGAAAGGTTTGTTCCCAAGGGTAACAGAAATAATGGGAAGGACAGAATGAGCCCTTGGTTTACCCGAAGGTGCAGGGAGGCAAAAACTAAGTGCTCTAGAGAATGGAAAAAGTACAGAAGGCAAAGGACTCGGGAGAATAGATTAGTCGATGAGCCAGAAACGAGTATGCACAGATAAGAAGGGAGGCACAGCGGCAGTATGAAAATGACATAGCATCGAAAGTCAAGTCTGACCCAAAACTACTCTACAGCCACATCAGGAGGAAGACAACAGTCAAGGACCAGGTAATCAGGCTGAGGAAAGAAGGTGGGGAGCTCACAAGAAATGACCAGGAGGTATGCGAGGAGCTCAACACGAGATTTCAGGAAGTATTTACAGTGGAGGCTGAAGGGACAACGGGAAGACAAAACAGTGGCATACAGCAACAAGGGATATACCAACAAGTGTTGGATGAATTACACACAACTGAGGAGAGGTGGAGAAACTCCTAAGTGACCTTGATACCTCCAAGGCGGTGGGACCAGACATCTCTCTGTGGGTCCTTAGAGGGAGCAGGGACACTGTGTGCCACTAACCAAACTCTTCAACACTTCCCTTGAAACTGGGCAATTACCTGAAGTATGGAAGAAGGCAAATGTAGTCCCCATCTTTAAGTAGGGAGACAGAAGTGAAGCACTAAATTATAGACCAGTGTCACTAACATGTATAGTATGCAAAGTCTTGGAAAAGATTATCAGGAGGAGACTGGTGGAGCACCTGGAGCGGAACAAGATTATAAACGACAGCCAGCACGGATTCATGAAAGGCAAATCTTGTGTCACAAACCTAATAGAGTTTTACGACAAGGTAACTGAAGTAAGAAATGAGAGGGAGGGGTGGATTGATTGCATTTTCTTGGACTGCAAGAAGGCCTTCGACACAGTTCCTCACAAGAGATCAGTACAGAAGCTAGAGGAACAGGCACGTATAACAGGAAGGGCACTGCAATGGATCAGAGAATACCTAAGAGGGAGGCAACAGCGAGTCATGGTCCATGATGAGGTATCACAGTGGGCGCCAGTGACGAGCGGGGTCCCACAGGAGTCAGTCCTGGGACCAGTGCTATTCTTGGTATATGTGAACGACATGACGGAAGGGATAGACTCAGAAGTATCCCTGTTTGCAGATGACGTGAAGTTAATGAGGAGAATTAAATCAGACACGGACCAGACAGGGCTACAAAGAGACCTGGACAGGCTGGATGTGTGGTCCAGAAACTGGCTCTTAGAATTTAACCCCGCCAAATGCAAAGTCATGAAGATTGGAGGAGGGCAAAGAAGACCGCAGACAGAGTATAGGCTAGGAGGCCAAAGGCTGCAAACCTCACTCAAGGAGAAAGACCTAGGAGTGAGTATAATACCAAGTACATCGCCAGAAGCACACATTAACCAGATAACTGCTGCGGCATATGGGCGCTTGGCAAACCTGAGAAAAGCGCTCCGGTACCTCAGTAAGAAATCGTTCAAGACTTTATACACTGTACGTCAGGCCCATACTGGAGTACGCAGCACCAGTTTGGAACCCACACCTGGTCAAACACGTCAAGAAATTAGAGAAAGTGCAAAGGTTTGCAATAAGGCTAGTTCCAGAGCTAAGGGGAATGTCCTATGAAGAAAGGTTAAG
This sequence comes from Cherax quadricarinatus, assembly GCF_038502225.1. NCBI lineage: Eukaryota > Metazoa > Arthropoda > Malacostraca > Decapoda > Parastacidae > Cherax > Cherax quadricarinatus. The sequence continues at coordinate 19,368,548 of NC_091297.1, read as the reverse complement.
GGAAATCGGTCTGACAACATTGGAGGACAGGAGGGTCAGGGGAGACATAACGACATACAAAATACTGCGTGGAATAGACAAGGTGGACAGAGACAGGATGTTCCAGAGATGGGACACAAACAAGGGGTCACAATTGGAAGCTGAAGACTCAGATGAGTCAAAGGGATGTTAGGAAGTATTTCTTCAGACATAGAGTAGTTAGGAAGTGGAATAGTCTGGCAAGCGATGTAGTGGAGGCAGGAACTATACATAGTTTTAAGACGAGGTATGATAAAGCTCATGGAGCAGGGGGAGAGAGGACCTAGTAGCGGTCGGTGAAGAGGCAGGGCCAGGAGCTGAGCCTCGACCCCTGCAACCACAATTAGGCGAGTACAATTAGGCGAGTGTACACACAGCTTCTGGAGTTTAATCCACCAAGTGTAAAGTCATGCAGATTGGGGAAGGTCAAAGAAGACGGCAGACAGAATACAGTCTAGGTGACCAAAGACTACAAACCTCACTCAAGATAAAAGATCTTGGGGGCGAGTATAATACCGAGCACATACCCCGAGGCGCACATCAACCAAATAACCGCTGTAGCATATGGGAGCCACAGATGTTAGGAAGTATTTCTTTAGCCTTAAGAGTTGTCAGGAAGTGGAATAAACTGGAGAGTGAAGTAGTGGAGCCAAGTTTTATACACAGCTTTAAGAAGAGGGATGATAAAGCTCATGGAGCAGGGAGTGTGACTTAGTATCGACCAGTGAAGAGGCGGGGCCAGGAGCCATGAATCGACCCCTGCAACCACATATAGGCGAGTACACACACACACGCAACAATCTTTAATAAGTTAATCGACAAAGCGCAACTACCCGAGGTGAGAGAGACAGCAAATAAATGTAATCCCAATATTTAAAAAAAAGGATAGACAGGCAGGGTTGAACTACAGGGCCGGTGTTACCGACATGCATAGTATGCAAAGTTATGGATTAGTATCAGGAGAAGAATGGTGGAGAACCTTGAAAGTGTGTGTTCATACATGACAATCAGCATGGCTTCCCAGATGTTCCACGACAAGGTAACAGAAACAGAAGAAAGAGAGAGGTATGGAGATTACATACTTTTAGACTGGCTTTTGACACTATCACGCAACAGAGTGAGACAAAAGCTAGAAAAGCAGACAGGAATAACAGGGAAGGCACTACAGTGGAACAAGGAATACTTCACAAGAAGGAAACGATGAGTTATTACCCAAGAGGCGTTGTCGGAATGGGCGCTAGTGACGAGTAGGGTCTCAAGGATCGCTACTAGGACCGGTACTATTTCTTGTGTGTGATGAATGGTTCTACAAGATTGTTGGACTGAACACAGACTCCAGGTTGAGGGACTGATTACCTCATACTCCTCCTCTCCTTACGCCTTCCTCTTTGTATTGGACTGATGAAGCCACTGTGTGGCAAAACGTTTCCTGAATAAAGATTCCCATATGCTGCATAAGTGTCTCAATCTTCCACTATTTCTTATATACGTACTTGAATAACAATGGACGGGATAGAGGCAAAGGCATCCCTGTTCACAGATGCGAAACTAATGACAAGAATACACACAGGTGACAAGGAAATACTACAAATGGACCTGGATGGCTGCAGGTCTGGTCCGAGAAGTAGCTACTAGAATTTAACCCCAACAACTGCAATGTTATTAAGATTAGGGATGAGCAAAACAGACCAGAGATGGGGTACAAGTTCGGGGGGCAAAGGCTGCAAACCTCGCTCAAATAGAAGGACCTCGGCGTGAGAACTGTACCGAGCATATGGCCCGAGGCACACAAGCAAATAACTGCTGAGGAATGATACACAAATAACCCGCACATAAAAGAGAGAAGCTTACGACGACGTTTCGGTCCGACTTGGACCATTGACAAGGTCCAATGGTTATTTGTGTATCGTTCCAGTCACGGTATTGTGCCTTTTTGTTATTTAACTGATGAGGAAAATGCGCGTCTGGCAGACCTAAGATTAGTTTACAGGAAAGAGTTATTAACGACACTGTAGACAGCATATGTCAGACTTATATTGGAATATGCAGTAAAAGAATGGAACTCGTACCATGTCAGGCATTTCAAGATTAGTCTGGAAAGTATAGGGTATGTCCTAAACAGAGAGATTAAGGGAACTAAACCTGATCACATAAAAGGAAAAAATTACTAGAGGTGATATTATAACATACAAAATACCGAGAGGAATTGATAGGGTGGAGACGTTTGAGAGACGGAATCGGAACAAGAGTACAGCTGGAAGCTGAAAACACAAGAGTTCCAGGGATGTTGGGAAGTATTCCTTCAGTCTTAGCCAGGATGTGGAACGACCTTGACAATGGAGTGGCACGATAAGGCTCTCGAAGCCAGGAGAGAGAACCCAGTAGCATCTAGCGAAGATCAGGGGCCAAGAGACTCAACCCCTGTAGCCATAGCGCGCTCACGCGAGCACCCCCCCCCCAAACACCGACACATACATACATGTACTTAACATCCTCAACCATCGTACATGATGCCAAGGACATAAGCTTTTTTAAATGTATACAATCTGTAAATCTTTGAAATTAGCGGTCAAAATATATTACGTTTCCCTTACAGGGTAAAAAAAAAAATTGAAGAGTGTGGTATACAAATTACCTCGTGTGCTGGTGGCAGCGTCAGCAATCTTCTGAAAGGCATCCAGGAAGCTGGAGAGTGCTGCTAGCGTCGCCCTGAAATAACAACATTGCAATTAATATTACTAGAACACTATACAGACATGCACTAACTATACAACACTCCATAACATTACAGCACTAACGTCACTACATAATACACACAAACGTCACTACACAACCACGTTATATCACAGGGGAGAAAGACTGTCCCTTCTCAACCTCAATATTCACTTAACGAATGAAAAGTTACGTCAGCTCGAGCTCTACTTCACCTCATTACACACTACTGTAACTACAATCACTTCCACTTAACCTTTCACTCACAAAAATCAGTCTTTTACAGAGTAAAAAACTAAAGATGGGGGGGACAGTGGCTTTGCTGTTTCACTCACAGTTTATTAATACTTATTATAACAATACACTTAGTCAAAGAGAAAAGGATCTGATACGAAGATAACCGAGACAGGGAAATACAATTACCTGATGAAATGGAAAACTAACTTATGAGTATAGAATCGAGTTCATTGTCGACCACTCCTAGAACAGTCAGCTTCTGGCCACAGGTTTCAAGACTTGAGCTATCTTCTCGCCAGAGCCTCCGGCTCTGCACCCGGCCAAAGTTATTCACTCAGTAACAACTGCTTCAACTACACCTTCACTCAACGAACAACTGCTTCATCTACACCTTCACTCAGCGAACAACTGCTTCAACTACACCTTCACTCAGCGAACAACTGCTTCAACTACACCTTCACTCAGCGAACAACTGCTTCAACTACACCTTCACTCAGCGAACAACTGCTTCAACTACACCTTCCCCCAGCAACAACTGCTTCAACTACACCTTCACTCAGCAACAACTGCTTCAACTACACCTTCACTCAGCAACAACTGCTTCAACTACACCTTCACTCAGCGAACAACTGCTTCAACTACACCTTCACTCAGCGAACAACTGCTTCAACTACACCTTCACTCAGCGAACAACTGCTTCAACTACACCTTCCCCCAGCAACAACTGCTTCAACTAAACCTTCACTCAGCGAACAACTGCTTCAACTACACCTTCCCCCAGCAACAACTGCTTCAACTACACCTTCCCCCAGCAACAACTGCTTCAACTACACCTTCACTCAGCGAACAACTGCTTCAACTACACCTTCACTCAGCAACAACTGCTTCAACTACACCTTCACTCAGCAACAACTGCTTCAACTACACCGTCACTCAGCGAACAACTGCTTCAACTACACCGTCACTCAGCGAACAACTGCTTCAACTACACCTTTCACTCAGCGAACAACTGCTTCAACTACACCTTCACTCAGCGAACAACTGCTTCAACTACACCTTCACTCAGCAACAACTGCTTCAACTACACCTTCACTCAGCAACAACTGCTTCAACTACACCTTCACTCAGCGAACAACTGCTTCAACTACACCTTCACTCAGCGAACAACTGCTTCAACTACACCTTCACTCAGCGAACAACTGCTTCAACTACACCGTCACTCAGCGAACAACTGCTTCAACTACACCGTCACTCAGCGAACAACTGCTTCAACTACACCTTCACTCAGCGAACAACTGCTTCAACTACACCGTCACTCAGCGAACAACTGCTTCAACTACACCTTCACTCAGCGAACACCTGCTTCAACTACACCTTCACTCAGCAACAACTGCTTCAACTACACCTTCACTCAGCAACAACTGCTTCAACTACACCGTCACTCAGCGAACAACTGCTTCAACTACACCGTCACTCAGCAACAACTGCTTCAACTACACCTTCACTCAGCAACAACTGCTTCAACTACACCGTCACTCAGCAACAACTGCTTCAACTACACCTTCACTCAGCGAACAACTGCTTCAACTACACCTTCACTCAGCAACAACTGCTTCAACTACACCTTCACTCAGCGAACAACTGCTTCAACTACACCTTCACTCAGCAACAACTGCTTCAACTACACCTTCACTCAGCAACAACTGCTTCAACTACACCTTCACTCAGCAACAACTGCTTCAACTACACCGTCACTCAGCGAACAACTGCTTCAACTACACCTTCACTCAGCAACAACTGCTTCAACTACACCTTCACTCAGCAACAACTGCTTCAACTACACCTTCACTCAGCAACAACTGCTTCAACTACACCGTCACTCAGCGAACAACTGCTTCAACTACACCGTCACTCAGCGAACAACTGCTTCAACTACACCGTCACTCAGCGAACAACTGCTTCAACTACACCGTCACTCAGCGAACAACTGCTTCAACTACACCGTCACTCAGCGAACAACTGCTTCAACTACACCTTCACTCAGCGAACAACTGCTTCAACTACACCTTCACTCAGCAACAACTGCTTCAACTACACATTCCCCCAGCAACAACTGCTTCAACTACACCTTCCCCCAGCAACAACTGCTTCAACTACACCTTCCCCCAGCAACAACTGCTTCAACTACACATTCCCCCAGCAACAACTGCTTCAACTACACCGTCACTCAGCGAACAACTGCTTCAACTACACCTTCACTCAGCGAACAACTGCTTCAACTACACCTTCACTCAGCAACAACTGCTTCAACTACACCTTCACTCAGCAACAACTGCTTCAACTACACATTCCCCCAGCAACAACTGCTTCAACTACACCTTCCCCCAGCAACAACTGCTTCAACTACACATTCCCCCAGCAACAACTGCTTCAACTACACCTTCGCTCAGCAACAACTGCTTCACCTTCGCTCAGCAACAACTGCTTCACCTTCGCTCAGCAACAACTGCTTCACCTTCGCTCAGCAACAACTGCTTCACCTTCGCTCAGCAACAACTGCTTCACCTTCGCTCAGCAACAACTGCTTCACCTTCGCTCAGCAACAACTGCTTCACCTTCGCTCAGCAACAACTGCTTCACCTTCGCTCAGCAACAACTGCTTCACCTTCGCTCAGCAACAACTGCTTCACCTTCGCTCAGCAACAACTGCTTCACCTTCGCTCAGCAACAACTGCTTCACCTTCGCTCAGCAACAACTGCTTCACCTTCGCTCAGCAACAACTGCTTCACCTTCGCTCAGCAACAACTGCTTCACCTTCGCTCAGCAACAACTGCTTCACCTTTGCTCAGCAACAACTGCTTCAACTACACCTTCACTCAGCAACGACTGCTTCAACTACACCTTCACTCAGCAACAACTGCTTCAACTACACCTTCACTCAGCGAACAACTGCTTCAACTACACCTTCACTCAGCAACAACTGCTTCAACTACACCTTCACTCAGCGAACAACTGCTTCAACTACACCTTCACTCAGCAACAACTGCTTCAACTACACCTTCACTCAGCAACAACTGCTTCAACTACACCTTCACTCAGCAACAACTGCTTCAACTACACCTTCACTCAGCAACAACTGCTTCAACTACACCTTCACTCAGCAACAACTGCTTCAACTACACCTTCACTCAGCAACAACTGCTTCAACTACACCTTCACTCAGCAACAACTGCTTCAACTACACCTTCACTCAGCAACAACTGCTTCAACTACACCTTCACTCAGCAACAACTGCTTCAACTACACCTTCACTCAGCAACAACTGCTTCAACTACACCTTCACTCAGCAACAACTGCTTCAACTACACCTTCACTCAGCAACAACTGCTTCAACTACACCTTCACTCAGCAACAACTGCTTCAACTACACCTTCACTCAGCAACAACTGCTTCAACTACACCTTCCCCCAGCAACAACTGCTTCAACTACACCTTCCCCCAGCAACAACTGCTTCAACTACACCTTCCCCCAGCAACAACTGCTTCAACTACACCTTCCCCCAGCAACAACTGCTTCAACTACACCTTCCCCCAGCAACAACTTTCTCTAGCTATATGACTTACTAGTTTTGAGCTTGTCCGAGAAGACTTTATAACCAACTAGGGAAGTACATGCTGGAACCCCACTAGGCTCCACAAAACTACTGGAGCACCACTAGGATCCACAACACTACTGGAGCACCACTAGAATCCACACTACTGGAGGACCACTAGAATCCACAACACTACTGGAGCCCCACAAGGCTCCACAACACTACTGGAGCCCCACAAGGCTCCACAACACTACTAGAGCCCCACAAGGCTCCACAACACTACTGGAGCCCCACCAGCCTCCACAACACTACTGGAGCCCCACCAGCCTCCACAACACTACTGGAGCCCCACCAGCCTCCACAACACTACTGGACACGACTAGGCTCCACTACACTACTGGAACCCCACTAGGCTCCACAACACTACTGGAACCCCACTAGGCTCCACAACACTACTGGAGCCCCTCTAGGCTCCACAACACTACTGGAGCCCCTCTAGGATCCACAACACTACTGGAGCCCCTCTAGGATCCACAACACTACTGGAGCCCCTCTAGGATCCACAACACTACTGGAGCCCCTCTAGGATCCACAACACTACTGGAGCCCCTCTAGGATCCACAACACTACTGGAGCCCCTCTAGGATCCACAACACTACTGGAGCCCCTCTAGGATCCACAACACTACTGGAGCCCCTCTAGGATCCACAACACTACTGGAGCCCCTCTAGGATCCACAACACTACTGGAGCCCCACTAGGATCCACAACACTACTGGAGCCCCACTAGGATCCACAACACTACTGGAGCCCCACTAGGATCCACAACACTACTGGAGCCCCACTAGGATCCACAACACTACTGGAGCCCCACTAGGATCCACAACACTACTGGAGCCCCACTAGGATCCACAACACTACTGGAGCCCCACTAGGATCCACAACACTACTGGAGCCCCACTAGGATCCACAACACTGGAGCCCCACTAGGATCCACAACACTACTGGAGCCCCACTAGGATCCACAACACTACTGGAGCCCCACTAGGATCCACAACACTACTGGAGCCCCACTAGGATCCACAACACTACTGGAGCCCCACTAGGCTCCACTACACTACTGGAACCCCACTAGGCTCCACTACACTACTGGAACCCCACTAGGCTCCACTACACTACTGGAACCCCACTAGGCTCCACAACACTACTGGAACCCCACTAGGCTCCACAACACTACTGGAACCCCACTAGGCTCCACAACACTACTGGAACCCCACTAGGCTCCACAACACTACTGGAACCCCACTAGGCTCCACAACACTACTGGAACCCCACTAGGCTCCACAACACTACTGGAGCCCCACTAGGATCCACAACACTACTGGAGCCCCACTAGGATCCACAACACTACTGGAGCCCCCTAGGATTCACAACACTAATGGAGCACCGCTAGGATCCCCAACAGGGTTCACAACACTACTGGAGCCAAAATAGGCTCCACAACACTACTGGAGCTCCACTAGGCTCCACAACACTGCTGGAGCACCTCCACCCTTCCTCTTCCTGCTGCTACCACCACCACAGCCTTTCCAATATCACAAGGTAGTGATCCGTTGAGGAGTACCTGGCTCTCTTAGCCGCCTGGCGGATGTTTAACCAGTTAATTAACGATCCATTAACAGATAACGAGGCCAGGAGGAACCTGCACAGTTTTTTGACAGTTTAAAACAAGGCTCTTGAAGCACGCTGCTGCTCGAGGCTCCAGTCCCGTCAATTTTCAGCAATCTCAACCAATGACCGAAAAATTGAACCGTCCCGTCTTCAAAAGTCAGTTATTGATCAACCGGGCTGTTGGACGACGGCGAGTAGTCTGCAGTAACAGCCTGGTTGATTAGGCTTTGATCCACCAGGAGGCCTGGTCTGGGACCGGGCAGCGGGGGTGCACTGATATGCTTCAGGAATCCTGCCGTCCAAGAATATACAGAGAAGCCAAGAAGTAATATTTATCTAGGTAGTGGTGATCAAGGAGGAGGGGAAGTGTGTGGGGAGGGGAGGAAAGGTGTGGGGGGTGGGGTGTGTAACTGTTCCGCCTCTTGACTCTAAGTTCGGTTGTATCCTGAGGTGTTTACCTGGAGAGAGTTCCGGGGGTCAACGCCCCCGCGGCCCGGTCTGTGACCAGGCCTCCTGGTGGATCAGAGCCTGATCAACCAGGCTGTTGCTGCTGGCTGCACGCAAACCAACGTACGAGCCACAGCCGGGCTGGTCAGGAACCGACTTTAGGTGCTTGTCCAGTGCCAGCTTGAAGACTGCCAGGGGTCTGTTGGTAATCCCCCTTATGTATGCTGGGAGGCAGTTGAACAGTCTCGGGCCCCTGACACTTATTGCATGGTTTCTTAACGTGCTAGTGACACCCCTGCTTTTCATTGGGGGATGTTGCATCGTCTGCCAAGTCTTTTGCTTTCGTAGCGAGTGATTTTCGTGTGCAAGTTCGGTACTAGTCCCTCTAGGATTTTCCAGGTGTATATAATCATGTATCTCTCCCGCCTGCGTTCCAGGGAATACAGGTTCAGGAACCTCAAGCGCTCCCAGTAATTGAGGTGTTTTATCTCCGTTATGCGCGCCGTGAAGGTTCTCTGCACATTTTCTAGGTCAGCAATTTCACCTGCCTTGAAAGGTGCTGTTAGTGTGCAGCAATATTCCAGCCTAGATAGAACAAGTGACCTGAAGAGTGTCATCATGGGCTTGGCCTCCCTAGTTTTGAAGGTTCTCATTATCCATCCTGTCATTTTTCTAGCAGATGCGATTGATACAATGTTATGGTCCTTGAAGGTGAGATCCTCCGACATGATCACTCCCAGGTCTTTGACGTTGGTGTTTCGCTCTATTTTGTGGCCAGAATTTGTTTTGTACTCTGATGAAGATTTAATTTCCTCGTGTTTACCATATCTGAGTAATTGAAATTTCTCATCGTTGAACTTCATATTGTTTTCTGCAGCCCACTGAAAGATTCGGTTGATGTCCGCCTGGAGCCTTGCAGTGTCTGCAATGGAAGACACTGTCATGCAGATTCGGGTGTCATCTGCAAAGGAAGACACGGTGCTGTGGCTGACATCCTTGTCTATGTCGGATATGAGGATGAGGAACAAGATGGGAGCGAGTACTGTGCCTTGTGGAACAGAGCTTTTCACCGTAGCTGCCTCGGACTTTACTCTGTTGACGACTACTCTCTGTGTTCTGTTAGTGGGGAAATTATAGATCCATCGACCGACTTTTCCTGTTATTCCTTTAGCACGCATTTTGTGCGCTATTACGCCATGGTCACACTTGTCGAAGGCTTTTGCAAAGTCTGTATATATTACATCTGCATTCTTTTTATTTTCTAGTGCATTTAGGACCTTGTCGTAGTGATCCAATAGTTGAGACAGACAGGAGCGACCTGTTCTAAACCCATGTTGCCCTGGGTTGTGTAACTGATGGGTTTCTAGATGGGTGGTGATCTTTCTTCTTAGGACCCTTTCAAAGATTTTTATGATATGGGATGTTAGTGCTATCGGTCTGTAGTTCTTTGCTGTTGCTTTACTGCCCCCTTTGTGGAGTGGGGCTATGTCTGTTGTTTTTAGTAACTGTGGGACGACCCCCGTGTCCATGCTCCCTCTCCATAGGATGGAAAAGGCTCGTGATAGGGGCTTCTTGCAGTTCTTGATGAACACGGAGTTCCGTGAGTCTGGCCCTGGGGCAGAGTGCATGGGCATGTCATTTATCGCCTGTTCGAAGTCATTTGGCGTCAGGATAACATCGGATAGGCTTGTGTTAACCAAATTTTGTGGCTCTCTCATAAAGAATTCATTTTGATCTTCGACTCTCAGTCTGGTTAGCGGCTTGCTAAAAACTGAGTCATATTGGGACTTGAGTAGCTCACTCATTTCCTTGCTGTCATCTGTGTAGGACCCATCTTGTAGGGGCCCAATACTGGATGTTGTTCTCGACTTTGATTTGGCATAGGAGAAGAAATACTTTGGGTTTCTTTCGATTTCATTTATGGCTTTTAGTTCTTCCCGCGATTCCTGACTCCTATAAGATTCCTTTAGCTTGAGTTCGATGCTTGCTATTTCTCTGACCAGTGTCTCCCTACGCATTTCAGAAATATTGACCTCTTTTAGCCGCTCTGTTATTCTTTTCCGTCGCCTGTAAAGGGAGCGTCTGTCTCTTTCTATTTTACATCTACTCCTCCTTTTTCTTAGAGGAATAAGCCTTGTGCATACATCGAGTGCCACCAAGTTAATCTGTTCTAGGCATACGTTGGGGTCTGTGTTGCTTAGTATATCTTCCCAGCTTATATCGGTTAGGACTTGGTTTACTTGGTCCCACTTTATGTTTTTGTTATTGAAGTTGAATTTGGTGAATGCTCCCTCGTGACTAGTCTCATTATGTCTGTCTGGGGCTCCACGCATACATGTCTGAACCTCAATTATGTTGTGATCTGAGTATATTGTTTTTGATATGGTGACATTTCTTATCAGATCATCATTGTTAGTGAAGATGAGGTCTAGTGTATTCTCCAGTCTAGTAGGATCTATTATTTGCTGGTTTAAATTGAATTTTGTGCAGATTTAAAAGCTCGTGTGAGTGTGAGTTTTCATCAGAGCTGCCTCCTGGTGTTATTACTGCAACAATATTATTTGCTATATTCCTCCATTTTAGGTGCCTTAAGTTGAAATCCCCCAGGAGCAAGATGTTGGGTGCAGGAGCTGGAAGATTTTCCAGACAGTGGTCAATTTTTAACAGCTGTTCCTGGAATTGCTGGGATGTTGCATCCGGAGGCTTGTAGACTACCACAATGACTAGGTTTTGGTTCTCGACCTTTACTGCTAAAACTTCCACTACATCATTTGAGGCATTTAGCAGTTCTGTGCAAACAAGTGACTCTGCAATGTACAGGCCAACCCCCCCCCCCTTTTGCCTGTTCACACTGTCACATCTGTATAGGTTGTAACCTGGGATCCATATTTCGTTATCTGGATCTTGTTCTCTTATCGAGGTCCTCGGGTTTTCCTGACTCCCTCGTCTGTCATTGTGCAGTTGACGAATCCAGAGCCTTCCAGAGAAACCTTGCATGATGTAGTCCTGAGAGAGTGAGGGAGAGAAGGAAGAAAGGAGGGGGTATAGTGGAATAGCTAACAGGTTAAAGGCAAATATGGATTAGCGACATGAATTCTTTTTATTTAAATGAAACCCGATTACTTATCTGCCCAGTTCCTGGTGCATCCTAGGTCACTGAAGATCTTGAGAGGTCGTAGTTTCTAAACCATACACTTACACCAGTAGTACGTAGCCTTTGTCGATGCGAGGCAAGCTGAGAATAGTATTTATTCTGTGAACCGCGTTTGTCATAGTATATAAAGTTCTGGGAAGAAATTAACAGTAGCTTGTGTCAAATTCATTTACTGATGTGCAGAAAGTAAGCTTTTACACAAACCCTCGTTCGGATATCTTTGTACTGTCACAATCGGGAATCTAGCGAGTTGCCGAGTCTGGTCTCGGTAATATTGGTTAGGTGTTCGGACTCTGGTGGTTACTGTCCACGTGTAGGGGTGCTGCTTCCTGGTTTATAGTGTCTCTTGACAGAAGAATGCAAGTTGTTTAATGCACTATGTTCTACTACTGTGCTACAGTAACAAGGTCCTACTAATACAGTAAACTGTGTCAGGTCATGATACTGTGTCAAGTATAAACGTGTGCCTGCTTTTGTAACTTCACTAGGTTAAGGTATCTCAAAAAGTAATATATGTGGTGTACACACCTATATTATTTACAGCATGAATACTGATAACTGTCAGCGCTTAAACTAAGTTATTAAACTGTCTGTGATCTCATTAGTTGTCAGAGTGATGTAACTAAGCTTTATTTACATTTAAATATTGAAAAAAAACATTATTTTTGCTATCAAAGATCACATACACACATGAAAACAAACAGTATAAAGCCAGAGTGGTATATGTTGTATATTTCAATATTTTTGTATTATTACAATATCTGTTGTCTATTTAAATACAGTATTCTTACAATTAAGTCTTCATTATATTAAAATTAATTCTGCCTTGTGTTCAACTCGTCCCTCAGCCGCAGAGCTGGTTAATGACCCACGAGGGTTAAACCATGGTCTGAGGAAAGTTCAATTTTTTTTTTCAAATTTGGCTGTACTGAACGTCAAGCTGACGTACAACGCTCGACTTGTTACATCTCTCATGACTGCTTTCTGCCTCCTAGCATCAAGTGAATCAAAGAAAATTGACCAGATACCACGAGTCAGTCTACCTGCAGCGCAAGATTCCACTACTGGAAGTGGCACTGTAGTGTGACGGGGAGAGATACAGGAAATAAATACAGCAGAGAACACTAGGCAGGGGGAGACAAGTGGACAAGAGAAACTTAACGTGGCTGAAAGACTAGCCAAGAAGAGGCTGATGACGGGGACACGAGAGAGAGAGAGAGAGAGAGAGAGAGAGAGAGAGAGAGAGAGAGAGAGAGAGAGATAATAAGGAAGATCGTTGGGTTCACTATCACCTCTAACTCGCATCTATCCGCACTACCTAGCACATTGTAAATGGCATTCTCTGTGGAATAAGGGGAAATGTAGTCCTTGTTCACAAAAGAAGAGCAGAGCAAAAATCTACTACAGATCAGTGTCACTCCTGTTAATCACTGGCAAGATTCTTGAGACTAACCTCACGGCAGATGACAGCGTTTTTAGACTATCACTGTCCCTCGTGATTGTCAATATGGCTTCAGAAAAGGTCACTTTGCTACTGATCTGCTGTTAAACCTCTCTACTAAGTGCCACCAGCCTCTGGACGAATGCAAGATCAGGTGTAGTAGCACTGGACATTGTTGGTGCATTCGACAGAGTATGGCACCAGGCACTCTTGGCAAAACTGCAAGCACTAGGAGTCTCTGGCTCAGCACTATGCCTCTTTAGCGATTACCTTCAGGGTGGATCCCTAAAAGTAGTTTTTAATGGAAGAGAATCAAAACAATTGGTGTGTGGTCACAGGGAAGTGTGCTTGGATCATTTATATGGAATGTCTACTTCTGTCTCCCAGAATCACATGCATATTGTTACACTCCATGGGTTGTAACCACTCAGTTTCCTTCTGGTTAGAGCATAACATTGGTCAGAGAGGTTGGGGTAATAATAGTAATGACGTATATTTATAATACAACATAATTCCAATAATAATACTATACGAATTATCGTATACAAGTTAAGAATGCTTGTTTGTCCGAAATATATAAGGTTTTTATAACACATCATTAGGATGAGATCCTAGACATAACATATATATACAGAGATTACTTTAGTGAATAAAGTCTTATTTCCCATTAGGAAGCAGTCAGAATACAACAGAATAAGTCCAGGCCGGATAATCAACCTTGGCCAGTTACCAGAGACGAGCAGGAGTGTTCTCGTTGGCTGCCAGTTCTTCACTGTTCGTCCCTCCACCTTGAGCATACAGGTCAGGTGGGTCATGTGGCGTGACTCACCAACACTCAGTAGAGTAGTTGACCAAACGGGGGGGCAGAATATAACCATTGAACACCACAGCTTAATCATACACCAGTACACAGAGCGGCATGCATGTTGCTATACCTTCAATTTAACTAATCATGGCCATGTACATAAATAATAATAAGAATTAGCCTTAATAATACAAGGACGTTCATTTCCAATTTAGCTATTAAAGGAAATGACCGCAATGTAATATTAAAGAAAGGTTAAGAATAGGGGCATATCAATATGCAGAAGACTGTACTCTGATATTTAAAATCACCAGCTTACAGCTGTATCAGCCTGGAGAAAAAGATCGCAGGTTACATTTTCTTCTGAGAAAACAATTGGTCTCTAGGCACCATGATGGTAACGCTGGAGCAGTTGTCGAAATCCGAGATTGAGACTGATTACCTTTGTGAGAAATTTTATTCCAAACTATGAAGGACCAATTGGAAATGTTGAAAGAAAAAAAAAAGTGGCCAGGAAGCTAACAGCACTCGGACGCATCTCATATCTGCTCGACAGCAGAGGTTGCAAAAGATTGTACGAGGCACAAATGCGTTCTCATCTTGAGTATGCTTCACTTTCTTCGACTGCCTGCCTCCCACCCCCCCATCCTCTCATCTACGGCTCCTCAACAGGATAGAGCAGAGCAAGACGATTCCTCTCTCGCCTGGATCTGGACCGGATATATCAATCTTCAACACCGAAGGGATATAGGTGGCCTTATTTGACGAGCCTGGCCCATGGCCGGGCTCAGAGAGTAGATATACTCTCGAAATTCTTCAAAGGTATAAAGGTATATGTACAAAGCCAATGATGTAAAGGTACCGACCACACTTGGCTCCATTCGAGGACAGCGAGGAGGCAACTTCTACACAAGACGGGCAACAAACAGCAACTGCACTCTAGCTCTACTCTTCCCAAGAGCATCACTATCAGAGATCATTCACTCCTAGAATCACTCGAGTCTGGAAAATGTTCGTACAGCATGACATCGAAGCAATAAAGTCAGCTGACCCAATGAAATCCCCAGCTCACATGGCTCCGACTTTCATAGCAATAAAAAGGTTTTCAAACGAGCTGAGGTAAGTAACGGCTCCTAGCTTGTAAAATAAAGTTAGGAATAATAATAATATCTATTTCTACAAGTACAAGGTATACAGACCATAGCTGACACCAATGACGTACTACTATACAGAAAGTCGCTTGTTATGCAGAGCATTTCCCGCAAATTAGGTCAGTTTTGTCCCAGGATGCAACCCACACCAGTCGACTAACTTCCAGGTACCCATTTACTGATGGTGAATTTAGACAACCGGTGTAAAGAAACACGCCCAATGTTTCTACCCTCGCCGGGAACCGAACCCAGACCCACGCCGTGTGAAGCGAGAGCTTTAGCCACTAGGCCACGGGGCATTGTGTAAAACCATTGTTTAAATAAAATAGAGACAGAGAGAGAGACAGAGACAGAGACAGAGACAGAGACAGAGACAGAGACAGAGACAGAGACAGAGAGAGAGAGAGAGAGAGAGAGAGAGAGAGAGAGAGAGAGAGAGAGGAGGAGGATAGTGGCGCCAAGCACGAGTGATCACGGACAAAGAGGAACCCCCCTCCCCAACAAGGTAACAACCCCCCCCCCCTTCCACACTAAACACTACTCGTTGTTTCCTCTCACCCACAACACAAGCACATTATTATAATCAAGGGGGAGCGCTAAACCCGAGGATTATGCAGCGCCTGTGGGGGGAATGTGAAAGGTATTCGGGCTTAATTCAGGGAACCGGAGAACAGATCCAATTCCCTAGATCAAGAGCCCCTCACCAGCATCTAGGAACCGTCCTTGAGGGGAATACACGCACAACAGTTTTAATATGGGAAGGAACGAGGTGATCGATGACTTGTAATTGACCTTAACACTGGTGGAGAACAAGTGGTCACTGTATTATTCAACCTGTTGCATTAACCTCCCCCCCCCCCCCTTTTTTTTTTTTTTTTTTTTTTTTTTTTTTTTACACAGGGCAAGCTATTTACAGGTTAAGGATTCCTAACTTTATTGACAAGCTAAGAGCTGTTACCTACATCAGCTCATTTGAAAGCATTTTTATTGTTATGAGACATACAAGTAGGGAACAGGATGAAGTTGGAGCCATCTGCAGGCCAGCATTTTCATTTGATCAACTGACTTTATCTCGTTGACATTATGCTGTACGAATGTGTTCCATACTCGAGTCATCCTGGGTATATATGATCTCAGATGGAGTGATGTTCTGGAGAAGGGTACAGCCAGAGTGAAGTTGCTGCTTTCTGCCCGTCTTGTGGCAGAAAAGCTTGTTTCACGCTGTCCTCGAAGTGGATCCAAGTGTGGTACTTTGACAATATTGGCCTTGTACATAACAGTAAGGCCACCCACATCCCTCCTATGTTGAAGGCTCTGCTGAAATGACAGATCTACGCAGGATGGGTCCAGGCGAGAGATGAGACGTCTTGCTCTGTTCTCTACTCTGTCAAGCAGTCTCAGATGAGAGGGGGGGGCAGGCAAACCAAGAAAGTGGAGCATACTCAAAGTGTGAGCGTACTTGTGCCTTGTACAGAATCTTGCAACCCCTACTGTCAAGCAGATGCGAGATACGGCGAAGTGCTGTAAGCCTCCTGGCTGCCTTGTTTGCAAGATTTACAACATGGTTCTTCATGGTTAGTTTGGAGTCAAATTTCACCCCAAGGATATCAACTTCTCCAGGTGCCAACACCCTCCTATTCATCCTTACTACTGCACCAGCATTACCATCATGGTGCCTAGAGACGATCATCATTTGCGTTTTCTCAGGTGCAAATGTTACTTGCCACCTATTTCCCCAAGCTGATATAGCTCTCAGCTGGTGACTGATGTAGTTTAGAGCAGCTGGCATTTCTTCTCTTGGATAAGTGAATGTCAGTGTACAGTCGTCTGCATATGCATGTGATTCTGGGATGAGATGAAGAAGGTCGTTGAAGTAGACATTCCATAACAATGGTCCCAGCACACTTCCTTGTAGAACACTTGCCCCAATAGGATGTCTTGCTGATTTCGTTCCATTGAGAACTACACTTAGAGATCTACCATGAAGGTAATCACTGAGGAGACACAGCGTAGAGCCTGCAATTCCCAGTGCTTGAAGTTTTGCTAAGAGGCCCTGGTGCCACACCCGGTCGAAAGCGCCAGCAATGTCCAGTGCTACCACACAGCTGACTTTGGATTCATCCAGTGACTGGTGCCACTTAGTGGAGAGGTTTAACAACAGATCAGCAGCAAAGTAACCTTTCCTGAAGCCATATTGACGATCACAAAGTAGTGAGTGGTAGTCAAAAAACTCTGTCATTTGTCTTGAGATTATTGTCTCAAGGATCTTACCAGTGATTGACAGGAGTGACACTGGTCTGTAGTTGCTGATTTCTGCTCTGCTCTTTTTTTTTGTGAACAGAGACTACATTTGCCTCTTTCCAGAGAGAGGGCCATTTACACTGTACTAGGCAGTGCTGAAAGATGCGAGTTAGAGGTGCTGCTAGCTGGTCTGCACATCTTCTCAGCAATCTTGGGTTCAACTTGTCTGGGCCCACAGCCTTTTCTTGGTCAAGGGATTTAAGAAGGAAATGCACCTCCTCCTGCCTTGTCACCACTGACAGTTTTGACAGTTCTTGCAGCTAGCCAAGGAGGGTCCCTTACTGGATCAGGAACTTGCATTTTGGTAGCAGTGTTCAACAAAGAGGTTCGCCTTCTCTTGACTACTAGTAGAGGTGGTCCCATCCTGTCGATTTAGAGGTGGAATGAGTTCATCAGGCAGATAACCTTGTCTGTCCTTGACCAGGGACCACCAGGTTTTGGAGCCTAAACTACCTGATGCTAGCTTTCTTTTAGTGTCCACCTCCCATTTAGCAATGGCCCACTTTTGAACGTCACCCATATGCCTGCAGGCTTGCCTGTGCAAGTTCCTGTTATAGGTGGTAGGATGTCTCTCATACCTTCGCCATGCTTTGTACTTAGCAGTAGCAGCCTCTCTACAACGAAAGCCAAACCAAGGCTGATCTGTAGGCTTCGTCACATATTGCCGGTGAGGAATGTTCTTGTTGTAGATTAAGGATGTGTCCAGTGAAGGCTTTCACTTGGTTGTCAACATCCCCTTGGAGAAGAGCATTCCAATCGGTGGTGGCGAGCTCAGAGCAAAGGGCTGGCCAATTACCTCATTCCCATAGCCAGGTTGTGCGTGTGGACTCCTCACCTCGTTCTGTTGGGATCTTAAGTGTCGTAAAAACAGCCTTGTGGTCAGACGATCCAACGTAGCCGAGGGGTTGACGAGTGACTATGCCTTCTGCCAGATCACTCGCTACTGGGTCAAGGGAGGAGCCAGAGATGTGAGTAGGGAAATCAACAAAGTTTCTCATGTCAAACACTGCAAGAAGCTCATCAAAGTCCCTCTGTATAAGGTGCTGGTTGAGGACACCAACAATTATGATATGTTGACTGTTGTGTTGTAGCAGAAGCGAGTCAATATTTTCCATTAGGAAGTTGATGGGGTCTGCATGTTGCCACTGAGGTCTGTACATTGCACATGCTAGTACAGAGGTACTAGTGTTTATGCAGAGCTTGAACATCATTTCAAGATGTGTAGGGGTGGCAACATCAATGTGCTGGGCATGAACACTTTTAGAGAAGCACACAGCAACACCACCTCCTTGCCCTTGCCTGTCTCTTCTCATCCATGAGGTGTAGCCAGCAATTCTTGCAAAATTTTCTGAGTCCTGTCATCCAAAAATGTTTCAACAGCTATCATGTCGGGACGTCGAGTGTTCACAAAAGTGTGTGAGAGCTCTCCAACATTAGTAATGAAACCTCTAATGTTGGCCGACAGGATGCTGATAGACTGGCTCCTCATGACGATGTGGTCAGCTTGAGGTGGTGGGTGTGTAGGGCATGTAAGGTGCCTGCCCTTGAGAGAGGTAGGGTACTGAGGCAGCTGCAGGGATGTAGGTCTGTGGTCTTGTATAAGGCACAATGCCACCTGCTGGGCTGGGATAGGAGTAGCCGATGGGTGACGTGTGAGAATGTTCACCAACTCAGAGATCCTGCTGGTTTGTTCCGAGAACAGGTCTCTAAACAGGTGGTCCTGTCTGTCAAGTTCCTTTTTCTTCCGACACTGGTCCTCCTGATGTCCTTTCTCTCTCTCTCTCTCTCTCTCTCTCTCTCTCTCTCTCTCTCTCTCTCTCTCTCTCTCTCTCTCTCTGTGTACCATCGGTTCTTACATATTCTTATTTCTTCAGTTTCTATCACTTATATGAGCTACTCACGCACCTGGGTGGTAACTTCCGGGGATCGTCAACCCCTCGTCCTAACTGGTCAGCTCTTCCTAGTTGACAGTTTGGTTCACCAGGCTGTTGGTGCTGGCAGAACAGTCTCGCATAGGCACAACACAGCCAGGCTAGTCAAGAAAGTTTACAGTAACTTATCAAGTTCAATCGTGGAAAGTGTTCATGTAAGACATTAATTCCCATTGTATTTGTTCCAGTAAATGTGAGAGAGCAGGAATTACGTGAAGTCACACAGAGAGAGGAGCTAACGACGACATTTCAGTCCGACCTGAACCATTTAAGAAGTCACACTAACAGAAGTTCGAAGTTCTCTGACCTGAGGGTTGGTGAGGATGGGAAGGAAGAGGGAGGGGAGGGCTGGAAAAATGGAAGAGGTTGGGACGGTGGAGTAGGAGGTGGGTTTGCAGAGGTGAGTGGCCCGTCCACTCTGGAGCGAAATGTGCAGAGGTACTGCAGGAGATTGTGTTGGAGCGAGATGTGCTGTTGGCAGCAGTGTCAATAGGGTAGGGCTGGTGCTCAGGTGCCCGGCAGGAGAAGGCTGGTGGTGCCCAGGAAAACAGGGTCTATTGGAGCCACACCCCAGCTTTAGCTAAATAGCAAAGTGCTGGGGAACTTCAGCTTGGTGGTGGTTGGCTATGCACTTGATCCGCTGCTGACTGCATTGAATCATGTTCTGGAGAGGTGTAACACGTTGACGGGGGAGTTGGAATCATATGTGTGGTTGTTGAGGTGGTGTATTATCTCTGAGGGTAGTTGGTCTTTCGTGGTAGGTGAATTTTGCAGTATTGTCTTGAAGTCGTTGGATGAGTTCTTCGCGAGGTTTTGCTTTACTATATTGCTTCGTGGTGTAGAACGTGACTCCTCTGTACTGAAGGGGAGGTGGGGTAGGTGGAGGAGGTGGGGAAGGTGGAGGTGAGGAAGGTGGAGTGGATGTTGGAGCTTGGTTGATCGTGGTGGTTGTGGGAGAGATTGGAGGTGGGCTCTCATTGGTGGGATTCTGCTGTGGTTCAGTGGTCTCTGATTGGTCGAGTTCTTGAGCGGTTGGTGGTGGTGGTGGAGGAGCAGAAGCGATGTTGATAATGTTGTTAGTGGACTTCACAATGACGCTTGACGGTGGTGATGTAGGGAATATAAAGTTTGGCATGTTGTTGAGTTGGAAGAGTTCGTTGATCGTGGTGAAGGAGCCTGGTGCTGCAATATTGTGGACGTGGGCGTACATGATGCAGTATAGGATTTTGGTGGAGTCACCCACGGGCAATGGTGGAAATGTAGTTGTGGAGGCCTGGAGAACTGGGGTGGAGTCAGGTAGATTCCTGGTAATGGCAGCATATGAGGTTGCTTGGGTAGTTGGTGTCTGCTTTTGTTCAAGCTGTTTTTTCAGTAGTTCACGTCTGGTAGGGCATTTGGCCGCCAAGGTGTGGTGGTCGTTGTTGCAGTTGAGGCATTTGGGTGGAGTGGTGGAGGTGCACGACTTGAAATCGTGGCCTTCATTGCCACAGGTAACACAGATCTTTTTGTCTATGGAGGGGCAGTTCTTCGTGGTATGCTGGTAAGAATAGCAGTTGTAACATTGAGGGATGTATGTAAATTTCTCTGCTTCGATAAATGTTGGATGGATGTGGAAGTAGAAGATGGCCAGGCCCTCATTAAGGTTGTCATGCTGACGTCGCTGAAGGTGACCTTCAGCATGGAGGAAGCTTTGGGAATTCTTGTGATGTGTTCTATCTTGGCCCAGGTATTCTGGTCTTCAATTGATGATTTGGTTTCAGAGATCTCTTGGGTTGTGATGAGTTTGTCGAGCTTCTTGAGAAACACAGTTCTCTTGGCTTTCAGGGCTGGAGATGTTAGGAATTGGAATCCACGTTGGTGAAGGGTGGAGATAGCTTCGGTGGTGGTTAGTTTGTCGGCCTCGAGGTCATCTGTGCAGATGACCACAAAAGCTTCCTTGAGAGAGAGAGAGGATTGCGTTGCACTTGACTCGCAAAGTACCACTGATGGTAGATGCAAGGGCTAGTTTGGACGAGCCGTTGACTGTCCCACTCACAGGTTTGATCTTTACCCTGTTAGAATAATGCATGGTGAGTAAGCAGTGTTCACACTAACAAAAAGGAGAGATGGAGCCAGTATATATAGGCAAGCTGGCAGGGACGGGACAAGAGAGGTGGGAGTAGTAGATGTAAGGCAGGTAATGGTAGTAGTAGTAGATGTAAGGCAGGTAATGGTAGTAGTAGTAGATGTAAGGCAGGTAATGGAAGTAGTAGTAGATGTAAGGCAGGTAATGGTAGTAGTAGTAGATGTAAGGCAGGTAATGGAAGTAGTAGTAGATGTAAGGCAGGTAATGGAAGTGGTAGTAGATGTAAGGCAGGTAATGGTAGTGGTAGTAGATGTAAGGCAGGTAATGGAAGTGGTAGTAGATGTAAGGCAGGTAATGGAAGTGGTAGTAGATGTAAGGCAGGTAATGGAAGTGGTAGTAGATGTAAGGCAGGTAATGGTAGTGGTAGTAGATGTAAGGCAGGTAATGGTAGTGGTAGTAGATGTAAGGCAGGTAATGGTAGTAGTAGTAGATGTAAGGCAGGTAATGGTAGTGGTAGTAGATGTAAGGCAGGTAATGGTAGTGGTAGTAGATGTAAGGCAGGTAATGGTAGTAGTAGTAGATGTAAGGCAGGTAATGGTAGTGGTAGTAGATGTAAGGCAGGTAATGGTAGTGGTAGTAGATGTAAGGCAGGTAATGGTAGTGGTAGTAGATGTAAGGCAGGTAATGGAAGTGGTAGTAGATGTAAGGCAGGTAATGGAAGTGGTAGTAGATGTAAGGCAGGTAATGGTAGTGGTAGTAGATGTAAGGCAGGTAATGGTAGTGGTAGTAGATGTAAGGCAGGTAATGGAAGTAGTAGTAGATGTAAGGCAGGTAATGGAAGTAGTAGTAGATGTAAGGCAGGTAATGGAAGTAGTAGTAGATGTAAGGCAGGTAATGGAAGTAGTAGTAGATGTAAGGCAGGTAATGGTAGTGGTAGTAGATGTAAGGCAGGTAATGGAAGTAGTAGTAGATGTAAGGCAGGTAATGGTAGTGGTAGTAGATGTAAGGCAGGTAATGGTAGTGGTAGTAGATGTAAGGCAGGTAATGGTAGTGGTAGTAGATGTAAGGCAGGTAATGGTAGTGGTAGTAGATGTAAGGCAGGTAATGGTAGTGGTAGTAGATGTAAGGCAGGTAATGGAAGTAGTAGTAGATGTAAGGCAGGTAATGGTAGTGGTAGTAGATGTAAGGCAGGTAATGGTAGTGGTAGTAGATGTAAGGCAGGTAATGGTAGTAGTAGTAGATGTAAGGCAGGTAATGGTAGTGGTAGTAGATGTAAGGCAGGTAATGGAAGTAGTAGTAGATGTAAGGCAGGTAATGGTAGTGGTAGTAGATGTAAGGCAGGTAATGGAAGTAGTAGTAGATGTAAGGCAGGTAATGGTAGTGGTAGTAGATGTAAGGCAGGTAATGGTAGTGGTAGTAGATGTAAGGCAGGTAATGGAAGTAGTAGTAGATGTAAGGCAGGTAATGGAAGTAGTAGTAGATGTAAGGCAGGTAATGGTAGTGGTAGTAGATGTAAGGCAGGTAATGGAAGTAGTAGTAGATGTAAGGCAGGTAATGGTAGTGGTAGTAGATGTAAGGCAGGTAATGGAAGTAGTAGTAGATGTAAGGCAGGTAATGGAAGTAGTAGTAGATGTAAGGCAGGTAATGGTAGTGGTAGTAGATGTAAGGCAGGTAATGGTAGTAGTAGTAGATGTAAGGCAGGTAATGGTAGTGGTAGTAGATGTAAGGCAGGTAATGGTAGTGGTAGTAGATGTAAGGCAGGTAATGGTAGTGGTAGTAGATGTAAGGCAGGTAATGGTAGTGGTAGTAGATGTAAGGCAGGTAATAATGTAGTAGATGTAAGGCAGGTAATGGAAGTAGTAGTAGATGTAAGGCAGGTAATGGTAGTGGTAGTAGATGTAAGGCAGGTAATGGAAGTAGTAGTAGATGTAAGGCAGGTAATGGTAGTGGTAGTAGATGTAAGGCAGGTAATGGTAGTTGTAGTAGATGTAAGGCAGTAGTAGATGTAAGGCAGGTAATGGTAGTGGTAGTAGATGTAAGGCAGGTAATGGAAGTAGTAGTAGATGTAAGGCAGGTAATGGTAGTGGTAGTAGATGTAAGGCAGGTAATGGAAGTAGTAGTAGATGTAAGGCAGGTAATGGTAGTGGTAGTAGATGTAAGGCAGGTAATGGAAGTAGTAGTAGATGTAAGGCAGGTAATGGTAGTGGTAGTAGATGTAAGGCAGGTAATGGAAGTAGTAGTAGATGTAAGGCAGGTAATGGAAGTAGTAGTAGATGTAAGGCAGGTAATGGAAGTAGTAGTAGATGTAAGGCAGGTAATGGAAGTAGTAGTAGATGTAAGGCAGGTAATGGTAGTGGTAGTAGATGTAAGGCAGGTAATGGAAGTAGTAGTAGATGTAAGGCAGGTAATGGTAGTGGTAGTAGATGTAAGGCAGGTAATGGTAGTGGTAGTAGATGTAAGGCAGGTAATGGTAGTGGTAGTAGATGTAAGGCAGGTAATGGAAGTAGTAGTAGATGTAAGGCAGGTAATGGAAGTAGTAGTAGATGTAAGGCAGGTAATGGAAGTAGTAGTAGATGTAAGGCAGGTAATGGTAGTGGTAGTAGATGTAAGGCAGGTAATGGAAGTAGTAGTAGATGTAAGGCAGGTAATGGTAGTGGTAGTAGATGTAAGGCAGGTAATGGTAGTAGTAGTAGATGTAAGGCAGGTAATGGTAGTGGTAGTAGATGTAAGGCAGGTAATGGAAGTAGTAGTAGATGTAAGGCAGGTAATGGTAGTGGTAGTAGATGTAAGGCAGGTAATGGAAGTAGTAGTAGATGTAAGGCAGGTAATGGTAGTGGTAGTAGATGTAAGGCAGGTAATGGTAGTAGTAGTAGATGTAAGGCAGGTAATGGTAGTAGTAGTAGATGTAAGGCAGGTAATGGAAGTAGTAGTAGATGTAAGGCAGGTAATGGTAGTGGTAGTAGATGTAAGGCAGGTAATGGAAGTAGTAGTAGATGTAAGGCAGGTAATGGTAGTGGTAGTAGATGTAAGGCAGGTAATGGAAGTAGTAGTAGATGTAAGGCAGGTAATGGTAGTGGTAGTAGATGTAAGGCAGGTAATGGAAGTAGTAGTAGATGTAAGGCAGGTAATGGTAGTGGTAGTAGATGTAAGGCAGGTAATGGAAGTAGTAGTAGATGTAAGGCAGGTAATGGTAGTGGTAGTAGATGTAAGGCAGGTAATGGAAGTAGTAGTAGATGTAAGGCAGGTAATGGTAGTGGTAGTAGATGTAAGGCAGGTAATGGAAGTAGTAGTAGATGTAAGGCAGGTAATGGTAGTGGTAGTAGATGTAAGGCAGGTAATGGAAGTAGTAGTAGATGTAAGGCAGGTAATGGTAGTGGTAGTAGATGTAAGGCAGGTAATGGAAGTAGTAGTAGATGTAAGGCAGGTAATGGTAGTGGTAGTAGATGTAAGGCAGGTAATGGAAGTAGTAGTAGATGTAAGGCAGGTAATGGTAGTGGTAGTAGATGTAAGGCAGGTAATGGAAGTAGTAGTAGATGTAAGGCAGGTAATGGTAGTGGTAGTAGATGTAAGGCAGGTAATGGAAGTAGTAGTAGATGTAAGGCAGGTAATGGTAGTGGTAGTAGATGTAAGGCAGGTAATGGAAGTAGTAGTAGATGTAAGGCAGGTAATGGAAGTAGTAGTAGATGTAAGGCAGGTAATGGAAGTAGTAGTAGATGTAAGGCAGGTAATGGTAGTGGTAGTAGATGTAAGGCAGGTAATGGAAGTAGTAGTAGATGTAAGGCAGGTAATGGTAGTGGTAGTAGATGTAAGGCAGGTAATGGTAGTGGTAGTAGATGTAAGGCAGGTAATGGAAGTAGTAGTAGATGTAAGGCAGGTAATGGTAGTGGTAGTAGATGTAAGGCAGGTAATGGAAGTAGTAGTAGATGTAAGGCAGGTAATGGTAGTGGTAGTAGATGTAAGGCAGGTAATGGTAGTGGTAGTAGATGTAAGGCAGGTAATGGAAGTAGTAGTAGATGTAAGGCAGGTAATGGAAGTAGTAGTAGATGTAAGGCAGGTAATGGAAGTAGTGGTAGTAGATGTAAGGCAGGTAATGGAAGTAGTAGTAGATGTAAGGCAGGTAATGGTAGTGGTAGTAGATGTAAGGCAGGTAATGGAAGTAGTAGTAGATGTAAGGCAGGTAATGGTAGTGGTAGTAGATGTAAGGCAGGTAATGGAAGTAGTAGATGTAAGGCAGGTAATGGTAGTGGTAGTAGATGTAAGGCAGGTAATGGTAGTGGTAGTAGATGTAAGGCAGGTAATGGTAGTAGTAGTAGATGTAAGGCAGGTAATGGTAGTGGTAGTAGATGTAAGGCAGGTAATGGTAGTGGTAGTAGATGTAAGGCAGGTAATGGTAGTGGTAGTAGATGTAAGGCAGGTAATGGTAGTGGTAGTAGATGTAAGGCAGGTAATGGAAGTAGTAGTAGATGTAAGGCAGGTAATGGTAGTGGTAGTAGATGTAAGGCAGGTAATGGAAGTAGTAGTAGATGTAAGGCAGGTAATGGTAGTGGTAGTAGATGTAAGGCAGGTAATGGTAGTGGTAGTAGATGTAAGGCAGGTAATGGTAGTGGTAGTAGATGTAAGGCAGGTAATGGTAGTGGTAGTAGATGTAAGGCAGGTAATGGTAGTGGTAGTAGATGTAAGGCAGGTAATGGTAGTAGTAGTAGATGTAAGGCAGGTAATGGTAGTGGTAGTAGATGTAAGGCAGGTAATGGTAGTGGTAGTAGATGTAAGGCAGGTAATGGTAGTGGTAGTAGATGTAAGGCAGGTAATGGTAGTGGTAGTAGATGTAAGGCAGGTAATGGAAGTAGTAGTAGATGTAAGGCAGGTAATGGTAGTGGTAGTAGATGTAAGGCAGGTAATGGAAGTAGTAGTAGATGTAAGGCAGGTAATGGTAGTGGTAGTAGATGTAAGGCAGGTAATGGTAGTGGTAGTAGATGTAAGGCAGGTAATGGTAGTAGTAGTAGATGTAAGGCAGGTAATGGAAGTAGTAGTAGATGTAAGGCAGGTAATGGTAGTAGTAGTAGATGTAAGGCAGGTAATGGAAGTAGTAGTAGATGTAAGGCAGGTAATGGAAGTGGTAGTAGATGTAAGGCAGGTAATGGAAGTGGTAGTAGATGTAAGGCAGGTAATGGTAGTGGTAGTAGATGTAAGGCAGGTAATGGTAGTGGTAGTAGATGTAAGGCAGGTAATGGTAGTGGTAGTAGATGTAAGGCAGGTAATGGTAGTGGTAGTAGATGTAAGGCAGGTAATGGAAGTGGTAGTAGATGTAAGGCAGGTAATGGTAGTGGTAGTAGATGTAAGGCAGGTAATGGTAGTGGTAGTAGATGTAAGGCAGGTAATGGAAGTAGTAGTAGATGTAAGGCAGGTAATGGTAGTGGTAGTAGATGTAAGGCAGGTAATGGAAGTAGTAGTAGATGTAAGGCAGGTAATGGTAGTGGTAGTAGATGTAAGGCAGGTAATGGTAGTAGTAGTAGATGTAAGGCAGGTAATGGTAGTAGTAGTAGATGTAAGGCAGGTAATGGAAGTAGTAGTAGATGTAAGGCAGGTAATGGTAGTAGTAGTAGATGTAAGGCAGGTAATGGTAGTGGTAGTAGATGTAAGGCAGGTAATGGTAGTGGTAGTAGATGTAAGGCAGGTAATGGTAGTGGTAGTAGATGTAAGGCAGGTAATGGTAGTGGTAGTAGATGTAAGGCAGGTAATGGTAGTGGTAGTAGATGTAAGGCAGGTAATGGTAGTGGTAGTAGATGTAAGGCAGGTAATGGTAGT
Organism: Cherax quadricarinatus; assembly: GCF_038502225.1. Classification (NCBI taxonomy): domain Eukaryota; kingdom Metazoa; phylum Arthropoda; class Malacostraca; order Decapoda; family Parastacidae; genus Cherax; species Cherax quadricarinatus. Next base: position 19,341,217 of record NC_091297.1, on the reverse strand, counting down.
GGTGGTAGATGTAAGGCAGGTAATGGTAGTAGTAGTAGATGTAAGGCAGGTAATGGTAGTGGTAGTAGATGTAAGGCAGGTAATGGTAGTAGTAGTAGATGTAAGGCAGGTAATGGTAGTAGTAGTAGATGTAAGGCAGGTAATGGAAGTAGTAGTAGATGTAAGGCAGGTAATGGTAGTAGTAGTAGATGTAAGGCAGGTAATGGTAGTGGTAGTAGATGTAAGGCAGGTAATGGTAGTAGTAGTAGATGTAAGGCAGGTAATGGTAGTAGTAGTAGATGTAAGGCAGGTAATGGTAGTAGTAGTAGATGTAAGGCAGGTAATGGTAGTAGTAGTAGATGTAAGGCAGGTAATGGTAGTAGTAGTAGATGTAAGGCAGGTAATGGTAGTAGTAGTAGATGTAAGGCAGGTAATGGTAGTAGTAGTAGATGTAAGGCAGGTAATGGTAGTAGTAGTAGATGTAAGGCAGGTAATGGTAGTAGTAGTAGATGTAAGGCAGGTAATGGTAGTAGTAGTAGATGTAAGGCAGGTAATGGTAGTGGTAGTAGATGTAAGGCAGGTAATGGAAGTAGTAGTAGATGTAAGGCAGGTAATGGTAGTGGTAGTAGATGTAAGGCAGGTAATGGTAGTAGTAGTAGATGTAAGGCAGGTAATGGTAGTAGTAGTAGATGTAAGGCAGGTAATGGAAGTAGTAGTAGATGTAAGGCAGGTAATGGAAGTGGTAGTAGATGTAAGGCAGGTAATGGTAGTAGTAGTAGATGTAAGGCAGGTAATGGTAGTGGTAGTAGATGTAAGGCAGGTAATGGTAGTAGTAGTAGATGTAAGGCAGGTAATGGTAGTGGTAGTAGATGTAAGGCAGGTAATGGTAGTAGTAGTAGATGTAAGGCAGGTAATGGTAGTGGTAGTAGATGTAAGGCAGGTAATGGAAGTGGTAGTAGATGTAAGGCAGGTAATGGTAGTAGTAGTAGATGTAAGGCAGGTAATGGTAGTAGTAGTAGATGTAAGGCAGGTAATGGTAGTAGTAGTAGATGTAAGGCAGGTAATGGTAGTGGTAGTAGATGTAAGGCAGGTAATGGAAGTGGTAGTAGATGTAAGGCAGGTAATGGTAGTGGTAGTAGATGTAAGGCAGGTAATGGAAGTAGTAGTAGATGTAAGGCAGGTAATGGTAGTGGTAGTAGATGTAAGGCAGGTAATGGTAGTGGTAGTAGATGTAAGGCAGGTAATGGAAGTAGTAGTAGATGTAAGGCAGGTAATGGTAGTGGTAGTAGATGTAAGGCAGGTAATGGAAGTAGTAGTAGATGTAAGGCAGGTAATGGTAGTAGTAGTAGATGTAAGGCAGGTAATGGTAGTAGTAGTAGATGTAAGGCAGGTAATGGAAGTAGTAGTAGATGTAAGGCAGGTAATGGAAGTGGTAGTAGATGTAAGGCAGGTAATGGTAGTGGTAGTAGATGTAAGGCAGGTAATGGTAGTAGTAGTAGATGTAAGGCAGGTAATGGTAGTAGTAGTAGATGTAAGGCAGGTAATGGTAGTAGTAGTAGATGTAAGGCAGGTAATGGTAGTGGTAGTAGATGTAAGGCAGGTAATGGTAGTAGTAGTAGATGTAAGGCAGGTAATGGTAGTGGTAGTAGATGTAAGGCAGGTAATGGTAGTGGTAGTAGATGTAAGGCAGGTAATGGTAGTAGTAGTAGATGTAAGGCAGGTAATGGTAGTAGTAGTAGATGTAAGGCAGGTAATGGTAGTGGTAGTAGATGTAAGGCAGGTAATGGTAGTAGTAGTAGATGTAAGGCAGGTAATGGTAGTAGTAGTAGATGTAAGGCAGGTAATGGTAGTGGTAGTAGATGTAAGGCAGGTAATGGAAGTGGTAGTAGATGTAAGGCAGGTAATGGTAGTGGTAGTAGATGTAAGGCAGGTAATGGAAGTAGTAGTAGATGTAAGGCAGGTAATGGTAGTAGTAGTAGATGTAAGGCAGGTAATGGTAGTAGTAGTAGATGTAAGGCAGGTAATGGTAGTGGTAGTAGATGTAAGGCAGGTAATGGTAGTAGTAGTAGATGTAAGGCAGGTAATGGTAGTGGTAGTAGATGTAAGGCAGGTAATGGTAGTAGTAGTAGATGTAAGGCAGGTAATGGTAGTGGTAGTAGATGTAAGGCAGGTAATGGTAGTAGTAGTAGATGTAAGGCAGGTAATGGTAGTAGTAGTAGATGTAAGGCAGGTAATGGTAGTGGTAGTAGATGTAAGGCAGGTAATGGAAGTGGTAGTAGATGTAAGGCAGGTAATGGTAGTGGTAGTAGATGTAAGGCAGGTAATGGAAGTAGTAGTAGATGTAAGGCAGGTAATGGTAGTAGTAGTAGATGTAAGGCAGGTAATGGTAGTAGTAGTAGATGTAAGGCAGGTAATGGTAGTGGTAGTAGATGTAAGGCAGGTAATGGTAGTAGTAGTAGATGTAAGGCAGGTAATGGTAGTAGTAGTAGATGTAAGGCAGGTAATGGTAGTGGTAGTAGATGTAAGGCAGGTAATGGTAGTAGTAGTAGATGTAAGGCAGGTAATGGTAGTGGTGGTAGATGTAAGGCAGGTAATGGTAGTGGTAGTAGATGTAAGGCAGGTAATGGTAGTAGTAGTAGATGTAAGGCAGGTAATGGTAGTAGTAGTAGATGTAAGGCAGGTAATGGTAGTGGTAGTAGATGTAAGGCAGGTAATGGTAGTAGTAGTAGATGTAAGGCAGGTAATGGTAGTAGTAGTAGATGTAAGGCAGGTAATGGTAGTAGTAGTAGATGTAAGGCAGGTAATGGTAGTGGTAGTAGATGTAAGGCAGGTAATGGAAGTGGTAGTAGATGTAAGGCAGGTAATGGTAGTGGTAGTAGATGTAAGGCAGGTAATGGAAGTAGTAGTAGATGTAAGGCAGGTAATGGTAGTAGTAGTAGATGTAAGGCAGGTAATGGTAGTGGTAGTAGATGTAAGGCAGGTAATGGAAGTGGTAGTAGATGTAAGGCAGGTAATGGTAGTGGTAGTAGATGTAAGGCAGGTAATGGAAGTAGTAGTAGATGTAAGGCAGGTAATGGTAGTAGTAGTAGATGTAAGGCAGGTAATGGTAGTAGTAGTAGATGTAAGGCAGGTAATGGTAGTGGTAGTAGATGTAAGGCAGGTAATGGTAGTAGTAGTAGATGTAAGGCAGGTAATGGTAGTGGTAGTAGATGTAAGGCAGGTAATGGTAGTAGTAGTAGATGTAAGGCAGGTAATGGTAGTGGTAGTAGATGTAAGGCAGGTAATGGTAGTAGTAGTAGATGTAAGGCAGGTAATGGTAGTGGTAGTAGATGTAAGGCAGGTAATGGAAGTAGTAGTAGATGTAAGGCAGGTAATGGTAGTGGTAGTAGATGTAAGGCAGGTAATGGTAGTAGTAGTAGATGTAAGGCAGGTAATGGTAGTGGTAGTAGATGTAAGGCAGGTAATGGTAGTAGTAGTAGATGTAAGGCAGGTAATGGTAGTGGTAGTAGATGTAAGGCAGGTAATGGTAGTAGTAGTAGATGTAAGGCAGGTAATGGAAGTAGTAGTAGGTGTAAGGCAGGTAATGGAAGTGGTAGTAGATGTAAGGCAGGTAATGGTAGTAGTAGTAGATGTAAGGCAGGTAATGGTAGTGGTGGTAGATGTAAGGCAGGTAATGGTAGTGGTAGTAGATGTAAGGCAGGTAATGGTAGTAGTAGTAGATGTAAGGCAGGTAATGGTAGTGGTAGTAGATGTAAGGCAGGTAATGGTAGTAGTAGTAGATGTAAGGCAGGTAATGGTAGTGGTAGTAGATGTAAGGCAGGTAATGGTAGTAGTAGTAGATGTAAGGCAGGTAATGGTAGTGGTAGTAGATGTAAGGCAGGCAATGGTAGTAGTAGTAGATGTAAGGCAGGTAATGGAAGTAGTAGTAGATGTAAGGCAGGTAATGGAAGTAGTAGTAGATGTAAGGCAGGTAATGGTAGTGGTAGTAGATGTAAGGCAGGTAATGGTAGTGGTAGTAGATGTAAGGCAGGTAATGGTAGTGGTAGTAGATGTAAGGCAGGTAATGGTAGTGGTAGTAGATGTAAGGCAGGTAATGGAAGTAGTAGTAGATGTAAGGCAGGTAATGGTAGTAGTAGTAGATGTAAGGCAGGTAATGGAAGTAGTAGTAGATGTAAGGCAGGTAATGGTAGTGGTAGTAGATGTAAGGCAGGTAATGGAAGTAGTAGTAGATGTAAGGCAGGTAATGGTAGTAGTAGTAGATGTAAGGCAGGTAATGGAAGTAGTAGTAGATGTAAGGCAGGTAATGGAAGTGGTAGTAGATGTAAGGCAGGTAATGGAAGTGGTAGTAGATGTAAGGCAGGTAATGGTAGTGGTAGTAGATGTAAGGCAGGTAATGGTAGTGGTAGTAGATGTAAGGCAGGTAATGGAAGTGGTAGTAGATGTAAGGCAGGTAATGGTAGTGGTAGTAGATGTAAGGCAGGTAATGGTAGTGGTAGTAGATGTAAGGCAGGTAATGGAAGTGGTAGTAGATGTAAGGCAGGTAATGGAAGTGGTAGTAGATGTAAGGCAGGTAATGGTAGTGGTAGTAGATGTAAGGCAGGTAATGGAAGTGGTAGTAGATGTAAGGCAGGTAATGGTAGTAGTAGTAGATGTAAGGCAGGTAATGGTAGTGGTAGTAGATGTAAGGCAGGTAATGGTAGTGGTAGTAGATGTAAGGCAGGTAATGGTAGTGGTAGTAGATGTAAGGCAGGTAATGGTAGTAGTAGTAGATGTAAGGCAGGTAATGGTAGTGGTAGTAGATGTAAGGCAGGTAATGGAAGTGGTAGTAGATGTAAGGCAGGTAATGGTAGTGGTAGTAGATGTAAGGCAGGTAATGGAAGTGGTAGTAGATGTAAGGCAGGTAATGGAAGTGGTAGTAGATGTAAGGCAGGTAATGGTAGTGGTAGTAGATGTAAGGCAGGTAATGGTAGTGGTAGTAGATGTAAGGCAGGTAATGGTAGTAGTAGTAGATGTAAGGCAGGTAATGGAAGTGGTAGTAGATGTAAGGCAGGTAATGGAAGTGGTAGTAGATGTAAGGCAGGTAATGGAAGTAGTAGTAGATGTAAGGCAGGTAATGGAAGTGGTAGTAGATGTAAGGCAGGTAATGGTAGTAGTAGTAGATGTAAGGCAGGTAATGGAAGTAGTAGTAGATGTAAGGCAGGTAATGGAAGTGGTAGTAGATGTAAGGCAGGTAATGGAAGTGGTAGTAGATGTAAGGCAGGTAATGGTAGTGGTAGTAGATGTAAGGCAGGTAATGGTAGTGGTAGAGGTAAGACTGGAAGTGGAAGTAGTAGTAGTGGTAGAGGTAAGACTGGAAGTGGAAGTAGTAGTAGTGGTAGAGGTAAGACTGGCAGTACAAGTAGTGGTAAAGTTAAGACTGATAGTGGAAGAAGTAGTGGTAGTGTAAAGCAGGAAGAGTGGTTGGTGGGACAAGATATAGAAAGGGGGAGAGAAAACCGACTAAGTGAAGATGAGAGCCAAAGGTAGCAGGGAAGGAGGAAATGGAGGTGTTCGTGGTGGTGGTGGTGGTGGTGGTGGTGGTGGTGGTGGTGGTGGTGGCGGCGGCGGCGGCGGCGGCGGCGGCAGCAGCAGCAGCAGCAGCAGCAGCAGCAGCAGCAGCAGAGTCAAAGGCCATGAAAGAAGAGCACTGCAGGAGAGCTAAGAATCCACAAGGGGTAAGACCAAAAACAGTGCATGGGGGAAAATAAAGAAAAAAACACCGAAGGCAGAAGAAAGGAAACCCAAAACAAGTATAAAAAAAAAAAAAAAAAAAGGCCAAGAAGAGGTAGAAAGAGGGAAAAAAAATCAGGTTAAGTCACTTGTATTCTGAAGTTTAGATAATTTAACAGTGTAATGGGATAGAAAGGCATCTACAGAGAATAAAAGTCAGGACTAAGGTTCGTACAAGGAAAGTTGTATATAAGAGGATTCACAGTCGCAGTCTTGTTGAATCCTCTCTTATACACAACTTCTTGTATGAACCTTAGCCGTGACTGTCTCTGTAGATGCCTTCCTCTTCCATTACAGTCAAATTCTCTAAACTTCAGGACACGCGTGATTTAACCAGATTATTTTTTTTTCTCTTCCAGCCACAGCTTTGTAGCAACTGAAAATACCATGATATTCATCAGTGACAAATTCCAACTTCTAAGATATGGAGTGAATGAACCCAGGAGAACACTGATACAAAATATAGGAGAACCATCTCGCTGAAGAATGGCTGAAGAATATCTCGCCTTCCAGGCAAGATATTCTTTAGCCATCTCACGGAAGAATACTCCCACTTTCTTAATAAAATTATCACCTAGACACATCAACGTTAATCCGAAATTTTGAAGCCGATGAGAAGAGATGTTCTCAAGTTATTACACGGAAAACAAAATCGCTTCTGGGCCTATAAAATGAACAGAGAAGGCGCCTACCCATTCCAACAACACTATATACTTCATCCTAAATGCTGTACAACGGCCTTGAAAATCTTAAGGCCATCTGAAGGGCGCTTTCATGTACTAGCACATCTTCAGAGGAATGTGTATCAGCACACTGAAATCGCTCAGGTTTCATTACCTTCATATATGTTACAATCATGTATGAAAGTAGTTACGCTAACTCCCTACCAAATATACTAAAGAAAATTTTAAACTGCATGTAAGAAATCTAGATTTGCACAAGGTGGACATTATACATTTTCTTCTGGCCATGTTCCCAGCAGTAGCTGCTGCTCCTGCTAGCCTCAAAACAGGCACAAGTATTAAGTAATCAAATGTATTCTTCTATATTTTTACCGAGTTTCAATTTTTTCTTTTCGTTTGTTAACTGCTTTTCTGAAGATCACTCATAATAACCAAGTGTAACAGTGACCTAGCCTCTTCACCACGATTTCACATAATTTGTGTCTTCGCACGTTACGAGAAACAAAGAAGTACAATATATAACATTGTAGTGACGACAATACTGAGACCAATCCACGTGTAGGTTTATCTTACGATATTATCTACGGTGGTCACATTTGTGAGGCTCCGAGATAAAAAAAATGGCTGGGACGGAAAAAGTCAACCTATGTAGTAACAAGTTACATAATGCAACGTTTAAGAATGACTAAAGGCGAGATATAGCTCCTCTATTAAATTAGAACTTGGTACTGACCTGCCAGGTACAAGACGCTGGTACTGACCTGCCAGGTACAAGACGCTGGTACTGACCTGCCAGGTACAAGACGCTGGTACTGACCTGCCAGTTACAAGACGCTGGTACTGACCTGCCAGGTACAAGACGCTGGTACTGACCTGCCAGGTACAAGACGCTGGTACTGACCTGCCAGGTACAAGACGCTGGTACTGACCTGCCAGGTACAAGACGCTGGTACTGACCTGCCAGACCTGCCAGGTAAAAGACGCTGGTACTGACCTGCCAGGTACAAGACGCTGGTACTGACCTGCCAGGTACAAGACGCTGGTACTGACCTGCCAGGTACAAGACGCTGGTACTGACCTGCCAGGTACAAGACGCTGGTACTGACCTGCCAGGTACAAGACGCTGGTACTGACCTGCCAGGTACAAGACGCTGGTACTGACCTGCCAGGTACAAGACGCTGGTACTGACCTGCCAGTTACAAGACGCTGGTACTGACCTGCCAGTTACAAGACGCTGGTACTGACCTGCCAGTTACAAGACGCTGGTACTGACCTGCCAGGTACAAGACGCTGGTACTGACCTGCCAGGTACAAGACGCTGGTACTGACCTGCCAGGTACAAGACGCTGGTACTGACCTGCCAGGTACAAGACGCTGGTACTGACCTGCCAGGTACAAGACGCTGGTACTGACCTGCCAGGTACAAGACGCTGGTACTGACCTGCCAGGTACAAGACGCTGGTACTGACCTGCCAGGTACAAGACGCTGGTACTGACCTGCCAGGTACAAGACGCTGGTACTGACCTGCCAGGTACAAGACGCTGGTACTGACCTGCCAGGTACAAGACGCTGGTACTGACCTGCCAGGTACAAGACGCTGGTACTGACCTGCCAGGTACAAGACGCTGGTACTGACCTGCCAGGTACAAGACGCTGGTACTGACCTGCCAGGTACAAGACGCTGGTACTGACCTGCCAGGTACAAGACGCTGGTACTGACCTGCCAGGTACAAGACGCTGGTACTGACCTGCCAGGTACAAGACGCTGGTACTGACCTGCCAGGTACAAGACGCTGGTACTGACCTGCCAGGTACAAGACGCTGGTACTGACCTGCCAGGTACAAGACGCTGGTACTGACCTGCCAGGTACAAGACGCTGGTACTGACCTGCCAGGTACAAGACGCTGGTACTGACCTGCCAGGTACAAGACGCTGGTACTGACCTGCCAGGTACAAGACGCTGGTACTGACCTGCCAGGTACAAGACGCTGGTACTGACCTGCCAGGTACAAGACGCTGGTACTGACCTGCCAGGTACAAGGCGCTGGTACTGACCTGCCAGGTACAAGACGCTGGTACTGACCTGCCAGGTACAAGACGCTGGTACTGACCTGCCAGGTACAAGACGCTGGTACTGACCTGCCAGGTACAAGACGCTGGTACTGACCTGCCAGGTACAAGACACGTCTAATCCTTCACTGCCTTCAAGAAACATGTACAACGAAGCAAGATTGACTGCAGTAAAGACAGATAAATATAAACACGACACTACAGGAGGGGTTTATCAAGAATGCAGAAATCGCTTCAGAGAGTTAAACTTAAAAACCCAAAAACACACAAAACACTTAAACCTCAGAAGAGTTACATTCTTATAGAGCACAATATTCCAGCGGTAAACAGGAAGAATACAATGATTTTTTTCAATAAAGATACCTTGGTGTAGATGTACTCTTAAGAAATTTTCTCAAAGCTGTTGCTGGCTACAATCCCAACTATGATGCTAATGTGAGAATCGTGAGAATGATTTGCATAGCCTATGTCAGGTCCTTAATTGATTATGCTGCTCCCATGTTGATAATAGCTAGGGAAAGATCTCTTCGATCCTTGGAGTTAATGCAAAATGAAGCTCTCAGAATTATTCTTGGCTGTCTCAAATCTACAAAGGTTCTTAATATGAGGAAGGAGCTTGGTATTTCTAGTAACAGTGATAGGATTGTTGAGATTAACACTGTACTCGGTATTAGAATGTTAAGTGAACCAGACACTGTCACTATGAACCTTACTAAATATATGGAAATAAATACACACAGATTTAAATGGATTGTGAAAACATGAAATTATATTAAGTTTTATAACCTACATGAACTGTATCACTGTAGGCAACAAGAGCATTTCACCCCTCCATGGAAGTTGTGTTCATTTAATATCACATACCTGCAAGTCCCTCCCAAGAAGCTCATTGCTCGTAATCCCTTCCTTAAATCACTTGTTAAAGCAATTGCTCAAAAAGAAATCTCTCGCCTGACTGTTAGTAATAAGTCATCACAAGTTATATACACTGATGGATCTAAACAGGAGTCTTCTGGCAGGACTGCATCTGCTCTTGTTGCCACCTCTCTAGTTAAGAACGATAATAAATCTGTTGAACTAGGCATAAAAATTAACAACTGGGCGTCTACACTGCAAACTTAATTGTTTGCAATCCTAATGGCGTTAAAGCTAACGCATGACACTAAGCTTGACTATCATCATTACTGATTCTATGTCATCATAGAAGGCTCTTGACTCACATAATGACTCCAACAACATGCTCATTGGAGAAGCCAGGTGTAGATACTCAAAAATCCGGGACAAAGGAATTAATGTACAATTGCTGTGGATCCCATCACACATTGGATTACTCCTTCATAATAAAGTTGATATGTTAAGCAAGAAGAGTACCCTGGATGAGAATGTAGAATATAACTTTGGTATATTTGTGTCTAGCATTAGGAATAATATTAGGAGAGAAGTAAATAATGAAAATGAATGTTATAGGAATGCAATTAGAAGCCTGAGTAGATCTATAACACTGGTCTGTATGATTTTCGGTATATATATATATATATATATATATATATATATATATATATATATATATATATATATATATAAAGGAAAATAGTGATTCACTGTGTTTTTTATTCATATCTATCACATCAAGTTGTCAAGTTATACGGAAACGCATAATATACCCAAATATTCCTTCAGCAATAAGGCGTGTTCCACACACTGAAGATATTCCTGTACCTGTGCCACCTGAGACATGGCAAATTTCATCAGAGTCTGATACCAGTGATTCTAAGGACATGGAAGTAGACTATGAACCACCAACAAATGACGATCACAAACCCTTCAACATAGTTAAGCTCAATGACTTGGTGAGAGACCTTAACCTTCCAAAAGAAAGTGCACAGTTACTTGCTTCTAGACTGAAGGAACAACGGCTTCTAGCTCCTGGAACATTCCCTTGGTACCGTCATCGTGAAGAGGAATTCACCCAGTTCTTTGACAAGGAGGAATCTTCAGTTTTCTGTTCAAATATTTCTGGCCTTATTGAACACATGGGGATGTCATACCAAGCAGATGAATGGAGACTCTTCACTGATTCTTCTAAAGGTGTAAAGGCTGTACTTCTCTACAATGGCAACACAGCTGTATCTGTGCCAACTGGCCATAGTGTCCAAATGTCAGAAACTTGCGCAAATATAGACATTAATATCTCCAATCAAGTACCAGAATGACAATTTTCTCATTTGTGATGATTTAAAAGTTGTTCTCCTACTAGGTCTTCAAGGCGGATACACCAAGTATCCATGATTTCTGTGTCTTTGGTACAGTAGGGCAGACAGCCAGTACTATGAACAATAAAGACTGGCCACCAAGAACCAGCTTCTTACCCGGAAATCACAACGTGAAAACTGTGCCACTAGTTGACCCCAAGAAAACTTTGCTGCCACCACTCCACATCAAATTAGGGCTTATGAAAACTTTTGTGAAGGCCTTGAACAAGAATGGAACTGCTTTCAAGTACCTGGAATCAAAGTTTCCTCGTATAAGTGAAGGCAAGGTAAAGGCAGGAATCTTTGTTGGCCCTCAGATTCGGGAACTGATGAAGGACAAGCATTTTGATGAATAATTAGCAGGTGTCGAGGTGAATGCCTGGTTTTCATTCAAACAGATTGTCCACAACTTCCTGGGAAACAGGCGCTCCCACGAATATGAACAAAAAAATGATCCAAGATCTGATTTCAAATTTCCAACAGCCTGGGTCTAGAATGAGTGTGAAGACGCACTTTTTGCACTCACATCTTGACTATTTTCCCAACAATTGTGGGGAATACAATGAGGAACAAGGAGAGCGGTTCCATCGGGATATTTACATCATGGAAACTCGATACCAGGCAAATGGAATATCAGCATGATGGTGGATTACTGCTGGTTATTGAAATGTAATGGTCTCGATGCACAGCACAAGTGAAAATCAAAGTGGTCCTCCTTCCTTTGATTCAATATGTAGGCTAACCATCAGGAACATATTTTTTTTTTAATAAAATAATTTGATTTGATTCATGTTAATTTGGAATTCATATGTTCTTAAAACTATCAGAATGTGTTTTTCCATGATTACTTACCTAATTTTAATAAAGTAACAATTTATTAAAAATTCACATTTTTTTTATCATTAATTTGTATTTTATTCAGAATCCTTACATGATAAAGCAAAATGGTTTAGATATTTACAATCAGTAGCCCAAGAATATGTAAGATCGCAACCATGAATAAAAATAAAAATTAAAAACATTCCAAATGCAGACCAGTATAACCCACTATGATAACATGAACGTAGATAAGTATGTTTATGGAGCAACTTGCAATGTGAACAGACTGATGTTGTAGTGGCCAGGCTTAGGCTTGGTTATAAGTACTTCTGGCAGTTTGAGACCACCAAATGCAAATTAGGTGGTCAGGCACATGGTCACTGTCTTGAACACTATGTGCTTAATTGTCCACTTATTGAGGAATATAGAGATAGACAGTATAATAACCTATGTGACATGTCAAGGTATCTTATTAATGAAAATAAGATACCAGATATGCTAAGCAAATTTCCTAAATTTGCTTGTAACAGGTAAGTGAACTTTAAATATAAATCCAAATGTACACCTGTTAACCCTTTTGGGGCATAGTTCCTAGGCCTTCTGTACCATATGCTCTTGCGCTACCGTTCCCAGGATGGATATGGGGTGCACAATAAACTACCCACTTCGGTGGCAAAATCTAATCAATTCCAGGAAGCTACAAATAAGTACATGACCATAATAAGGAAGACAGAATTAGAACGGCGAATTGAAAAGAGGAAAACAGAATAAAAAAAAAATTATTTTGAAAAGCACGGAAGACAGAAGTCCAAAGATAAGCAATATTAACAACATACTAGAGTGAAAAAATGATAAAATGTATGAAATATTGACTGAAGTGTTAAGTGTGTTTACTGAAGCAAGGAATGTTTTCACCTCATATTGACAACTGGTAGTAGATACCACTGACAATAGTTACCACTGACAATGTAAGGTGACCCAAATTTCCTTCGACGTTTTTTTAGTGCTTGATAGAGGGGAAGGGCTTAACTCCTTGCTCCCGGCATATTACCCGCCATCTACAATACCAATTGCTTGTGGAGCAAGTGATGTAACCCACTCCAAAATGCCAGTGGAAAAGAAATATTACAGGAGTAATAACTGTAAATAAAATTAAGAGCAAAACTCAGATTGTGTGTACACACACACACACACACACACACACACACACACACACACAAAGTGTACACTGGATAAGTAGAAACTGCAATATTCACTTGTCTTGTGTGTTAATGAGAAAAAAACAGCAATCCTGATGATGTAAAATATTTAATAGGATTCAGTTTCAGTCATGTGAGAGGGCGGTCGCAGCTCCCGGGGAGTTGCTCTCTCGCACACTTCCGATTTGAATTATTAATAGACATTGATCACAAACTACAGCCGACGCATTATACGATATATCACCAAGATTTTTTTAGGAATTTGCTGAAGAACTTATACTTGGTAGTGTAGGCACCCATACGTATGACCAAGTTCTAGGGCTTTTTTTTTTAACCTACTAATCTGGCCTTTGGCCAGGCTTTCTTCTCGAGTTCCTGGTCAACCAGGCTGCTGTTCCGCAGGCAAGATACAGTGACCCTTGTCCTCCACAGTCCATTTATCAGCCAGGAGTGTAGTAATAACCGCAGGATACAGTGTTACCAGTCCTCCATACTAAACACTTCATTCACCAGACAACTGTACCAGACGATGACCCCAGGATATAAAGGTATTTACTGGGAATATCATCGACCAGTAACAACACGCACAGTACACGGAAGAGTGCATTATGTACCCACTCTAACACAGCGCTTGGTAGATGGATGGAAGTTTTGCATGCTGGCACACCTTCACATGTCACTGACTTTCCTCTCAAAGGTTTGAAAAGTTCTTAGAACTTTCAAAGCTCAGTGAGTTTACTTAATTTAAAAACAATGGAACCGTTTGGTTATTCGGCGGTTGGAACGCATATAATCTTTAAAATTACCAAATGTACACAATCACCACCACCTTGCTAAATGACGTGACCATTTCATTCTTATAATAAATAAATCACAAAGCAAGTAGAGCTACTCAAAAGTATTCTTCACATTCAGCAATTTATATTATATTCATAATTCGTTTAGTGTCATTCAGTGTTACTCAGACAGGATGGTACTTGCACAGATGACAACAAGGAAATGAGTGAAATACTGAAATCCCAGTACGACTCTGTTTAGTGAGCCACTAATCAGTCTGATGATCGACGACCCAAATGATTTCTTCATGAACGAGCCTCAAAACTTCATAAATGTATGCCAGTTTTCCGACAATACCCTAACTCCGACAGACTTAGAAAACGCCACTGACAACATGCCCATGCACTCAGCCCCGGGCCCAGACTCGTGGAACTCTGTGTTCATCAAGAACTGCAAGAAACCCCTCTCACGTGCCCTAAGTACACTATGGAGGAGGAGCTTGGACATGGGTGAAATTCCACAGTCACTTAAAACAACGGATATAGCCCCACTCCATAAAGGTGGCAGCAAAGCATTAGCTAAGAACTATAGTCCAATAGCTCTAACGTTCCACATCATAAAAATCTTTGAAAGATTGTTAAGAAGCAGGATTGCAAATCACATGGATTCCCAAAAACTACACAATCCAGGGCAACATGGGTCCAGGGCAGGTCACTCCTGCCTCTCACAACTACTGGATCACTATGATATGGCCTTGGATGCACTGGAAGAAAATCAGAATGCAGATGAAATATACACAGACTTTGCAAAAGCGTTTGACAAGTGCGATCATGGGGTAATAGCGCACAAAATACGTGCTAAAGAAATAACTGGCAAAGTGGGGAGATGGATCTTCAACTTCCTAACCAATCGAACACTAGTAGTGGTCAACAGAGTCAAATCGGAGGCTGCCATAGTGAAGAGCTCTGTTCCACAAGGCACAGTATTCGCCCCCATCCTGTTCCTCATCCTCATATCAGACAGACAGAGATGTAACCCACAGCACCGTATCATCCTTTGCAGATGATACTAGGATCTGCATGAGGCTGTCATCTATTGAGGATACTGTTAACTTTCAAGAAGATATAAACAAAGCTTCCCAGTGGGCAACGGTAAACAATATGATGTTTAATGAGGACAAATTCCAACTACTCCGTTATGGAAAACTGGAGGGGATAATAACTAGAACAGAGTATACTACAAACTGGCCATACAATAGAGCGGAAAAAATAATGTATGGAACCTGGGAGTAGTAATGTCTGAGGATCTCACTTTCAAGGATCACAACAGTGCCACGATCACAGGTGCAAAGAAAATGATAGGATGGATAATAAGAACGTTCAAAACGAGAGATGCCAAGCCAATGATGATCCTTTTCAAATCTCTTGTTCTCTCTAGGCTGGAATACTGCTGTACATTAACATCTCCATCCAAAGCAGGTGAAATCGCAGATCTAGAGAGAGTACAGAGAACCTTTACTGCACGTATAAGTTCTGTCAAGCACCTTAATTACTGGGAACGCTTGGAAGCACTTTACTTGTACTCGTTGGAACGCAGGAGGAAGAGATATATCATAATCTACACTTGGAAAATCCTGGAAGGAATGGTCCCAAATCTGCACACAAATCACTCCCTACAAAAATAAAAGACTGAGCAGGCGATGCAAAATACCCCTAATTAAAAGAAGGGGCGCCATTGGTACACTAAGAGAAAACATCACAAGTGTCCGGGGCCCAAGACTGTTCAACATCCTCCCACCAAGCATAAGGGGAATTACCAATAAACCCCTGGCTGCCTTCAAGAGAGAGCTGAACAGATACCTAAAATCAGTGCTGGATCAGCCGGGTTGTGGTTCGTACGTTGGACTGCGTGCGGTCAGCAGTAACAGCCTGGTTGATCAAGCCCTGATCCACCGGGAGGCCTGGTCGTGGACCGGGCCGCGGGGGCGTTGATCCCCGGAATAACCTCCAGGTAGACTCCAGGTAATGTCACAGAATTTTGATGAAATATTCTCACCACTTATGCCGAAAAAAGACGCCGAGTTCTGAGGTAGACAACCTATGGGAAGAGTGGTAGCCCACTCAGAGAAGCGGCTCCTAAGCTTCCTATGGTTAGGACGCCAGGAACAAACTACTCAAACTGCACCGCAGCGTTCATGAGGGACGTTCTTAGTAATTACCTAGTGAATATGTTGGTGCGTGGAGCCCCCATGCCTACATTAACCTGGCTGATCTGGCGCCTCTTGTAGTAAACTGTCTAGGTTCTTGTCAACTGGTTTAAGCTTGGAGAGACTATCATATTGGATGTTAACAGTGTTCTCTGTTTTAATTATTTTACACTTCATAACTCACTTGAGTAAGTTAGTTAAGACAGCGAGGTGTGTCATGAGGTATTAACTATATATAATCAACTTTCTCATCTGTTTCAAAGTGTACCTTTCCAGTGTTTAGAAACAGTTTTATCAGTAGTTCAGAAGACTGATTCTATTTGCGAAGCAATCTAATCTCTACCTCTGATATCCTGTCTTATTCAAAGAAATTTTGAATAGAGATAAATTTTAGCCACGAGAGAAGAAATATTTTTATGACTGCCATTAAATGTGTGGGCACTTGAAAGTTCTTATGATCCAACCTTGTGCTTTAAATTAATATTCCTAGGCCTTTTACTGGTGTGCATTGTTCTACTGAAAGATGAGAGAGCATTTTGTATTTTCGGCTCATTCTGAGCCAGGTGTGTGTCTTGCAGTACACACAAGTGTGCAGCCTGGTGTGTGTCTTGCAATACACACAAGTGTGCAGCCAGGTGTGTGTCTTGAAGTACACACAAGTGTGCAGCCTGGTGTGCGTCTTGCAGTACACACGTGTGCAGCCAGGTGTGTCTCTTGCAGTACACACAAGTGTGCAGTCAGGTGTGTGTCTTGCAGTTCACACAACAAGTGTGCAGCCAGGTGTGTGTCTTGCAGTTCACCCAACAAGTGTGCAGCCAGGTGTGTGTCTTGCAGTTCACCCAACAAGTGTGCAGCCAGGTGTGTGTCTTCCAGTACACACAACAAGTGTGCAGCCAGGTGTGTGTCTTCCAGTACACACAACAAGTGTGCAGTCAGGTGTGTGTCTTGCAGTTCACACAACAAGTGTGCAGCCAGGTGTGTGTCTTGCAGTTCACACAACAAGTGTGCAGCCAGGTGTGTGTCTTGCAGTTCACCCAACAAGTGTGCAGCCAGGTGTGTGTCTTGCAGTTCACCCAACAAGTGTGCAGCCAGGTGTGTGTCTTCCAGTACACACAACAAGTGTGCAGCCAGGTGTGTGTCTTCCAGTACACACAACAAGTGTGCAGCCAGGTGTGTGTCTTGCAGTTCACCCAACAAGTGTGCAGCCAGGTGTGTGTCTTCCAGTACACACAACAAGTGTGCAGTCAGGTGTGTGTCTTCCAGTACACACAACAAGTGTGCAGCCAGGTGTGTGTCTTCCAGTACACACAACAAGTGTGCAGCCAGGTGTGTGTCTTGCAGTTCACCCAACAAGTGTGCAGTCAGGTGTGTGTCTTGCAGTTCACACAACAAGTGTGCAGCCAGGTGTGTGTCTTGCAGTTCACCCAACAAGTGTGCAGCCAGGTGTGTGTCTTGCAGTTCACCCAACAAGTGTGCAGTCAGGTGTGTGTCTTGCAGTTCACACAACAAGTGTGCAGTCAGGTGTGTGTCTTCCAGTACACACAACAAGTGTGCAGTCAGGTGTGTGTCTTGCAGTTCACACAACAAGTGTGCAGCCAGGTGTGTGTCTTGCAGTTCACCCAACAAGTGTGCAGTCAGGTGTGTGTCTTCCAGTACACACAACAAGTGTGCAGCCAGGTGTGTGTCTTGCAGTTCACCCAACAAGTGTGCAGTCAGGTGTGTGTCTTCCAGTACACACAACAAGTGTGCAGCCAGGTGTGTGTCTTGCAGTTCACCCAACAAGTGTGCAGCCAGGTGTGTGTCTTCCAGTACACACAACAAGTGTGCAGTCAGGTGTGTGTCTTCCAGTACACACAACAAGTGTGCAGCCAGGTGTGTGTCTTGCAGTTCACACAACAAGTGTGCAGCCAGGTGTGTGTCTTGCAGTACACACAACAAGTGTGCAGTCAGGTGTGTGTCTTCCAGTACACACAACAAGTGTGCAGCCAGGTGTGTGTCTTGCAGTACACACAACAAGTGTGCAGTCAGGTGTGTGTCTTGCAGTTCACCCAACAAGTGTGCAGTCAGGTGTGTGTCTTGCAGTTCACACAACAAGTGTGCAGCCAGGTGTGTGTCTTCCAGTACACACAACAAGTGTGCAGCCAGGTGTGTGTCTTGCAGTACACACAACAAGTGTGCAGTCAGGTGTGTGTCTTGCAGTTCACACAACAAGTGTGCAGTCAGGTGTGTGTCTTCCAGTACACACAACAAGTGTGCAGCCAGGTGTGTGTCTTGCAGTACACACAACAAGTGTGCAGCCAGGTGTGTGTCTTGCAGTACACACAAGTGTGCAGCCAGGTGTGTGTCTTGCAGTACACACAACAAGTGTGCAGCCAGGTGTGTGTCTTGCAGTTCACCCAACAAGTGTGCAGCCAGGTGTGTGTCTTCCAGTACACACAACAAGTGTGCAGCCAGGTGTGTGTCTTCCAGTACACACACACACACACACACACACACACACACACACACACACACACACACACACACTCTTACTTTGTTTACTCTGAAGTGTTGTCATCTTTCAGAAATATAATTATATTTTAAATTGGCTTTAAGTAACTAATTCACGGCAAGCTTTGCTGGTTCTTAGGTCTACCCTCAATTTTTGTTTTGAGTTAGTGCTATTATTGAATATTTTTTATTCAGCAAAAGCACCAGCACAATAGCGTAATATTCCGAGCTGCCACCAGTAATCCTGACTTCTATATTAATCAACATTATGGATATATTTACAGATCGTTATCACAAACACAATTTGCTCTCGCTACCCAAATACCCTTTTTGATTTGTGCCTTTTTATAATTATGCACTTCGTATACATTATGAAAATGATCTGAGCATTATCAACTACTCCCAATCCATTACTAATTAAACAGCAAAGTTCAATACTTGCCTGTAAAAAATAATGATTTTCAGCTAATAATTATTAAATGTACGTTAATTATTATGAGGCGCGTTGGTGCACACTGCCGTCAAGAGCACTTGATATAGCACATTATTGCCACCAAATTAAGTACAACTGCCTACCAAACTAATTGTTGAATTATTGA
Organism: Cherax quadricarinatus; assembly: GCF_038502225.1. Classification (NCBI taxonomy): domain Eukaryota; kingdom Metazoa; phylum Arthropoda; class Malacostraca; order Decapoda; family Parastacidae; genus Cherax; species Cherax quadricarinatus. Next base: position 19,322,371 of record NC_091297.1, on the reverse strand, counting down.
CTATTGAAATTCTAACATGCGACGCACACGTCGTCCAATAACAACTTAATGTATACACTGTGATGAGGGGGACCAGATTAATGCAGCTCTGACGTAATACAATAACCGACATCGATCAATACATTTACGAACTACTTAAAACGCAATTACTGTTATTACAGTTATTAATAATTACAATACATGGATTTGAAAAAACAAAGACATTAAATCAAGTCAGATGAGATAAAATAAACTAGACGAGGTTCTGTCAGTGCGCAACACAAGCCTCCCCGCAGCCCAGGTTCTGTCAGTGCGCAACACAAGCCTCCCCGCAGCCCAGGTTCTGTCAGTACGCAACACAAGCCTCCCCGCAGCCCAGGTCCTGTCAGTACGCAACACAAGCCTCCCCGCAGCCCAGGTTCTGTCAGTGCGCAACACAAGCCTCCCCGCAGCCCAGGTCCTGTCAGTACGCAACACAAGCCTCTCCACATCCCAGGTCCGGTCAGTAGGCCTCCCCACATCCCAGGTCCTGTCAGTACGCAAGCCTCCCCACAAGCCAGTACCCACGCAACACAAGCCTCCCCACATCCCAGGTCCTGTCAGTACGCAACACAAGCCTCCCCACATCCCAGGTCCTGTCAGTACGCAACACAAGCCTCCCCACATCCCAGGTCCTGTCAGTACGCAACACAAGCCTCCCCACATCCCAGGTCCTGTCAGTACGCAACACAAGCCTCCCCACATCCCAGGTCCCAGTACGCAAGCCCAGGTCCTTCTGTCCCAGTGCGCAACACAAGCCAGGTCCCAGTACGCAAGCCTCCCCACATCCCAGGTCCTGTCAGTACGCAACACAAGCCTCCCCACATCCCAGGTCTGTCTCTATCCCAGGTCCTGCAGTCTCAATCCCACTGGCAACACAAGAAGGTCCTGTCAGTACGAACCATATGTGCAACACAAGCCTCCCCACTTCTGTTTTCCCATTGCAGTACGCAACACAAGCCTAAATATCAGCACTGATGTGGCACTTCAAGTTAAATAAAGCCAACCAGAAAAAGACATTCACAACACCAGGAAACTTTCCTACTTTCTTCAACAAATACAGGAACCTGGCACTTCACAGCTCAAAATCACTTCGAACCTTCCATTAAATAGGAAGCACCAGCACTGGAAGTTATTGCACACCAACCAATACCACAATTTGTCATGGTAAATTAAGGCAGACAAAGCAGTATAACAATGCAAGCCTCTACCTCTGCCTCAAATACACCAGCACTGTACATACTAATATCTGTAAGAACCTACCTATCCCTTCCTATAATGCACCAGCGTTGAAAATTTGAAGCCGCTCGGATAAGTAAGTTTATTCAGGTATACACAAATACAGTTATATATAATTATCATACATAGCAGCATATGTGTAGAGAACCTGGGATAACCCAAAAAAATCAGAGTGACTTATTTCCATTGGGGTCGTGTTCTCGACTCTTAAATAATTTTGGAGAACAAAAACACTATACCTGAGAATATGACCGGCTTTCGAAAAAAGCAGTACGGAAATATGATATTAAAGAGCCCATCAAACTCCTGAAACTTAAAACAAAAGCTATATAGTGCGAGTTAACTTTTTTTTCACACTAATTTTCTATTTCAACTATTATCCAACTATAAAATTTTGTTTCAATAGTAGAACTGTACATAACCCCTGAGCTATCATCCAAGGACAGCTGATTTCGGGCAAAGTTTTTTTTTTTTTCCCTGCAAATTTTCAGCTAGTCTAATAACAATAACGATTCCTCTATGTAAGATACATCAGCTCTGAAACGTACCAGATGAGGCATTCACAAATTACTGCATGAAAAAACTTATTTAAATTTTTCACAATTTCAAGAAAATTGGCAAACTGGTCCCTACACCCAAAGATCAATCCGAAAATACATCTACTGGAGACACCTTAGCAGCAGTTAGCAGACTACTGAGTAATAACCTGCAGTAGGAGGATGACACGGTCGAGTTACTACTATAGTATTACTGCGTAAGGATCCGTAGAGGCCGGGGGGAGGGGAAGAGGACGGTACCTCCTCGTAAATATCAATTATTATACTGCAAAACCTTAACACTGTATTGAACACTGTGTACACAACCCCTCAAGGTGAAGAAAGACAATATAAATCCTTTTGTACACTACGACAATTAGTGTACAAGAGGAAGCACAGAGACCTTTCACTATCCACACCTAAATTATTGTCAAGACCTAAAACTCCCTCAACGAATTCCTGGAATCCAGGCGAGAAAGATACAACATAATTTACACTTGGATGGAGTGGTTCCAAATCTGCACACAGAAACAACTTAGGAGAGTGGAAGACACCGTAAACTGCATAATAACCCAAATGAAAAGCAGAAGTACAAAAATATATGGGATAAATTAATAATAAAAAAAAGGGTCCGAGAGAGCGTGTTCAACACTTCCAACAGTATCTCCAAAACACTTCAATTTTTTTTTTGTTTATACACTAATGTAATAGTATAAACAAAAATCCGGGAGCTAGTTCAGATGAACAGTTGTACACAGTTGAACTATTACGATTATACAATAAATTCTCGTCAAGCCAGAAATAGCAGAAGTGAACAGACTAAAACCCTTAACGTTATTCACAATGAAGATCTGGCACAGAACATAACGGTGTCAACAACAAATTCAGATCACACCCTAATTGAAGTTTGTACCTCCATACACTCTAGTCTTCAACAAAATACATCCAGTCAGGAAAGTGCATTCAATAAATTGAACAAAAAACCTTAACTGGGAGTAATTAAATCACGACCTCGATGAAATATGCTGGGAAGAAAATATGACTGATATGGATGTGAAGCAGTATCTGGAGAGGACGAGCTTAATAATACTGGAAGTATAAACAAACCATACCACGGTCGGGGCTTGAACCCGCGGTTGAAAGTGTGCTCCAGACACGTACCATTCAGAAAGTAAAGTGAAAATGCAAGGGGGGGGAGAGGGAGGGGGGGGAGAGAGAGAGAGGGGGGGAGAGAGAGAGAGAGAGGGAGGGAGAGAGAGAGAGAGAGAGGGGGGGAGAGAGGGGAGAGAGAGAGAGGGGGAGAGTGGGGGAGAGAGAGAGGGGAAGAGAGGGGGAGAGAGGGGGAGAGAGAGAGGGGGAGAGAGAGGGGGAGAGAGAGAGGGGGAGAGAGAGAGGGGGAGAGAGAGAGGGGGAGAGAGAGAGAGAGAGAGAGAGAGAGAGAGAGAGAGAGAGAGAGAGAGAGAGAGAGAGAGAGAGAGAGAGAGAGAGAGAGAGAGAGAGAGAGAGAGAGGCCTCTTCTACAGAGGAAGATGGACAACTACAGAACTTCTCAGTGGCTTCTGAAGAACGAAAAGAAATACTAGCAAGGAAAATGGAAAATATTGAGGTTAAACTGAATACATTATACATGGCCATAGAGAGACAAGAGCAACAAAAAACCATAAATGAAATTAAGAAAGATTATCTTAAATACCTCTCGTATGCAAAACCACATCTAGTATTGGGCCCTTGCTTAAAGGTGGAACCTACACTGAAGAAATGAGCGAAATACTAAACATGCAATATGACTTTTCAGCGAGTCATTTATCAGTCTAACGACTGACAGTCCAAACAAGTTTTTCATGGATGAGACTCAACACACTGCCAACATCTCCACTATTTGTCATATAACAAACTTGACTTTGATAAAGCCATTGATTACAATTCCCTTCACTTTTCCCAAAGTCCTGACTACATGGAACTCCATATTCATCAATAACTGCAAGAAACCACTATCTCGTGCCTTGTATACTCTGTGCAAATTGCACATCTGGAGAATGTCCATAGAACCTTCACTGCTGGCGAAGATTCTCCTCAGCACCTAAATTACTGGGAACTTTTGAGGTTACTCGGTCCGTACACTTTAGAACGTAGTCGAGAGCAGTGCATTATAATCTACACCTGGAAAATTTTGGGAAAGATTGGTACCAAACCTGAACGAACGCATCGTTCCCAACGAAAGAAAACCGTGACAGTGTACAATACCTCGAATGAAGTACAATGAGTACAGTAAAAAAAAAAGTATGAAGGGAGCAAGATTTTTCAACGTCTTCTCTTCATACACAAGGAATATTACCAACAGACATCTGGTTGTCTTCAAAAAGGTAATGGACAAATTTCTCAATTCCTGATCAGCCAGGCTGTGATGCTTACGTTGGACTTCGTGGGACCAGCACCAACAGTCTGGACTGGTCTTAAGATAATGATTGCAACTCGCTAGATGAGTTGGAGCAAACACTATTGTACACAGTTTCAAGAGTAGGTATGTTCGGGCGGGCCCTTGAGACTTGAAATAAATGAATCCGATCGATAAGAGCTAAGAGACATGACCAGGAGCTATGAAGACAACTTCTGCAAACATAAATGAGAACAACTGAAGGGGTGTAATGCGCGCGCTCGCACACGCAACGAAGTGAGAAAGGGAGTGGAGAGGAAAGGATTAAGTGTGAGGGACGGGGACGAAGGAAGGGGTAAGAAGGGGGAGCAAATCGAGAAAGGCAGTAAAAATGGAAGGGGGGGGGGGAATCGAGGCATGTTTTATGAAGGACGGATCGAAGATTCTTTTTAAAAGGGGAGAGATAGGGGGAAGGGACGAGGGAGTCGCAGTGATGGGGTCGAAGAGGAGAGGGGGAGTCAAGGGAAGAATGCGTGGCAGTGGTTTCCATCTACTACCTGTTGATAGTTCCCAGGATCGCATCTAATCATTCCTCTAATTTACTCGTCTCTTACCAGGTCTGGTAGCAGACGAGGAGGGATGATTAGATGTGCCAGCAGCAACAACAACACCACAGACTAGGGTCCGGGGCCTCAACATCTGCTACTCTTCAATACACAACACTCCCTATATTGTCAAGCAGTCATAAAAATATTCAGCACGGAAATACTGACAAGCTAACAATCAATAATCCGCCTTTCATCATCCCCTCTTTCATTATTGTGTTCTTCTGCTCCCTCCTTTCTTCCCTCTCTATACCTCGTGTTATGTCCCTCCTCCTTACCCTCTCAATACCTCGTGTTGTAGACCTCCACTGCAGCTACTCCCTCCTTCGCACGCTGATGTGGTCAGCGTAGATTTTACTAAGGCATTTGCAAAAGTGACAACGGAGCAATAGCTCATAAAAAAGTGATAAATACAGTAGGTGCAAATGGAGACGTTGAGATATGAATATTCAGATTTTTAACAGATCACAAAGATTTCTAATAAAACAAAGTCTAGTCTTGGTAACCTAAAACGTTCAGTGCTCCAAGGTACGGTCTTGCTTTACAATTGTGCAAGACAGGTATACAATACCGACAAGATGAAAGTTAAGACACTTGTGCAACATTTGGTTATCTTTATTGTAGACGTTTCGCCAACCAATGGCTTTATCAATACAGATTCTTTGACATAATTAGAAAACAGAAGAACTATATACAAAAGATGAGGTAATCAGTCCCTCAGCCTTGGAGGTGGTGTTTACAGCACCATGGTTGTAGAGATTCTGAAGCACAGGTAAGAAGACTGGCGCTTATATAGGAGTCAGTGAATAGGGACGTGTAGCAGACGAGGGCATAGTCACTGGTAGGCGGGATTCCCCAGTGGAAGTAGGTCCTTCCCAAATTGATGGGCTAGTTGTAGAAGTCGTGAAGAAGGTCATGTAGATGTCCTCTGAATCAAGATACCATGATGTTGCAGTGCCTGACAAGTTGTGCAAGACAGGTATCCAATACCGACAAGATGAAAGTTAAGACACTTGTGCAACATCTGGTTATCTTTATTGTAGACGTTTCGCCATCCAGTGGCTTTATCAGTACAGATTCTTGGACATAAGAAAACAGAAGAACTATATACAAAAGATGAGGTAATCAGTCCCTCAGCCTTGGAGGTGGTGTTCACAGCATCGTGGGGGGGGGGGAACCTCCGGAAGAGTGTCCAGGTAACCTCCAGGTATAATCAGTGTTGTGTTCTTCCTTCTTTATACTCAATGTTGTGTTCTTCCTCCACTGCTAATCCATCCTCCTCCCCTCTCTATAGCTGGCTCTCTCACTAATCTCTCTTCTCCCTCCCTCTCCTTCTCTCTCGCTCTCTATGTATATTTAAGGACTGTTAACTGTCTGCAAACCCTCCTGAGCAGCGGGGCTATAGTTGTTCCGTAACAGTGCCTGCCGCAAGCAGTAACAGACTGGCTGACCAAGCTAGCAACCAGGAGAGACTGGTGTGAGACTGGGTCGAGGTAGAAGGGCAAGCAGGAAATAACAGGAAGACGAGAGAGAGAGACTTCATCAAAAGTAGATTTATGTAAATGATTTAAGTAAGTTTATAATAAGCTTGGATTACAACCTTAACTATACTGGTACTGAATCTGGATCAAGCTTTCCGAAAACAAGCACAAGAGAAAGTACAAAAAAGCACATACAAATTACAGTAACAAGCACCAATCTCACTTAAAAGCACAGGATGGGAAGCTTGAAGAGTGTAAGTGGTTGAGCTGCAAGCTAGTTGCTCTTCGCTAACACTAATACAATCGTAATGTTACACTTACTCTTACACTTATCACAGACTATACACACACCACGAGACTAGTCCCGGAGAGGTTAAGGGAAATCGACCTGACGACACTGGAGGACAGGGGAGGACATGATACAAGGGGTTACAATTGGAAGATGATGACTCAGATGAGTCACAGGGATGTTAGGAAGTATTTCTTCAGTCAGAGTTGTCAGCAAGTGGAAGAGTCTGAAAAGTGAGGTAGCGGCAGGATCCATACATAGCTTTAAGAAGATGTATGATAAAGCTCATGGAGCAGGAAGAGTGTGACCTAGTAGCGACCACCGAAGAGGCGGGGCCATGAGCTATGAATCGACCCCTGCAACCACAATTAGGTGAGCACAATTAGGCGAGTACACACACCTCTTTAATACTGGAAGTAAACCTGAGTTGCTCGCTCAACCTTGGTAGCGAGTCCATCTTGTGCTCAAGAAAATGTTATTTGCCGAGTCTCCCGAATTAACTGTTACAACGTAAATCGCATATTGACGACTGGTGACGTGACCTGCCTGACGCACACACCCCACACACACACTCTGAGAACGGAGCAGCTACAGTGATATGGATCTACTCGAGTATACATGGAGAGGGTTTCAGGGGTCAACGCCCCCCAGTGGCCTGGCTGAACACTTATGCAAGAAATCTGGAACTCGAAGGACAAGAGAAAAAGGAAAATGCTTAAGAGAACTGGAGAACATGAGATATGTACATACAATGAGCCGACTGCCACCATTACACAATCACAAGCTGAATTTACACACATGGAGCAGGAAGGCCCGACAATTACGAGGATGTTATTAACAAATACATGTAAAATTAACTTTGATGACGACACAGGCAGGAACATGGCACAGCAGGAAGTGTCAAAACTGCCTAGCTAGCAGATTAAATACTTTAACATTCCTACTTGGGAGGTACTAAGGCAGGGAGGTAACAAGGCAGGAAGGCGGGGAGGTAACAAGGCAGGAAGGCAGGGAGGTAACAAGGCAGGAAGGCAGGCAGGTAGGGAGGAGACAAAATTGACACTGAGGATATCTGCGAAAAAAAAAAATGAGAAGTCTTAGCTGTATATGAGAAGAGGAGGAAGGGGTGAGCTCTCCTGCTCCCCACCCCAGCTCTCAAAGCTGGTGCCAAGGTTGACGTTTACCTCACTGCTCAAGCTCTTACACAAATGTCCCGGGTTAGATTCTAGAACCCAGAGAAACACATGGACAAGCTGAAGCAGTCAAACTTACTTTGATGTTAGCCGAATGTTGATAGTCGCATCCTTGTTGAAATTAATATATCAACTTGTAAACACTTCAGACCTACTGGAAGTATTCAGGCGCTGGGTTACATGTATGTGTACTATGACTATCTAATGATGGCAATGACAAAAAATTCGGTGGTAGTGTGTCGTTAGTGGGAGGCACTGAAGGCCATGTAAAACATTAAGAAAGTAGAGGTGCTATCTATATACTAAAGGTTACCTTAATAACCATGAAGTATTCAACACTTCAATACTATCCCTTTAAAAGAGAAGCAATTAATTACTGACCCCTAACTGTCTTCAAATGGGAACCTGAGAAGTTCAGGAAACTGTTTACAAGCCAAGCTGACGTACCTATGTCTGATTACAAAATGCTAGCATCAACAGTGGCTGATCAGGTCATCAACTATCATGAATGATGAAGTGGGACACGGACGAAGAACCCCTGAAGTATTCCAAGGTAAGAAAAAAAGGAAAACCACGAAAACTTGCACTCTCCATCATAATATACACATTTTACTCTCAAGAGAAAATCAATAAATTATCTCAAGTACCGAGGTCGCCGCATTAAAGGCTTCAGGGTAATAGTTTTTGGGATGTAGACGTGACATATCTCATAATCTATACGCCAAAACTGCTAGGTTAAGTGGTGTGTTGGTAAGTCAGCTCGGGAAGTAAAGCAGGGTACTGCAACACCTCTCATCCTTCATACTTACATAGGGAGTCCTTGCTGTACTTACTGCCTCCCTATCTGTTCCTGAGGTTGTATCACAAATTCTACAAACTTCCATTATCAAGACATTATCAGTGTACACTTGACATCAGTACTTCCAGAAGCACAGTAAAATATTTTCAAGGTTTTTTAGTACATAAATTAGAAGAGTACATGCAAGCAGTAAAACTTTTCTGCATGTTCTCTTAGTCTGAAATTTAGCAAACATTAAATGAGGCTTTATAATGTACATCATTATTTCAGACTTAAGAAAAAGTTCGAATATTTGTGTATGCAATAATTTCTCAAAAATCGTTCTGAACCTAACGAAAAAAACATATTTCATTGTTTTTATTATTAAATCATTGTAAACTTATCTAAAATATATTTAGTTGGATTAGGCTAAATTAAATTGCGCTTGTTATAATAAGGTTAGGTAAATTTTCTAAGGTTCTTTTGGTACAAAATTATTAAATTTTACATTATCATAAATAAAAAACTATCTTTAAACGTACAAGAGAATTTTTTAGAGAGGACTTAATTTTAAACGAGTTCTTGCTAACTAACCGGTTTCAACTATTCGGTACGACATATATATAATCGTTAGAGAGAACTGTGCTTGCGACTTGTGTAGACAAGTCAAACTAATAAGGCTGCCGGATGTCCCGTGACTTGGTTGGTAGCGCGCTCGGCTCACATACCCAGTGTCCGTGGTTCGATTCCCGGCAGGGTGGAAACATTGGGCATGTTCCCTTGCACCTGCTGTCACTGTTCACCTAGCAGTATGTACCTGGGTGTTGGCCGAATGGTGTGGGTGGTATCCTGGGGGGAGTAGCATACCTAAAATAGGACTGGGCTTTAAAAATGAGCTGATGTAGGATAATAGCTCTCAGACTGTAAAATTGGTGTAAAAAAACACTCCAAGCTAGCCAAATTCAAACCACAGGCCACCATGCACTGACAAATTCAAACCACAGGCCACCATGCACTGACAAATCAGGAATACCAATACACTGAAATATACAATGCAACATTCAAAATATACAACACACAAAGGACTTGGGAGAAATAGAAAAAGAGAGAGAAAGAAAAAGAGTTCTATATATGAATAAAACCCTTCATGGATTAAAAAACAAAAACATGTTTTTAAAATGACGAAACACAAGAGGAATGGAAGGCAGGCAGAGGAATGGAAGGCAGGCAGAGGAATGGAAGGCAGGCAGAGGAATGGAAGGCAGGCAGAGGAATGGCAGGCAGGCAGGCAGAGGAATGGCAGGCAGGCAGAGGAATGGAAGGCAGGCAGAGGAATGGAAGGCAGGCAGAGGAATGGCAGGCAGGCAGGCAGGCAGGCAGGCAGGCAGGCAGGCAGGCAGAGGAATGGCAGGCAGGCAGAGGAATGGCAGGCAGGCAGGCAGGCAGGCAGAGGAATGGCAGGCAGACAAAGGAATGGGGAAAAATCTGAGATGCATGATGCTCGGACAGAGGCAATGACAAGTCACAGTAGTCAGTGTGGGACAGAACACTTGAGAGAGTCGTTAGTACACAGCAATACTCCAGCCTAGAGAGGAGTGACCTGAAGAGTCCTCACTGGCTTGGCATCCCTTGTGTTGAAGGTTCTAGTTATTTAACCACTCATTTTCTTTGTTGGGATGATAACGTTGTGTTCCTTGAACGTGAGACCTTTTGACATTATCACTCAGGTCTCTCGCATTTGACTTGCGTTCTACTGAGAGATCTGAATTTGTCGTGTGCTCTGATCTTTTTATTTCCTCAGTTCCTTGTGGCGCAATAACTGAAATTTGTCCTCAGTGATCATCATACTGTTGTCAGTGGTAGTCTGGAAGACTTGGTTTATATCAGCTTGGAGACTTGCTGTGTCTTCTATGGATGACATTTTAATACACATCCTAATATCGTCTGGAAAGGATGACACATTGCTATGATTGACGTTTCTCTGTCAGAAATGTGAATCAAAAGGAAGTGAGGCGAGTACCGTGCCTTGGGACACAACTTTTCACTAACAGCCACTGTTTTCACTGTTTACTATCCACTTCGGAAGATAAAAATCACTTACCACCTTATCCCCTTACCAGGCCTCACCACTAGCCACTTATTGACCCTACATTCATGTATGTTCTGTGTGGTCCTTCAAATTTATGACCACGTTTCCAATCTTGTGTGATATATGGATGAGCTGACGATATCTCGGGACAATCTTAATGTTACAGCTTAGATATGAGCTTTTCCTTTCCCCTCTTCTTCCCGCTCCCCTTTCTTCCTCTTCCTCCCCTTCACCTTTCCACTTGCGCTGTCTTCCATCAGTGTCATCTGTGTTCTCTGCGTGTGGTGTTCCTAGTGATAGAGGCTACAGAGTATGGTGCTCCTAATGACAGGCTACCAAGTGTGCGTCCCTAGTGACAGAGGCTACTGAGTGTGTGGTGTCCCTAGTGACAGAGGCTACTGAGTGTGTGGTGTCCCTAGTGACAGAGGCTACTGAGTGTGTGGTGTCCCTAGTGACAGAGGCTACTGAGTGTGTGGTGTCCCTAGTGACAGAGGCTACTGAGTGTGTGGTGTCCCTAGTGACAGAGGCTACTGAGTGTGTGGTGTCCCTAGTGACAGAGGCTACTGAGTGTGTGGTGTCCCTAGTGACAGAGGCTACTGAGTGTGTGGTGTCCCTAGTGACAGAGGCTACTGAGTGTGTGGTGTCCCTAGTGACAGAGGCTACTGAGTGTGTGGTGTCCCTAGTGACAGAGGCTACTGAGTGTGTGGTGTCCCTAGTGACAGAGGCTACTGAGTGTGTGGTGTCCCTAGTGACAGAGGCTACTGAGTGTGTGGTGTCCCTAGTGACAGAGGCTACTGAGTGTGTGGTGTCCCTAGTGACAGAGGCTACTGAGTGTGTGGTGTCCCTAGTGACAGAGGCTACTGAGTGTGTGGTGTCCCTAGTGACAGAGGCTACTGAGTGTGTGGTGTCCCTAGTGACAGAGGCTACTGAGTGTGTGGTGTCCCTAGTGACAGAGGCTACTGAGTGTGTGGTGTCCCTAGTGACAGAGGCTGAGTGTGTGGTGTCCCTAGTGACAGAGGCTACTGAGTGTGTGGTGTCCCTAGTGACACAGGCTACCGAGTGTGTGGTGTCCCTAGTGACAGAGGCTACTGAGTGTGTGGTGTCCCTAGTGACAGGCTACTGAGTGTGTGGTGTCCCTAGTGACAGAGGCTACTGAGTGTGTGGTGTCCCTAGTGACAGAGGCTACTGAGTGTGTGGTGTCCCTAGTGACAGAGGCTACCGAGTGTGGTGTCCCTAGTGACAGAGGCTACCGAGTGTGGTGTCCCTAGTGACAGAGGCTACCGAGTGTGGTGTCCCTAGTGACAGAGGCTACCGAGTGTGGTGTCCCTAGTGACAGAGGCTACTGAGTGTGGTGTCCCTAGTGACAGAGGCTACTGAGTGTGGTGTCCCTAGTGACAGAGGCTACTGAGTGTGGTGTCCCTAGTGACAGAGGCTACTGAGTGTGGTGTCCCTAGTGACAGAGGCTACTGAGTGTGGTGTCCCTAGTGACAGAGGCTACTGAGTGTGGTGTCCCTAGTGACAGAGGCTACTGAGTGTGGTGTCCCTAGTGACAGAGGCTACTGAGTGTGGTGTCCCTAGTGACAGAGGCTACTGAGTGTGGTGACCCTAGTGACAGAGGCTACTGAGTGTGGTGTCCCTAGTGACAGGCTATTTTGAAGGATTGAGACTCTCTGTTGCTCCCTTTGTGTGTTCTGTTGCACCGTATAGTGTATTGTGCCGTATAGTGTATTATACCTCGTTGGGTATTGTTTTGATTTCTTTAGTAACGCGCAATGATATACCAGGAACAATATTAAGAAACAAATATAGACACCCTGACCTCAAGAAACATTCACACAATCTTCCACGTTGTCGGTGTCTTCCTCCTGGGATATGCAACACGATACTGTTTTCTAATATTCTTGTTTTTATCATCACTGTTATTAGTCGTCCTCTAGTGACGTGGAAACCTCAGCATCTCAGGTGATTATATTGTTACGCAAGATGTTAAAGTTGGAATACTGTCTTCTCATAACAGTCTTGCCTTATTATAACCAAAGATGTTCAGGTTACAATACTGCCTTGTTGTAACTAAAGATATTGATGTTCCCACCTGTGTGGAAAATGGAAACAATCTTTGAAGTGCAGAGAAAAGCTAATTCAAGAGAGCAGAAAGCCGCACATGCGCCTTTCTGCTCTTTTGAATGACAGTGGGACTAATGTGACATCACAGCCTAGCATCAGAGCTTCAGTATCCCTTGCAGTTATGCAATTTGTCAGCACTGGAAGAAGCAAGAGTACATACACATGCCAATATGGACAGGCAAGTGGGATCTCGAGCAGTGGCTGGTGTAATGGCTTCAAATGTGTCCTCAGTCCATTAGGCTACATGTATAGAGGACTGACTGGCATAGATGTGGGTGGAAGTAGTGGGTGGGTGGTGGTTAGGTGGAGTATGTTGGTAAAGGAGAAGGGATATCTGGGGTATGATATGCCTGGAAAATCACCCCCCGAACCCTCAAGACAATTTACTGTCGTATAGGCATATCAATGTTACTGTTGTGTAGGCATATCAATGTTACTGTCGTATAGGCATATCAATGTTACTGTTGTGTAGGCATATCAATGTTACCGTTGTGTAGGCATATCAATGTTTAATCTGATAGTGTTAGTAAAAACAATGCAGACATTCGTTAAGGTTAAATATCACAAGTTATTGTGTGTCATTTTATTATCTGTGTGGAATCTTGTGCACAAGACGTGTTTACCTAATATAAAATTTGTGCTATTGTCAGTCTATATAGGAATTACAATAGTAATATTTTTTTTTATATTAGTGCTAGGTTGCGTGTAGAACCTACGTAGTTTAGTTTGCATAGTTTTTGTCGAGTGATGTGAAGGTGACAACCACACAGGAATATTTGTGATTATCGTTTACCCACGCCAGTTTCTCAGAAACCTCCAGAAATCGACTAGATAGGAGTGCCGCTTTTCTCTGGTCTGTCGTTTGATGGCCTTGGTTTAGTGTGGACGGGCTGCTGGCTGTCTGATTCCTCTCTTCTCTTGGCTTCTAGGTGTTCTTTTGTATATCCATATACATTTCTGGCGAGTCAGTGTGTAAATCGTAAATACAAAATACTGTCTTAAGCTTCTGAGATGTGAGAGGTGAACGCTGGGTTTTTGTTCATTCATTAATAGTATTTAATTCTTAACGTGTTTAGATACACACATTCCCTCGTGTAATAAACCATTACCTGTTTGTTTTAATGTTTCTATCTTCTGGAAAATATTTTGAGGATTTACTGATCTATGATGGTGTAAAATTTTAGTAGAAATACTCTTGTACGGTGTGTACAACACTGTGGAAACACACTTGTACAACACTGTGGAAACACACTTGTACGGCGCGTACAACACTGTGGAAACACACTTGTACGGCGCGTACAACACTGTGGAAACACACTTGTACGGCGCGTACAACACTGTGGAAACACACTTGTACGGCGCGTACAACACTGTGGAAACACGCGTGTACAACACTGTGGAAACACGCGTGTACAACACTGTGGAAACACTGTGGAAACGCACTTGTACGGCGCGTACAACACTGTGGAAACGCACTTGTACGGCGCGTACAACACTGTGGAAACGCACTTGTACGGCGCGTACAACACTGTGGAAACGCACTTGTACGGCGCGTACAACACTGTGGAAACGCACTTGTACGGCGCGTACAACACTGTGGAAACGCACTTGTACGGCGCGTACAACACTGTGGAAACACACTTGTACAACACTGTGGAAACGCACTTGTACGGCGCGTACAACACTGTGGAAACACGCGTGTACAACACTGTGGAAACACGCGTGTACAACACTGTGGAAACACGCGTGTACAACACTGTGGAAACACGCGTGTACAACACTGTGGAAACACACTTGTACGGCGTGTACAACACTGTGGAAACACACTTGTACGGCGTGTACAACACTGTGGAAACACACTTGTACGGCGTGTACAACACTGTGGAAACACACTTGTACGGCGTGTACAACACTGTGGAAACACACTTGTACGGCGTGTACAACACTGTGGAAACACACTTGTACGGCGTGTACAACACTGTGGAAACACACTTGTACGGCGTGTACAACACTGTGGAAACACACTTGTACGGCGTGTACAACACTGTGGAAACACACTTGTACGGCGTGTACAACACTGTGGAAACACACTTGTACGGCGTGTACAACACTGTGGAAACACACTTGTACGGCGTGTACAACACTGTGGAAACACACTTGTACGGCGTGTACAACACTGTGGAAACACACTTGTACGGCGTGTACAACACTGTGGAAACACACTTGTACGGCGTGTACAACACTGTGGAAACACACTTGTACGGCGTGTACAACACTGTGGAAACACACTTGTACGGCGTGTACAACACTGTGGAAACACACTTGTACGGCGTGTACAACACTGTGGAAACACACTTGTACGGCGTGTACAACACTGTGGAAACACACTTGTACGGCGTGTACAACACTGTGGAAACACACTTGTACGGCGTGTACAACACTGTGGAAACACACTTGTACGGCGTGTACAACACTGTGGAAACACACTTGTACGGCGTGTACAACACTGTGGAAACACACTTGTACGGCGTGTACAACACTGTGGAAACACACTTGTACGGCGTGTACAACACTGTGGAAACACACTTGTACGGCGTGTACAACACTGTGGAAACACACTTGTACGGCGTGTACAACACTGTGGAAACACACTTGTACGGCGTGTACAACACTGTGGAAACACACTTGTACGGCGTGTACAACACTGTGGAAACACACTTGTACGGCGTGTACAACACTGTGGAAACACACTTGTACGGCGTGTACAACACTGTGGAAACACACTTGTACGGCGTGTACAACACTGTGGAAACACACTTGTACGGCGTGTACAACACTGTGGAAACACACTTGTACGGCGTGTACAACACTGTGGAAACACACTTGTACGGCGTGTACAACACTGTGGAAACACACTTGTACGGCGTGTACAACACTGTGGAAACACACTTGTACGGCGTGTACAACACTGTGGAAACACACTTGTACGGCGTGTACAACACTGTGGAAACACGCTTGTACGGCGTGTACAACAGTGGAAACACACTTGTACGGCGTGTACAACACTGTGGAAACACACTTGTATGGTGTTTACCTGGAGAGAGTTCCGGGGGTCAACGCCCCCGCGGCCCGGTCTGTGACCAGGCCTCCTGGTGGATCAGAGCCTGATCAACCAGGCTGTTGTTGCTGGCTGCACGCAAACCAACGTACGAGCCACAGCCCGGCTGATCAGGAACTGACTTTAGGTGCTTGTCCAGTGCCAGCTTGAAGACTGCCTGGGGTCTGTTGGTAATCCCCCTTATGTGTGCTGGGAGGCAGCTGAACAGTCTCGGGCCCCTGACACTTATTGTATGGTCTCTTAACGTGCTAGTGACACCCCTGCTTTTCATTGGGGGGGATGTTGCATCGTCTGCCAAGTCTTTTGCTTTCGTAGTGAGTGATTTTCGTGTGCAAGTTCGGTACTAGTCCCTCTAGGATTTTCCAGGTGTATATAATCATGTATCTCCCTCCTGCGTTCCAGGGAATACAGGTTTAGGAACCTCAAGTGCTCCCAGTAATTGAGATGTTTTATCTCCGTTATGCGCGCCGTGAAAGTTCTGTACATTTTCTAGGTCGGCAATTTCACCTGCCTTGAAAGGTGCAGTTAGTGTGCAGCAATATTCCAGCCTAGATAGAACAAGTGACCTGAAGAGTGTCATCATGGGCTTGGCCTCCCTAGTTTTGAAGGTTCTCATTATCCATCCTGTCATTTTTCTAGCAGATGCGATTGATACAATGTTATGGTCCTTGAAGGTGAGATCCTCCGACATAATCACTCCCAGGTCTTTGACGTTGGTGTTTCGCTCTATTTTGTGGCCAGAATTTGTTTTGTACTCTGATGAAGATTTAATTTCCTCATGTTTACCATATCTGAGTAATTGAAATTTCTCATCGTTGAACTTCATATTGTTTTCTGCAGCCCACTGAAAGATTTGGTTGATGTCCGCCTGGAGCCTTGCAGTGTCTGCAATGGAAGACACTGTCATGCAGACTCGGGTGTCATCTGCAAAGGAAGACACGGTGCTGTGGCTGACATCCTTGTCTATGTCGGATATGAGGATGAGGAACAAGATGGGAACGAGTACTGTGTCTTGTGGAACAGAGCTTTTCACCGTAGCTGCCTCGGACTTTACTCTGTTGACGACTACTCTCTGTGTTCTGTTAGTGAGGAAATTATAGATCCATCGACCGACTTTTCCTGTTATTCCTTTAGCACGCATTTTGTGCGCTATTACGCCATGGTCACACTTGTCGAAGGCTTTTGCAAAGTCTGTATATATTACATCTGCATTCTTTTTGTCTTCTAGTGCATTTAGGACCTTGTCGTAGTGATCCAATAGTTGAGACAGACAGGAGCGACCTGTTCTAAACCCATGTTGCCCTGGGTTGTGTAACTGATGGGTTTCTAGATGGGTGGTGATCTTGCTTCTTAGGACCCTTTCAAAGATTTTTATGATATGGGATGTTAGTGCTATTGGTCTGTAGTTCTTTGCTGTTGCTTTACTGCCCCCTTTGTGGAGTGGGGATATGTCTGTTGTTTTTAGTAACTGTGGGACGACCCCCGTGTCCATGCTCCCTCTCCATAGGATGGAAAAGGCTCGTGATAGGGGCTTCTTGCAGTTCTTGATGAACACAGAGTTCCATGAGTCTGGCCCTGGGGCAGAGTGCATGGGCATGTCATTTATCGCCTGTTCGAAGTCATTTGGCGTCAGGATAACATCGGATAGGCTTGTGTTAAGCAAATTTTTGGCTCTCACAAAAAATTCATTTTGATCTTCGACTCTCAGTCTGGTTAGCGGCTTGCTAAAAACTGAGTCATATTGGGACTTGAGTAGCTCACTCATTTCCTTACTGTCATCTGTGTAGGACCCATCTTGTTTAAGTAGGGGCCCAATACTGGACGTTGTTCTCGATTTTGATTTGGCATAGAAGAAATACTTTGGGTTTCTTTCGATTTCATTTATGGCTTTTAGTTCTTCCCGCGATTCCTGACTCCTAAAGGATTCTTTTAGCTTAAGTTCGATGCTTGCTATTTCTCTGACCAGTGTCTCCCTACGCATTTCAGATATATTGACCTCTTTTAGCCGCTCTGTTATTCTTTTCCGTCGCCTGTAAAGGGAGCGCCTGTCTCTTTCTATTTTACATCTACTCCTCCTTTTTCTTAGAGGAATAAGCCTTGTGCATACATCGAGTGCCACCGAGTTAATCTGTTCTAGGCATAAGTTAGGGTCTGTGTTGCTTAGTATATCTTCCCAGCTTATATCGGTTAGGACTTGGTTCACTTGGTCCCACTTTATGTTTTTGTTATTGAAGTTGAATTTGGTGAATGCTCCCTCGTGACTAGTCTCATTATGTCGGTCTGGGGCTCCACGCATACATGTCTGAACCTCAATTATGTTGTGATCTGAGTATATTGTTTTTGATATGGTGACATTTCTTATCAGATCATCATTGTTAGTGAAGATGAGGTCTAGTGTATTCTCCAGTCTAGTAGGCTCTATTATTTGCTGGTTTAAATTGAATTTTGTGCAGAGATTTAAAAGCTCGTGTGAGTGTGAGTTTTCATCAGAGCTGCCTCCTGGTGTTATTACTGCAACAATATTCTTTGCTATATTCCTCCATTTTAGGTGCCTTAAGTTGAAATCCCCCAGGAGCAAGATGTTGGGTGCAGGAGCTGGAAGATTTTCCAGACAGTGGTCAATTTTTAACAGCTGTTCCTGGAATTGCTGGGATGTTGCATCCGGAGGCTTGTAGACTACCACAATGACTAGGTTTTGGTTCTCGATCTTTACTGCTAAAACTTCCACTACATCATTTGAGGCATTAAGCAGTTCTGTGCAAACAAGTGACTCTGCAATGTACAGGCCAACCCCCCCCCTTTTTTCCTGTTCACTTTGTCACATCTGTATAGGTTGTAACCTGGGATCCATATTTCGTTGTCCAAGTGATCCTTTATGTGGGTCTCAGTGAAAGCCGCGAACATTGCCTTTGCCTCTGCAAGCAGTCCACGGATGAAAGGTATTTTGTTGTTTGTTGCTGGCTTTAGACCCTGTATATTTGCAAAGAAGAATGTTATCGGACTGGTGGTATTGTTGGTACTGGGGGGGGGGATTTTTTTTCCGGCATTAGTATCTGTATCTGTTGGTTTGGAGTGGAGGCCATCGACTCTGGTTCCACTCCAGGAATGACTGGATTTGGTGTACGATTTCTGCCATTTCCTGCCAGTTTTTTTCCTTTCTGGCACTAAAAAACCTCTCCCTCTTGAGTGGCTGTGGCTACCCAGGTTTTCCCATGGCCTGGATGTTTTGCATCTTTTTGTCCCCTTTAGATGGTATGCCTGGCAATTTAAGTTAAAGCACAGTCTTTCCTGTACTGAAGAGGTACACAGTTCAGGGTGAAAAAGCTTACAGGAAGGGAGTTTGCATTTTCCTGTTGTCATATGGGCATGGCATTTTCTAGGGTGGTCATAGTTGCACATCCCATCTGTTTTTCCAGATTTCCCATGCCAGCAGATACCAAGTGCATAGTATGTGCACAGGCTTGGTTTCCGTTTGCCTTGGGTTTCTGTGACTGTATTCCCTGTTGGTGCATGTTTCCCTGTCTTACTTCTATCCTCCCTAGCACCAACAATGGAGCTCCCACCAGTTGTTTTTGGTAATATATCCTCACTATTTCTAGTGGAGTCCTCTTGTTTGCTATTTCCTGCTGTATTCCTAGTTTGCAATATTGGTTTTATCTTATCTTTGACTACACTTGTTTCCCTACTATGGCTCCTGTCCCCTATGAGGTCATTTATATGTATTCCTTCCTGCGTATAATTCCCGACTACCTGGACAAAATCTCCAGCTTCACCATTACTGTCTCCCAGGACAGCATTTCCAGCTTCACCATTACTGTCTCCCAGGACAGCACTATCAGCCCCACATTTACTGACTACCAGGACTTCATCTCCAGCCTTACAGTTTCTGACTACATGGCCAGTATCAAGGGCAGTACCATTCAGCCCAGACTTTTCATGTTCCCATCTGTTGTAGAAAGCTTCCAGGTTTTCTATGAAAGCAGCTTTGATGTTGTCCTCTTTTAATACCCTTGTGATTTTAGTCCACAGATTTATCTCGTTTGGGCATACCCAAAAACACTCCCCTGTTTTAACACTGCTTGTAGCTAGTTCTTGGATATTTGCACAAGGGGCGTGACACCAATTTCCACAAAAATGACAATTTACCCATGTGTACAACACTGTGGAAACACACTTGTACTGTGTGTACAACACTGTGGAAACACACTTGTACGGCGTGTACAACACTGTGGAAACACACTTGTACGGTGTGTACACAGATCTTTGATTTCAGACTGTGAAATCCATTGCAACTGCACAGATACAGGTGTGTAACAGGGCTGGGAAGGGAGAATCAATGGTAACTGGCGACACGGAATAAAAAGGAAGTTTTTAGATTTAGATTTAGCCGCCGAAGCTGCTTGTTTATCGTACAGTTCATCGTGTAGAGGGTAGCTCAGGGCATACACGAAACACCTAGGACTTAGGCCCCAGAAGGTTTACAGGAGTACATCTGGAATTATATCTACAGCTGACTTGGCAGTTTCAAGTAAATGTAGGAAATTTGTTTAATATATCTTATATTACATTTTTATTAATATTACATAGGTTATTATACTCTCGTTCTTCAGGTAGAATAAAGGTTGTGGTGTGTGTTGGGATGTTGCAGGGACCACCACTCTACAGGGACCGCCACTCTTCAGGGACCCCCACTCTTCAGGGACCACCACTCTTCAGGGACCACCACTCTTCAGGGACCACCACTCTTCAGGGACCACCACTCTTCAGGGACCACCACTCTTCAGGGACCACCACTCTTCAGGGACCACCACCACTTCAGGGACCACCACCACTTCAGGGACCACCACTCTTCAGGGACCGCCACTCTTCAGGGACCGCCACTCTTCAGGGACCACCAGCCCTTCCCTGGCTGTCAAGACGGAACCTCGACCATAGTGCAATTACTAGTGAGAGACTGGTGCTATTTGTAATTTGTATTTTTATACTATTAGACTAAACCTAGTTGTACTATAGCTCTTTCTAGCTCAATACATAGTCAATACCAAATTCACTATACTAGACCGTAGTGCAATTACTAGTGAGAGACTAGTGCTATTTTTAATTTGTACTTTTATATTATTAGATTAAACCTATTGTACTTTAGCTCACTCTAGCTCAAAACAGACTCCACAAAAGTCATTATTAGACCTTAGTGCAATTACAAGTGAGAGTCTTGTTCTATTTTAAATTTGTATTTTTATATTACTAGTTTATACCTAGTTGTACTTTAGTTCATTCCAGCACAACACAGACAACATCAACTTCATCATGTGTAGTAGTGACTATACCCTACATTACCAAAATACTCTAGCTATATACTTGCCCAAACTTCCTACCACTACAGATATCAGTAGTAGAATTCAACACACAACTCAGGATATAAATAACCATAATTTAAACCTAGAAGATGATTGATCACGTTGACCCTGATCTAAACCTCCATAATCTGACACCCAATCAAAACCTATTGGAAAGTAACTGCCTTTATTACACAGCATCACAAGCCACCACTATCCTAAACAATGCTAAAAGTCTATCAGTACTTAACTACAACATCAGGTCCTTAAGCAAACACTATGATGACCTCCTAGCACTCCTTGAATCACTAAAGACACCCTTCTCCTGCATTATTCTTACTGAGACCTGGCTTAAGCAGGACACAATAGATATCTACCCTCTACCAGGATACACAGCAATTCACAACTGCAGAACAAACCAAGTTGGGGGTGGTATTGCAATCTATTACTCTAACCAATTATCTTGTCTTAGCACCACTTGCTTTAGTGATGAATATGGGGAATACATTTTTGCTAATTTTACTGTAAAAAAATTTAAGACGCCTATAACAATCGGTGCCATTTACCGGATACCTCACACAAACATCCCAAATTTCAGTGAGAAATTTAAGTCACTAATAACAAACAGACAAATGAATAAGCACCACCTTCTCTTAGCTGGAGACTTCAACATCAACCTTGGCTTACTAGATGATCAGCCTGTAACTGATTTCATCAACAATATGAACAACACACTTCTCATACCAACAATAACTAAACCAACCAGGCTCACTGAGACAAGTGCAACCATAATAGACCACATATGGACCAATATACTAGCCCCCCTTAAATCAGGGATAATCACAGATAGCACTACAGACCACTACCCTACCTTCCTCCTGACAAACATTAGCAAACCACCACTTGAATACAACAAAGTCTCATTTAGACTCCATGACGAGGCCTCAGTAAGGAAGTTCACAGCTGACCTAGAGACTGTTGATTGGCCTACAGAATTCTCCAAGGCCAATGGTATTGATGACTGGACAGACATTTTTCTTAACAAATTACTTAGACTATACAACAAACATTGTCCTATAAAAACAAAACAGATCACAAACAAACGGCTTGGTTGCCCATGGCTAACCAGCACCATTCTGAAATCCATTGACAAGAAACACCAATATGAAAAGCAATATAGACAGGGCTTAATACACAAAGATACTCTTAAACACTATTCATCAGCTCTCACCAAAGTGATAAAAAAAAGCCAAACAACTATACTACTCCAGTAGATTCACAGACACTAGAGGAGATATAAAAAAGACCTGGAAAACACTCTCAGATTCTAGGGACCCACAAACTGAGAAAAACCAAGAATATTGTCCTAACTAAACCTAATGAAACACCACTACATCCCACTGACACAGCTAACAAGATAAACGACTTCTTCTCAAACATAGGATCTAATCTCGCCAGTAAAATCCCACATACCAATGCCCATGCCGGGGACTACCTAGATGGAAATTTCCCTAATTCCTTCTATCTTGCACCAACTGAGCCCACGGAAGTCATTGAGATCATAAAGTCACTTAAAAATAACTCGGGGAATCTGTCTCATGTCCCACCATTACTGTACAAGCGAGCGGCCCATGTCCTTTCGCATGCTATTTCATTACTTTTTAACAAGTCAATAGAGACTAGCACCTTCCCGAAACTACTCAAGATGGCAAGGGTTACACCAATACATAAAGGTGGTGACCCTACAGACTTAAACAACTATAGGCCAATATCTAACTTACCATTGCTATCCAAAATCTTTGAGAAACTCGTGCACAGGAGACTGTATTCATTTATAACAGCTCAAAACATACTCAACCCCTGCCAGTTTGGATTCAGGAAAAATAAAAGCACTAATGATGCAATCATAAAAATGCTAGATCTGCTTTACACAGCATTGGAAAATAAGGAATATCCACTAGGAATTTTTATTGACCTAAGAAAAGCTTTTGACACAGTAGACCACGACATCCTACTCCACAAACTTGATCACTACGGTATAAGAGGCCATGCGCTTGCTTATTTCAAATCTTACATTACTAATAGGTATCAGTACGTCACCATTAAAGACACAGCATCAGCAACACGGCCACTTGATACTGGAGTTCCGCAGGGAAGTGTCCTTGGTCCCCTGCTCTTCCTCATATACATCAATGACCTTCCAAACGTATCCCAACACCTGAAACCCATTCTCTTTGCTGATGACACGACTTACGTCATCTCTCACCCTAATCTTGCCACCCTCAACACCACTGTGAATGAGGAGCTGATTAAAATATCGACTTGGATGACAGCCAATAAACTTACGCTTAACACTGACAAAACCTACTATATTATGTTTGGTAGCAGAGCAGGAGATGCACAAATTAACATTAAGATTGACAACACTCTAATTACCAGAAATAATGGGGGAAAATTCCTAGGCTTATACCTTGACAACAACCTGAATTTCAGCACCCATATCCAGCATATAGCCAAAAAAGTATCCAAAACGGTTGGGATCCTCTCCAAGATACGATACTACGTGCCGCAAAATGCCCTTCTCACACTATACCACTCACTTATTTATTCATACCTCACCTATGCTATTTGTGCTTGGGGATCAACTGCAGCAACACACCTAAAGCCAATAATAACCCAACAAAAAGCTGCAGTAAGAATAATCACTAAATCCCATCCCTGGCAACACACCCCCCCACTCTTCATAGATCTAAACTTACTCCCAGTTCAGTACATCCACACTTACTACTGTGCAATCTACATCTACAGGGCCTTAAACTCTAATATCAACCTTGACCTAAAACGCTTTCTTGATAGTTTTGACAGAACCCACAGGCATAACACCAGACATAAACATCTCTACGACATTCCCCGTGTCCCACTAAACCTTTACAAAAATTCAATGTATGTCAAAGGCCCTAAAATCTGGAATACCCTACCTGTGAACTTTAGAACTGCAGACACATTCATCACCTTCAAAACTACCATTAGAAAACATCTTATCTCCCTGATACACCCCGTCAACTAACTATACGAATACCACCTGGTGGTTTACACTTACACTCACTCACTCACTCATTTGACCATAAACAGAAATATTAATCTCAGTCTTAAAATAATGAATCCTGTGATACTCCAATACTGAAACTATGTACTGTGCCAAAACAAAAGCATTCACATTGCTAAACTCACAAACTAGTATTTAGTCACTTAGCCGTAATACCAACTTACCTCATAATTTGTAATATTTTACAATTAAGAATAAAACTAAGTATGCCCGAAATGCCTAGCCATGCTAAGCGTTCTAGTGGTACACTCTGTAATCACAATTTTACTACATGTAAACCAAACAATGACCAAATTTCTGTAAACTCAGCATTGTAATCCTTATAGAGAATAAACTTTGAATCCTCAAAACAGTTACAGATCAGCCGAAGTGTGGTGCATACATTGGAGTTCGGGCGGAGTGCACTAACAGTTTAATTGATCAAAAGGGAAGAGAGTTAGGAAGGAGGGGAATAAGAAGGAAGGGAACAGTAAGGAGGGAGGGGAGAATAAGAAAGGAGGGGAGTAAGAAAGGAGGGGAGAATAAGAAAGGAGGGGAGAATAAGAAAGGAGGGGAGTATAAGAAAGGAGGGTGAGTAAGAAAGGAGGGGGAGTAAGAAAGGAGGGGGAGTAAGAAAGGAGTGGAGGAAGTAAAGATGGAGGGGAAGAGTAATCAGAAGGAAGAGAATAAAGGAGGGGAGAGAGAGTATGGAGGACGAGGAGAGTGTAAGGAGGGAGGAGAGTATGGAGGGGAGAACATACGAAAGAACACTGCAGCAAGCCTACTGGCCCATGTGAGGCAGGTCCAAGTCTCCTACCGGCTTAAGCCAATGGAGGGGAGAGAGATAGGAGGGAAGGTTATGTCATGTATAGTGTCAGGGCCGAGGGTGGCGTGTGTGGTGTCAGGGCCGAGGGTGGCGTGTGTGGTGTCAGGGCCGAGGGTGGCGTGTGTGGTGTCAGGGCCGAGGGTGGCGTGTGTGGTGTCAGGGCCGAGGGTGGCGTGTGTGGTGTCAGGGCCGAGGGTGGCGTGTGTGGTGTCAGGGCCGAGGGTGGCGTGTGTGGTGTCAGGGCCGAGGGTGGCGTGTGTGGTGTCAGGGCCGAGGGTGGCGTGTGTGGTGTCAGGGCCGAGGGTGGCGTGTGTGGTGTCAGGGCCGAGGGTGGCGTGTGTGGTGTCAGGGCCGAGGGTGGCGTGTGTGGTGTCAGGGCCGAGGGTGGCGTGTGTGGTGTCAGGGCCGAGGGTGGCGTGTGTGGTGTCAGGGCCGAGGGTGGCGTGTGTGGTGTCAGGGCCGAGGGTGGCGTGTGTGGTGTCACGGCCGAGGGTGGCGTGTGTGGTGTCACGGCCGAGGGTGGTGTGTGTGGTGTCACGGCCGAGGGTGGTGTGTGTGGTGTCACGGCCGAGGGTGGTGTGTGTGGTGTCACGGCCGAGGGTGGTGTGTGTGGTGTCACGGCGGAGGGTGGTGTGTGTGGTGTCACGGTGGAGGGTGGTGTGTGTGGTGTCACGGTGGAGGGTGGTGTGTGTGGTGTCACGGTGGAGGGTGGTGTGTGTGGTGTCACGGTGGAGGGTGGTGTGTGTGGTGTCACGGTGGAGGGTGGTGTGTGTGGTGTCACGGTGGAGGGTGGTGTGTGTGGTGTCACGGTGGAGGGTGGTGTGTGGTGTCATGGTGGAGGGTGGTGTGTGGTGTCATGGTGGAGGGTGGTGTGTGGTGTCATGGTGGAGGGTGGTGTGTGGTGTCATGGTGGAGGTTGGTGTGTGGTGTCATGGTGGAGGGTGGTGTGTGGTGTCATGGTGGAGGGTGGTGTGTGGTGTCATGGTGGAGGGTGGTGTGTGGTGTCATGGTGGAGGGTGGTGTGTGGTGTCATGGTGGAGGTTGGTGTGTGTGGTGTCACGGTGGAGGGTGGTGTGTGGTGTCATGGTGGAGGGTGGTGTGTGGTGTCATGGTGGAGGGTGGTGTGTGGTGTCATGGTGGAGGGTGGTGTGTGGTGTCATGGTGGAGGGTGGTGTGTGGTGTCATGGTGGAGGGTGGTGTGTGGTGTCATGGTGGAGGGTGGTGTGTGGTGTCATGGTGGATGTTAAGAACCCTGGAATCGTACAGTGAAGTTAGAAATGTATCAGTGTAGCAATGAAGAGAGAGAGTTGTGTCTATAGTGAGTAATAATGAAAGAGTACCGTCAACGTTCCTGCATCACCACTACGAGGAGATGGCCGAGAGTGTAACCTCCACAACGGACGTGACGTCACAACCGATCGATAAACTACCAGGAGACAACTGTGCCCACCCTAACACCACCACCACACCTCCGCCCACACCCACCCATCATGATAAAGTGGTAAATAGGAACATGATAATTAACAACGGCTACGTAATTCAGGGATCAGGTAAGGTGCTGCTTTCAAAGTCTTGAAACCCCAACACTAAATATTAATCCTCCTCGGAGATTTCAACCTCTCAAACATGAAATGACAGACGATATATCACAGCTGTGTACGAGAAATGTTTCCTGTGAGCAGACTAGATTACAAGATAGATACCAGAGAACTAATGGAAGAGTGAAAAAGTTTAAGTTGAGCCAACAGATAACAGTCATGAGTA
Organism: Cherax quadricarinatus; assembly: GCF_038502225.1. NCBI lineage: Eukaryota > Metazoa > Arthropoda > Malacostraca > Decapoda > Parastacidae > Cherax > Cherax quadricarinatus. The sequence goes on along the minus strand of NC_091297.1, from coordinate 19,295,516 downwards.
CCCTAAATCTTCAACACCTGGAAAACCTAACGCAAAAGCATACAAAAGATGCAATAAATACGTACCATAAAGAAAACCTAAAAGATCAAATATAGAAAGAGAGCGAAGAAGAATATAGAAGAAAATGACTTGCTGAATCGCTTAAAGACGCGAAGAAAAATAACCTTAGCAGAGAGATTACATAGGACAAAAACTTGAGCTTTAGTGTCAGACACGAAGCAAAAATGGAATAAAAACACGTCCAGTATTTTGCAAGCACAAAATATTTCTACACATATACAAAATCCAAGAACTACCGGTAAAACTGGACTATTAAGCACAAGAGGTTCATAAACTGAAGATGAAAAGGAAATTAGCGAAATTCTGAAAGACCGATACACGTTCATGAACCCACTAAATAAAATTAGGGAAGAAAATGCAATTTTTTTTCATTTCATCTTAGTCATGTAGATCATATAATTGGTATAAACACTAGTCCCAGTGAATGTCTCGTTCAGAAACAGGACCGAATTAGTGTACTACTTATTTATATAAAAAGTGCAAATACAACTAGCACAAGTACTCGGCAGATACCTCAGAGTGCAGGAATAACTCCTTTGCATAAGGAAGGCAGTCAAGTGTTAGCCAACAATTACAGACCAGTAGCCCTAGCATCACACCAAGGTTTAGAAGGAGTGAGATGACAAATTACAAATTTTATGAAAAATAAGCAGAGCCCAAGCCAGCATGGATTTAGAGCTGGGAGATCATGCTTCTCACAACTATTAAACCGTTATGAAAGAATTTTGAAGGTGTTTAAAGAAAAAATCATGCAGATATGATATAGTACACGGATTGGACAAAAGCATTTGACAAATGTAATCATGGGGTGACTTCACACAAAATGAGGTTCATAGCTATAACGGAGAAAGTAGGGAAATGGATATTCAACTTTGTGACAGACAGAACACAGTAGTAGTACACAGAGCACAATACAGCGCTGAAGAAGTAAAAAGTTCAGTACTCCAAGGCCCAGTCCTGGAGCCTCTAGCTTCTTTTCCTCATAGAAGACATTGATAAAAACACTAGCACTATTTGAGTCTACCAAAATAAGCACGCAAATCACCTCGGTAGGAAAAACAAAGGCTGCAAGAAGTTAGAGTTGAAGATTGAGACACTTATGCAGCATATGGGAATCTTTATTCAGGAAACGTTTCGCCACACAGTGGCTTCATCAGTCCAATACAAAGAGGAAGGCGTAAGGAGAGGAGTAGTATGAGGTAATCAATCCCTCAGCCTGGAGTCGAGGCTGAGGGACTGATTACCTCGTACTACTCCTCTCCTTACGCCTTCCTCTTTGTATTGGACTGATGAAGCCACTGTGTGGCGAAACGTTTCCTGAATAAAGATTCCCATATGCTGCATAAGTGTCTCAATCTTCAACTTGTCGGTTTTTCAAACCATTCATCACAAGAAGTTAGAGTGTAAGAAAGGTTCTCCAGCTGGCAGTGGAGAACTTAAATGGAATACTATACACAAAACCCAAGAGGATCCCCAAACAGACGAAAGGAACACACACACACACACACACACACACACACACACACACACACACACACACACACACACACACACACACACACACACACACACACACACACAATGCAATAGAGAATGGAAAAAGTACAGAAGGCAGAGAACACACGAAAATAGGGAGACCAGTCGCAGAGCCAGGAATGAGTACGCACAGGTAAGGAGGGAGGCCCAACGACAGTATGAAAATGACATAGCATCGAGAATCAAGACTGACCCGAAACTGTTGTATAGCCACATCAGGAGGAAGACAACAGTCAAAGACCAGGTGATCAGATTAAGGACAGAAGGTGAACTCACAAGAAATGATCAGGAGGTATGCGAGGAGCTGAACAGGAGATTTAAGGAAGTTTTTACAGTAGAGACAGGAAGGGCTGTGGGAAGACAGCACAGAAGGGAACATCAAGAGGGAATATACCAACAAGTGTTGGATGACATACGAACAACTGAGGAGGGAGGTGAAGAAACTCTTAAGTGACCTTAACACCTCAAAGGCGATGGGACCGGACAACATCTCCCCATGGGTCCTTAGAGAAGGAGCAGAGATGCTGTGCGTGCCTCTAACCACAATCTTCAACACATCCCTTGAAACTGGGCAACTACCTGAGAAATGGAAGACAGCTAATGTAGTCCCCATATTTAAGAAAGGAAACAGAAACGAGGCACTAAACTACAGACCTGTGTCTCTGACATGTATTGTGTGCAAAGTCACGGAGAAGATTATCAGGAGGAGAGTGGTCGAACACCTGGAAAAGAACAAGATTATAAATGAAAACCAGCATGGGTTCATGGAAGGCAAATCTTGTATCACAAACCTCCTGGAGTTTTATGACAAGGTAACAGAAGACAGACACGAGAGAGAGGGGTGGGTAGATTGCGTTTTCCTAGACTGCAGAAAGGTCTTTGACACAGTTCCCCACAAGAGATTAGTGCATTAGCTTGAGGATCAGGTGCATATAAAAGGGAGGGCACTGCAATGGATAAGGGAATACCTGACAGGGAGGCAGCAACGAGTCATGGTACGTGAAGAGGTATCACAGTGGGCGCCTGTTACGAGCAGGGTCCCACAGGGGTCAGTTCTAGGACCAGTGCTATTTTTGATATATGTGAACGACATGGAAGGAATAGACTCTGAAGTGTCCCTGTTCGCAGATGACGTGAAGTTGATGAGAAGAATTAAATCGGACGAGGATGAGGCAGGACTGCAAAGAGACCTGGACAGGCTGGACATGTGGTCCAGTAACTGGCTTCTCGAATTCAATCCAGCCAAATGCAAAGTCATGAAGATTGGGGAGGGGCAAAGACCGCAGACAGAGTATAGGCTAGGTGGACAAAGACTACAGACCTCACTCAGGGAGAAAGACCTTGGGGTGACCATAACACCGAGCACATCACCGGAGGCACACATCAACCAAATAACCGCTGCAGCATACGGGCGCCTGGCAAACCTGAGAATAGCGTTCCGATACCTTAATAAGGAATCGTTCAAGACACTGTACACTGTGTATGTTAGGCCCATACTGGAGTATGCAGCACCAGTCTGGAACCCACACCTGGTCAAGCACGTCAAGAAGTTAGAGAAAGTACAAAGGTTTGCAACAAGGCTAGTCTCAGAGCTCAAGGGAATGTCGTACAAGGAAAGGTTAAGGGAAATCGGACTGACACTGGAGGACAGAAGGGTCAGGGGAGACATGATAACGACATACAAGATACTGCGGGGAATAGACAAGGTGGACAGAGATAGGATGTTCCAGAGAGGGGACACAGGGACAAGGGGTCACAGCTGGAAGCTGAAGACTCAGACGAGTCACAGGGACGTTAGGAAGTATTTCTTCAGAGTCGTCAGGAAGTGGAATAGCCTAGCAAGTGAAGTAGTGGAGGCAGGAACCATACATAGTTTAAAGAAGAGGTATGACAAAGCTCAGGAAGCAGAGAGAACCCAGTAGCGATCAGCGAAGAGGCGGGGCCAGGAGCTGAGTCTCGACCCCTGCAACCACAATTAGGCGAGTACACACACAAAAACATTCTTTCAAAGAACAACATAAGGCAACTCTCACAACAGCCAGGAAAAAGACAAGGTAGATAACGAGAACTTTCAAAACAAGGGAAATAGTGCCAATGGTGATATTCAAACTGCTTGTGTTATCTCGTTTAGAGTATGGTTCAGTGTTGACTGTTCCATTCAGGGCAGCAGAGATATCAAAGCTGGAACAGATAGAGAGATCATTTACGACACTAATAGAAGATTTAAAATACTGGGAATACCTCAAGGTCCTAAATATGTACTCGCTGGAGCGCAGAGAGAGAGAGAGAGAGAGAGAGAGAGAGAGAGAGAGAGAGAGAGAGAGAGAGAGAGAGAGAGAGAGAATGATATATTTCAGGAAAGTATTTAGAGGTCTGGTCCTAAATCTCTAAACTGCCATAACATAGTATGAGAGACGTGTTAGAAAATGTACAATAAACCCCATGAAAAGCAGGGGCGCCATGGGCACAATAAGATAACACTGCATCAACATCCGTAGTCCCAGACTAACATCTTACTAGAAGATATCAAAAACATTGCTGGGGCAAAGGTAGAAGTCTTCTAGAGGAAACTGGACCAGTACCGCCACCCAATGCCAAATTAATCAGGCTGTAATGGATACGTGGGCCAGCAGGCCGCCAACAGCAACAGCCTGGTGAGCCAGGCAAACATCAGACAAGTCTGACCTACGGCCGGGCTCCAGTAGAAAAATTCCCGTAACTCGAAAGTATATCAAAGGCAGAGGTTTACATAGCGGACGGCTGGGATTGGTTTTGGAGTGAACAGATACCAATCTGTCATTGTCATTAAAAAATTGGGTTATTTGTTTCTATTCATTATCAGAAACACTGAGTAGACTAAGTGAGAAAAACACACAGTTAAAGTCCTTTATTAGGAGGTAGTAATGAAGGTCTTTTGCTACGTGTGTTTGTACCAACTTTAGAAAGATTTCTCTGAAGTTTCAAATCTTTAAATACTGTTATTTAACTGCATTATAAACTTAGGCTTCACTCTACTGTTGGGTTTACGGGGGTACGAGGGATACCTTCTTTGGATCATTCGTCGACCGCAACACATCTAGTTGTTCCGGGAAGCCTAGTTTACATGGCCTCAACAGGCCAGGCTTACCGCTTTATTTGTAACATTTACGAAACAGTCACATGATATTCAGCGATTTTCACTTAAAGTTTCAACCCTCGAGTCACTGCCAACATTAAACATTTTCAGCTATTTTCACAATTTGCTATCGTAAATCTGCCGCTATAGTTACAAATGTATTCTCATTACTTTATAACAGCAATGTCAACACTATTATCAGTCCATTACAGTCTTAAAAGATATTAATAATTCATTCCAAGATCACAGGCTATAATCCAAAACAAGTTTTGATGAAAAGTTAAATCTTCCTGCTATTTAGGCCGAAGAATGTGTAACAGACCGACTGTTGGTCACGCACTCGGGCTGCTCACACCATACCACTACTAAGAATGTGTATACAACACACCGACTATTGGTCATGCACTCAGGCTGCTCACACCACGCCACCGCTAAGTTGACCCAGCTTCCGGTAGATGCCTTGTTGATGGCCTGGCGGGCCAAGCTGTTTGTGCTGCTGACACGCAGTATACAGACTATTCTATTAACATCTCGCTGTTGCTAAGAGAGCCAAATGGTGACAGTGATTTACTGTGTATTTTCTAGGGCCCTCAATGAGTTCCCGTTTTCTGTCCACGCGTCAAAACTTTTCATCTCGTCTCATGGCCTTTATTGTATATTTCACTTATTAGCATTATGATTGGTCATTTTTTATTGACTGATGACGGTCTAACCTAATCGAACCTAACCTCAATAACGGTAATCGAGAAATCTGCTGAAAACCGTGTGCGTAAAATCGATGCAGAATTTGCGAGGTCAGGTTAGTCTGATAACCATCACAACCTCTCAACGCTGGTGAATGTACGCAACTAAAACCTAAGCAATGACCACTTTATCTTCGTACTAGCGAAGTTAAACAGATCGACTACTCAAAAGCACCTAAACACTCAAACATATTCAGTGGAACTCGGATGCAAAGGTGTAATATATTAGGTATTCACAGCTCGCTAGCGTAGTCTTGTCTCACATTAATCTCTACTGACATAGGTACAATGATGATACTTGAGGCGGCAGCAGCAGCTGCCCGGTGGACAGGATGTCACAGCTGGTGCGGACAGGTGCACGGTACCTCACAGCTGGCCCAAGGATGTGAAGCAGTTTCACAGCAAGTGATGAAGAGTACTCCGTCAGACACACAATCCTCGTTTATTTTTCAAGAGCACAATGTGTATAAGAAAGACAGTCAACTTGAAGGTAGAGGGTAGATAGTGCCCAGGGCAGAGAAACCCAGCAGTTACCTACTGAAGCGGTAAATTACAGTCAAGAGGGTGGCCAGGAATCAACAGTGCAAATGCTAGTCGCGGTGGGGCCTCAGGCGAGGAGGTAGCCTGCACCTGCTGTCATGTGTAAACCTGGTTCAAGATGATATCCTTAGATATATTTAACCCAAGACGATTATATCCACTGGAGTCCTTCGGGTCCTTCCTCAACAGCCCACTAACACCCACGTACCAATTTTGCTAGATGAACATGGTTAGCAGGTTTACGGTGACCAGTTGTATGGCTCACAAAGCACTTGAATTTAGCGACTCGGAACCAATTTTCAATTATCCTAACATACTTTCAATACCAATCTGCGTCAGTGATGACTAACAGTTACTGCAGACGTAATCGCAACAAACATTATCAAAACAGTCATAAAAGTCTATTAGTCATACTTCAAACCACATTCGTAACTAGTTCCAGGTCAACAGCATAAGGTGACCCAGGGCCTGGTACATGTGTGAGCATACACACAAATGTGTCCTCCCACACTGCCGGCCAACCAGCTTGGACAAGCCAAGACCAATATGGAACTTTGTATAACAACGAGGTTTCGCTCTGGCAGGAGCTTTAGCCATTTGATAAAGCTCCTGTGCGTGCACAACCTCGTCATTATAGCGTTCCATACTAATATTGTGTCTGAGTATCGTGTGGGTAGTCACCTTTTCACTTACGAACCAGGCTTATTTAGGCTGAAGAAACTATTATATTTCTACAAGTACATGTACAAGGTATACAGACCATAGCTGACATCAATGACATACTACTACATAGAAAGCCGCTTGTTATGGAGAGTATTTCGGGCAAATTGAGTCAGTTTTGTCCCAGGATGTAACCCACACCAGTCCACTAGCACCCAGGTACCCATTTTACTGATGGGTGAACATAGACAACCGGTGTAAGTAAACACGCCCAATGTTTCTGCCCTTGCCGGGAATCGAACCCGGACATTCAGCTTATGAAGCGACAGCTTTAGCCACCAGGCCACGGGCCACCGTACCAATGACCTACAGGTCACTCCATACATCAGATTTATATCTGTTGAATGAAAGGCTTTCCTTGTGTTAGGGGTGTAGAGTGAAATATATAATTACGTACATAGAGAAAAATCGCCGTCAGCAGGACTCCTGTATACAGGAGGAGATTGAAATAGCATGATTCCATACTTGAGGCTCACTGATGTGCCCGTCCTGGGGAAGAAACATGGCTTGTGAACCAGGCTGCCCAGCTTATGTGGCATTTGTGGCTGAGTGGCTAAGAGCGCTGCCTGGAAATCTTGACCGTCCCCAGTCGCAGTATCGAGTCCTGCTGACTGCGATCTCTATATATACACGCTTGTTTCTGCGTGGTGCATTATATATATATATATATATATATATATATATATATATATATATATATATATATATATATATATATATATATATACATATATATAAAACACACTGGCCGATTCCCACCAAGGCAGGGTGGCCCGAAAAAGAAAAACTTTCACCATCATTCATTCCATCACTGTCTTTCCAGAAGGGTGCTTTACACTACAGTTTTTAAACTGCAACATTAACACCCCTCCTTCAGAGTGCAGGCACTGTACTGTACATACATATATATATATACATATACATATATATATATATATATATATATATATATATATATTAGTGCAGAATAGGTAAAATTGATCAATTAGCAAGAACTCATTTAAAATTAAGTCCTTTCTATAATTTTCTCTTATATGTTTAAAAATATATTTTTTAATTATGTTAATGTAAAAATTATTAATTTTGTACCAAAAGAACCTTAGAAAACTTACCTAACCTTATTATAACAAGCGCAGTTTAATTTAGCCTAATCCAACTTAATATATTTGAGACAAGTTTACAATGATTTAATAATAAACAATGAAATATATTGTTTCGTTAGGTTCAGAATGATTTTTGCGAAATTGCGTACACAAATTTTCGCTTGCTTTATTCGGCAAGAAGAGCGTTGCTATTTAAGCCAAAATTATAAGTTTTACTTATTCGGCATATATATATATATATATATATATATATATATATATATATATATATATATATATATATATATATATATATATATATATATATATATATATATATTATACACACTATTTGTAAACACAAATAGCTGAGTGCACACACAGCTACCTTTGATTTGCTTTGAGTCTTACTACTCTCGGAGCCCGGCCATGAGCCCGGGCCGTCTGGTGCTGGCCTGAGTTACCTAGGCTGTTGCTGTCAGACCCCCCGCTGCCCTACATACCCATCACAGCCTGATTGATCCGGTCCCTGGTGAAGATACTCGCCCAGTTTTCTGCTGAAGACCACACTTGTCCCAGCAGTGTTTGTGATATCTTTTGTTAAGATGGTGAATAATCAAGAGCCACGAATGTTGATAGTGTTCCCTTAATATATATTAATGAGGTAGTACTTACTTGAGGGC
>NC_091297.1:19222037-19277037 GCF_038502225.1 Cherax quadricarinatus | reverse complement strand
CTGAGGCCATGTTTTATCTGCGCCACGAGACCCCTCTCATTCAAGATTTTCCTGACTCTTGACAGTTCCTGTGCTTATCCTGACCTGTTACAGGATTTGAACCCAAATCTTAACGTTGTGTTTATCACCACCTAATGCATCACTGATACAACCACTGGATCAAGTGGTAATCAAGTCATTTAAGTGTAATTACACTCGCAGAGTGGTGCAGAAACTACATTCAGCAATGGATGACGGCGCTGATTGGAATGTCAGAGTTCTGGCATAAATACACCATTGCAGATGCCTTACCCCCACGTCAAAGCTGCATGGAATAACGTGCCAAAATCAACAGTAAATGAAGGCTAGGAAAAAATATGGGCTAGTATTTACCTGGAGAGGGTTTCGGGTGTCAACGCCCCCGTGGCTCAGTCTGAGACCAGGCCTCACGGTGGATCAGGGCCTGATCAACCAGGCTGTTACTACTGGCCGCACGCAAGCTGACGTACGAACCACAGCCCGATTGGTGAAGTACTGACTTTAGGTGTCTGTCCAGTGCCTTCTTAAAGACAGCCAGGGGTCTATCGGTAATCCCCCTTATGTATGATGGGAGGCAGATGAACAGTCTTGAACCCCGGACACTTACTGTGTTCTGTCTCAATGTATTCGTTGCGCCCCTGCTTTTTCACTGGAGGAATGTTGCATCTCCTGCCGAGTCTTTTGCTTTCATGGGGAATGATTTTCGTGTGCACGTTTGGTACCAATCCCTCCAAGACCTTCCAAGTGTATATTATCATGCATCTCTCCCCTGCATTCCAGGGAATACAGATCAAGAACCTTCAACCGTTCCCAGTAATTTAGGTGCCTTATCATGCTTATATGTGCCGTGAAAGTTCTTTGTACACTCTCCAGGTCTGCAATGTCGCCAGCCTTGAAGGGGGCCGTTAGTGTACAGCAGTATTCCAACCTAGAGAGCACAAGCGATTTGAAAAGAATCATGGGCTTGGCGTCCCTAGTTTTCAGGGTTCTCATTATCCATCCTACCATTTTCCTAGCAGATGAGGTAGATACATTGTTGTGGTCTTTGAAGGCGAGGTCCTCTGACATCATCACTCCCAGGTCCTTCACATTACTTTTCCGCACTATTGTATGGTTAGAATTTGTCGTATACCCTGATACATTTTTAATTTCCTCAAATTTCCCATATCTGAGTAGTTGAAATTTCTCCTCGTTGATCTTCATATTGTTTTGAGTGGCCCATTCGAAGATTTGGCTGATGTCCGCTTGGAGTTTCGTGGTGTCTTCGATGGAGGCCACTGCCATGGTATTCTGGGCGTCATCTGCTAAGGATGACACCCCGATTACACCGCAGAATTCACTTTTTCAAGGCAAATGTTCGGATCCGTGTTGTTTAGGATATCTTCCCAGCTTGTTTCATTTAGGACATAGCTTACTTGATCCCATTGTATGTTTTTGTTATCGAGGACGTGGAATAGAATGGGAGTACTATGCCTTTTGAAACAGCTTTTACCATGGCTACCTGGGACTTTACTGTTTACTATTACTCTTTGTGTTCCATTTGTCAGGAAGTTATAGATTCATCTACCAACTTTTCCTGTTATTCCTTTATCACGCATTCTGTGTGCTATTACACCATGGTCACACTTGTCGAAAGCTTTTGCAAAGTCTGTGTATACTACATCTGTATTTTGTTTATTCTCTACAGCATCCAGGACCTTGTCATAGTGGTCCAGTAGCTGGGACGGGCAGGAGCGACCTGCTCTAAACCCGTGATGCCCTGGGTTGTGTAACTGATAGGTATCTAGGTGGTTGGTGATCTTGCTTCTTAGAACCCTCTCAAAGATTTTTATGATATGGGATGTTAGTGCTATCGGTCTGTAGTTCTTTGCAAATCTTTACTGCCACCTTTGTGAAGTGGGGCTATGTCTGCTGTTTTTAGTGTGTGTGGGATGACCTGTGTCCATACTCCCCCTCCATAAATTGCTGAAGGCACACGATAGGGGCTCCTTGCAATTTTTGATGAACACAGAGTTCCATGAGTCTGGGTCTGGGGCAGAGTGCATGGGCATGTCATTTACTGCCTCTTCAAAGTATTGTGGAGTTAGGATAATATCCAAGATTTTTGGGATGACCAAATTTTGGGCTTCATTCATAAAGAATTCATTTGGGTTGTCGACCCTTAGTCTGGACAGTGGCTTGCTGAACACAGTCATATTGGGACTTTAGTATCTCACTCATTTCTTGGCTGTCATCTGTGTATGTCCCATCCCGCCTAAGCAGAGGCCCAATACTGGGTGTTGGTTTTTTCCTTAGATTTCGCCTAAGAGAAGAAGTATTTTTTTTTTTTCAATTTCCTTTATGGCTTTCAGTTCCTCCTGTGATTCTTGTTTCCTGTAAAATTCATTCAGCTTAAGTTCGATATTTGCAATTTCATTGACTAGTGCCTCCCTTCGCATTTCCGATATATTGGTCTCACTCAGCAGCTCTGCGACTCTTCGCCTTCGTATGTATAGGGAGCGTCTCTCTCTTTCTAGTTTATATCTTCTCTTTCTTAATGGAATGTGTCTTGAGCAGATCTGAAGAACCACAGATTCATTTTTTCAAAGCAAATGTTCAGATTCATGTTGTTTAGGATATCTTCCCAGCTTGTTTCATTTAGGACATGGTTTACTTGCTCCCATTGTATGTTTTCGTTATTGAAATTGAATTTCGTGAAGAGACCTTCATGACTGCTCACATTTTGCTGGTCCGGAGTCCTGTGCATACATGTCTGTACCTCTATTATGTTGTGATCCGAGTGTACTGTCTTTGATACAGTTATATTTCGTATCAGATCGTCGTCGATAGTGAAGATGAGGTCCAGCATATTTTCTAGTCTTGTAGGCTCTATTTGCTGGTTTAAGGTGAATTTGGTGCAGAGATTTAATAGTTTGTATGTGAATTTTCATCTGAACTGCCTCCTGGGGTGATCTCTGCTAAAACATTGTTTTCTATACTCCTCCATTTTAGGTGTCAAGTTGAAATCTAGCAGTAGTAAGATGTTCGGGACGAGTTGGAAGATTTTCTAGACAGTGGTCAATTTTCACAAGCTGCTCCTGGAATTGCTGGGAAGTTGCAACTGTAGGCTTGTATACCACCACAATGACAAGGTTTTGGTTGTCAATCTTTACCGCATGTGGTGAATAATTTCATAGGATTTCTCTCAGACGAGAGTAAAGTCGAGGAAATTTTTCAGTTGGCAAGGAGATTGACAGGTGAGGTCTTTGAAGACATACAGCCAGATGTCAAAAAACTCTTAGATGATGAGGAAAACAGAAGTCCAGGCGAAATGTTGGAAAAGCTGAATTCCCAGATAAAAGGAACTCACAGCAGAAGAGAATGAGGAAGAAGAACCTGCAGAGAGAAAACATTTAACACTACAATAATTATGTGAGCAGTTACATATTACTGTTAAACTTGCAGATTTTTTCACTGAAGAGGAACTTTGACACATCTGGAAGCACTGTTCTGAAACATGTTGGACCAGGCAATGATGCCCTACCATCAGCTTTACAGTCGACCCTCGACTAATGGAGGTATTAAGTAATGGCAATTTCGTCTAACGCGCTTTTTGCCGTAGAAAAAATGCCTTAACCAACGGCGAAAAACTTAAAAACTTAACCAATGACGTTTGTCCAGAATGTGTTGATGAGATATGCCGGAGTGTGGCATGAGCGGGCCCAGCCACTCCAAGAGTCAGTGTGCCATTGTTTACAAGATGTTGCGGTTGGTTTCCACATGTGCCTCCCATACATTTTGGATAATTCCACTATTTCTAGTGCTTGTAACTGCTAAATAAGCCACCATGGGTCCCAAGAAAGCTTCTAGTGCCAAGCCTGTGTTAAAAAGGGTGAGAATTATGATGGAAATGAAGTCCTTCTGGAAGGGGATTCTCCTTCCAAGCAATGGACAGTTCTGAATTTCACCTGCTGCTGGCACATCACATCAACAACTCCACAATAAAGGTAAGTGGCATTTAATTACTGTTTATTTTGTATGTCCCATTCCTTTCCATACAAGGAAATGTATATTTCATGTAAAAAAAAAAAATTATTTTCAGATTATGGGGTGTCAGGAACAGATTAATTCTATTTCCATTATTTCTTATGGGGAAAATTAACTCGGCCAACGGCAAGCCCTCTGGAACTGATTAATGCCGTTGGTTGAGGGTCCACTGTATAAAGCAATGCTGAGTAAAAAATCACAGACACAGAATACTTCAGGGCCTCAGTCCACGAACCCCAGCCATCCACCCCATCCACCTCATCTGGGGCTCTGTAGGACCACACCAAGCTTCTCCGCTGACGTCAAGCCACTTAAGCTAAACCCAGAATTTGGGGTTAAGTGTATTTACAATGCTCGGCTTTCTTAGATTATAATAGGATAAATCTTTCTGTATTATACTATAACATGTTTTAATGTACCCACAACATTCGATTTCTTTTTAAAATTATTGTATATTTTATTATTTTGTAACATTTATGAAGGGATTCAGGGAAACCAGTAGGCCAGACTCGAGTCCTGGAGATGGGAAGTACAGCGTCTGCACTCTGAAGGAGGGGTGTTAATATTGCAGTTTTATAACTGTGTAAGCAAGCCTCTAGCAAGACAGTGATGGAGTGAATGATGAAAGTTTTTCTTTTTTGGGCCACCCTGCCTTGGTGGGAATCAGCCAATGTGTTAATAAATTATTATTTTAGATAAACTACGTAATTACAACAAAAGTTGATTGGTTTTATGGAGGTGGCACACAACCTAGTTTTTTCCACAAGATATTCACTCCATCTATCGCGTTTTCGCGTATATCTCCGTCCTTCTGATCAATTAGCAAGAACGCATTTAAAATTAAGTGCTTTCTAAAATTTTCTCTTATACGTTTAAAGATATATTTTTTTCATTTAAGTAAAAATTAATAATTTTGTACCAAAAGAACCTTAGAAGACTTGCCTAACCATACTAAAACAACCGCAACTTAATTTAGCCTAATCCAACTAAATATATTTTAGACAAATTTACAATAATTTAATAATAAATAAACACAATAAAATATTTTTCGTTAGGTTCAGAATGATTTCTTGCGAAATTACTGCATACAAAAATTTTTGCTTGCCTTATTCAGTAAGCAAAGCGTTGCTATTTAAGCCAAAATCACAAGTTTTACATATTTGGCCCAATATATATATATATATATATATCGTGCCGTATAGGCAGAACTTGCGATTTTGGCTTAAATAGCAACGCTCATCTTGCCATATAGGACAAGGGAAAATTTGTGTATGCAATAATTTCGCCAAAATCATTCTGAACCTAACGAAAAAAATATATTTCACTGTGTTTGTTTAGTATTAAATTATTGCAAACAAATCTAAAATATATTTAGTTGGGTTAGGCTAAAATAAATTGCACTTGTTATAATAAGGTTAGGTAAGTTTTCTAAGTTCCTTTTGGTGCAAAATTACAAATTTTTACATTAACATTAATAAAAAAAGTATATCTTTAAACGTACAAGAGAAAATTTTAGAAAGCACTTAATTTTATGAGTTATTGCAAATTGACCAGTTTTACCAATTAGGCACGACATATATATATATACATATATACATATATATACATATATACATATATACATATATATACATAATACATATATATACATAATACATATATATACATAATACATATATATACATAATACATATATATACATATATATACATATATACACATACATACACACATACATATACACACATACACACACACACATACACACATACATATACACATACATATACACACGCATATACACACATACATATACACACATACATATACACACATACATACATATACACACATACACACATACATATACACACATACATATACACACACTTCTCTTTGGAGAGCATGAAATGACATCATCGGAGGGTGTCCAACAACGAGATCCTCTTGCACCATTTCTCTTCTGTATAGCAGCTAGGGAAATTACAGTCAGACTGACCAGTTAGCTAAACATCTGGTTCCTAGATGATGGCACACTAGCAGGTACAAAGGAGTCCCTCCTACATGATCTTACACAGGTAATGACACGGGGACAGGAAATGGGTCTCATCCTGAATCCATCCAAATGTGAAATCATCTCAGTCAGTCAACGAGTGATAAATGCAGTGAGATCAAAACTATCAGGAGCAGCACGAATGAGAGAATATTCTGAGGCAGATTTTTACGAAAGTACTTGACCTTACTCTAAAAGACGGCCAGTGGAACCAAGCTACACTTCCAGTCAGACTAGGAGGCGTTGGTGTCCGCAAGTCATCATAGATTGCACTACCTGCTTTTCTGTCCTCGTGTATTGCATCCAGAGGGCTTGTAGCAGCGATTCTCCCTGAACATCTTAGGGACAAGATTGGAGTCCAGGACTAAAAGTTCATTGACGGAGCCATAATCTGGGATAATCTAACGGGCTCTGAAACCAAACCTGCTCCCCCCAACAACTACAAACAATCAAACTGGGATGGTCCAATAGTGGAAAATATAGCCTCAACAATGCTTCAGAGTGTGTCAGGGAAGGATAGAGCTCGCCTCCTGGCAGTGAGAGCCCCTCATGCAGGGGACTTTCTGTTGGCTGTTCCAAACTCCAGCCTTGGCACACGGATCGACCCACAGACCATCCGCATTGGTGTTGCCCTTCAACTTGCTGCCCCTATTCTCGCTGAACACAGCTGTATTTGTGGTAGTGCAGCAGCAGACCGATTCGGGTACCATGGTCTCGTGTGCCGTATATCCAAGGGAAAGATTGCAAGACATGAGGAGGTTAATAACATTATCAAGAGGAGCCTCACAACAGCCGGATGCCCAGCAGTAAGGGAGCCACCCCAGCTATGCAGATCTGATGGCAGCCACAAGCATCCAGATGGTATCACCCTTCAAGCTTGGACAGATGGGAAGCAGGTGGTGTGGGACTATACATATGCATCTACCTTGGCTGATACCTATCTCCAATACACCAGGGAGGAAGGAGGGGCAGCTGCCAGCTTCAGGGAGTCCCAAAAATCTAGAAAATATGGAGAACTTGCCAATCACTATGTCTGTTCCCATAGGCTCAGAGACCCTTGGCTCATGAGGAAAGAATGCATCTAAATTCCTTAAGAAGCTGGGAAAAAGACTCATCAGGGTAACTAGGGATCCCAGGGCAGCTAGTTTTCTGTTCCAGTGGTTCAGTGCAGCTGTTCAAAGGGGTAATGCCTGCTGTATTTTGGGCACATGCCCCAACTCTGAGGAGCTGGATGAGATACACAAATAACCCGCACATAAAAGAGAAGCTTACGACGACGTTTCGGTCCGACTTGGACTATTTACAAAGTCACACTAACCAGAAGTGGAGCAGGACGGCTATATATAGGCAGGAAGAGGTGGTGGTGGTGGTGATAAGATAAGATTTCGTTCGGATTTTTAACCCCGGAGGGTTAGCCACCCAGGATAACCCAAGAAAGTCAGTGCGTCATCGAGGACTGTAACTTATTTCCATTGGGGTCCTTAATCTTGTCCCCCAGGATGCGACCCACACCAGTCGACTAACACCCAGGTACCTATTTGGTGCTAGGTGAACAAGACAACAGGTGTAAGGAAACGTGTCGGAATGTTTCCACCCGCCGGGAATCGAACCCGGGCCCTCCGTGTGTGAAGCGGGAGCTTTAGCCACCAGGCCACCGGGGCACCGGATGTGGTAGTGGTGGTAGTAGTGGTAGTATTAGTAGTAGTAGTGGTGGTAGTATTAGTAGTGGTGGTAGTAGTGGTGGTAGTAGTGGTGGTAGTAGTGGTAGTATTAGTAGTAGTAGTGGTAGCATTAGTAGTAGTGGTGGTAGTAGTGGTGGTAGTAGTGGTGGTGGTAGTAGTGGTGGTAGTAGTAGTGGTGGTAGTAGTAGTGGTGGTAGTAGTAGTGGTGGTAGTAGTAGTGGTGGTAGTAGTAGTGGTGGTAGTAGTAGTGGTGGTAGTAGTAGTGGTGGTAGTAGTAGTAGTGGTGGTAGTAGTGGTGGTAGTAGTGGTGGTAGTGGTGGTGGTAGTGGTGGTGGTAGTAGAGGTGGTAGTGGTGGTAGTAGTGGTGGTAGTAGTGGTGGTAGTAGTGGTGGTAGTGGTGGTGGTAGTGGTGGTGGTAGTGGTGGTGGTAGTAGTAGTAGTGGTGGTGGTGGTAGTAGTGGTGGTAGTAGTGGTGGTAGTAGTGGTAGTAGTAGTAGTGGTGGTAGTAGTAGTGGTGGTAGTAGTGTAGTAGTAGTGGTGGTAGTAGTGGTGGTGGTAGTAGTGGTAGTAAATAAGGAGGACGAGCCAGTCAAATACAAAGGAATGGGAGCACTGCAAGGAAGCTAGGTGCCCACAGAGGGAGAGCAAGCGCACAGAGGTGGATGAAAGGGGAAGTGGTGAAATAAATAAAGAAGGAACAGAAACACGAGACATAAGAGAGAAAGACAACCCAGAGGAGAAAAAGGAAAGGGGAAGAGGGAGAGGAAGGAAAAGAAAAAGAAAAAATGAGGAGTCAGGTTAAGTCACGGGTGTCCTTGCTAATCTTTACATGGAATACTTCGAGACTGTTCTTCTTCCTACCCTCGATGTGCAACCTTCACTCTGGCTCCGCTATGTGGATGACGTCATTGTTCTGTGGCCTCATGACTCCAGTCTCTTCCAACCTTTTCTTGAAGCTCTTAATAATCTTGCCCCTTCCATTAAGTTTAAAGCTGAATGGGAATCTAATTCCTTGCTTCCTTTCCTTGATGTCCATGTCCACCGCTCAGATACAGGTTTTTCCTTTTCCGTTTACCGAAAACCTATGCACAGTGGCATGTACATTCACTACTTTTCCTATCATGCTTTCCCTGTCAAGAAAAGTGTTATCTCCCTCTTTCTCCGTGCCCTCCGCATCTGTGATCCTCAGTTCCTTCCAGCAGAAATTTACACTCTTCATAATTCGTTTTCCCATCTTGGCTACCCTTCCCATTTCATAGACTCTGCCCTCTCAAGTGCTAAACGTAATTTCTTCTCTCCCAAACTCTCTACTCCTGGGAACTCTTCTATCCTCTGCCTTCCCTACATTTCTGGTCTTTCTAATCTCAACAATTCTCTCCGTCCCTTAGACATCAAGCTTACCTTCCGCCAGACTAACACTCTTCGCACTAATCTCGTTCATACCTCTCCTCCCTCTACAGATGTTCCTGGTGTCTACTCTATTTCTTGCTCCTCCTGTCCTCTTCAATACTTCGGAGAAACTGGTCGATCTCTTTCTGACAGACTTAGGGAGCACAAAAATAGTGTTAGGCTTGCCGACACTAACAATGCTCTTTTCTGTCACATCAGAGATCATAGCCATCCTATTGACTGGTCTTCTGCTAAAACTGTCTTCCCTACTTCCAACTCGAACAGTCGCCGTCTAGTTGAATCCTCTCTAATACACAACTTTCCTTGTATGAATCTTAGCCCTGGCTTCATCTCTGTAGATGCCTTCCTCTCCCACTACATTGTAAAATGCTCCAAACTTCAGAACACCCGTGACTTAACCTGACTTCTCCTTTTTCTTTTTCTTCTTCTCCCTCTTCCCCTTTCCTCTTTCCTTTTTCTCCTCTGGGTTGTCTTTCTCTCTTCTGTCTCGTGTTTCTGTTCCTTCTTTATTTATTTCACCACTTCCCCTTTCACCCACCTCTGTGCGCTTGCTCTCCCTCTGTGGGCACCTAGCTCCCTTGCAGTGCTCCCCTTCCTTTGTATTTGACTGGCTCGTCCTCCTTATTCCCCACTACTACCACTACTACTCTACTACTACTACTACCACTACTACTACCACCACCTCTTCCTGCCTATATATAGCCGTCCTGCTCCACTTCTGGTTAGTGTGACTTTGTAAATGGTCCAAGTCGGACCGAAACGTAGTCGTAAGCTTCTCTTCTATGTGCAGGTTATTTGTGTATCGTTCCAGTCACGGTATTGTGCCTTTTTTTTGCTATTTATAAGCTGGATGAGAATTTCTCCTTATAATTGGTGATACACACGTAACATGTACCATATATGCCACCTTTATATCAACAATGTATCTCTTAAATCTTCTGTACCACATTATGTAAAAAAATATTCCTATTGGTAAAAAAAAAAATGAAAAGATGGGGTGGTAGGGGAAGTGGAATATTCAAACGGCTTCAGGAAGAAATGCAAATATTCTTCCTTGAAGCCTTTTTATCCACTTCTCCGAGGCTATGGATCCCACAATTTACACCAGAGGTGGACCCCATTTTACACACACACACACAAGTAAATAAATAAATAAATAATTATATATATATATATATATATATATATATATATATATATATATATATATATATATATATATATATATATATATATATATTTATATATATATATATATATATAATATAATGTCGTGCCGAATATGTAAAACTGGTCAATTAGCAAGAACTATTTAAAATTAAGTCCTTTCTAAAATTTTCTCTTATACGTTTAAAGATATATTTTTTCATTAATGTTAATGTAAAAATTTATAATTTTGCATCAAAAGAATCTTAGAAAACTTACCTAACCTTATCATAACAAGAACAATTTATTTTAGCCTAACCCAACTAAATATATTTTAGATTTGTTTACAATAATTTAATACTAAACAAACACAGTGAAATATATTTTTTTCGTTAGGTTCAGAATGATTTTGGCGAAATTATTGCATACACAAATTTTCACTTGTCCTATATGGCAAGATGAGCGTTGCTATTTAAGCCAAAATCGCAAGTTCTGCCTATTCGGCGCGCGCGCGCACACACATACATTATATATATATATATATATATATATATATATATATATATATATATATATATATATATATATATATATATATATATATATATATATATATATATATATATATATATATATGCGCAAAACAACCACTGTGAAAGAATAGAGAAGTTCCAACCGCTTTCGTGACTACTCACATTATAATGTTAGTCACGAAAGCGCTTGGAACTTCTCTATTCTTTCACAGTGGTTGTTTTGCGCATATATATATATATATATATATATATATATATATATATATATATATATATATATATATATATATATATATATATATATATATATTATATATATATATTTATTAAATCGACGAGGACAACGTCCTAGCGGTTGAAGTGCCAACATCACACGGGAGACTCCTAGCAATCACAGGGTACTTCCCTCCCAGACAACCATATATCGAATCCATTCCCTTACACCGACTTCTCAATAGAAATATCCCCACCGTCCTAGCCGGGGACTTCAATGCCCACCACCCTGTTCTCTTCAATTGTGGAGCCACCCTGCCCCAAGGTGACCACAAGGGGAAACAACTATACCATATAATGGCCGTGAAAGACCTCAAGTTCCAAGGCCCATTCTTCAAGTCATTTGTGGGCCACCACCCAGGCACCCCAGACGTAGTTCTCACCAACAGAGACTGTGACTTGTTCCACTGTAGTTTCTCCAGGTGGCAACGTCAGATCCGATCACATCCCTGTGGTAATCAAGCTACAGTCCATTCCGTTCCGTACGCCCACCCCCCCTAAACCCAACCTGAAGACGCTAGGTTTCGACCCCTTTAGAGCCTTCTTAGGTAATGATCAAACCATCTCTCTCGAAGACCAGCCCTGCAATGCAATATATGGGGCAATTAACTCTCTTCACGCCAGAATCAATGAGGCCATAAGCTTGCTGCACACTAACATCGTCCAAGATTTACCAACAATACAAACCAACTAGGGCAACCCTCTCGGGAAGCCCTACTAAGATCGAGAAGAGAGCTAATCGCCCTAATAACCCAACATAAAAGAGATCTTTGGGAATATCTGGTGCGCCAAGCTAACCAGTACAAACGCCACCCAGACCAATTCTGGAGCACGATCCGCAGACTACTAGGGGCCAAACACACTCCCACTCAACACCTTTCTCACTCCTTCACCGACGCAAATGGTGAGGTAGTGACTACCCTACTTGACGACCCACTGGACCAAGCCAAGCTGATGGGTGAAGTATGGGAGAATATTCTCTCACACAACGACAGCAGAAGATTTAACACCCACTACCAGTGGGTCAACCAATGGTGGGACGAGAACCTAGAAGACTTTCATCCTATACCATCAATTGACACAGCTACCCTTGAAGACGAACATCCCCTCACCAGACCAATCACGCTCAGAGAAATATCCCAAGTCATAGGGCAACTGAGAAACACAGCTCCTGGCCCATCAGGCATAAGAGCTAAACTAAAGTACCTCCCCCGTAACTGCAAGATGTCTCTGGTGAATATCTACAATGCCATCTTGGCATCTGGTCACTTCCCAGTGGCTTTCAAGACAGCTAAGATGATCTTCATCGCCAAACCAAACAAGGACAACCGCAATCCCGAGAACTACAGACCCATCTCCCTACTTGAAGTCACGGGCAAAGTCTTTGAAAGAATAATCTCCAACAGACTCAACTATTACATGGAGTTCAACCACCTATTCTCTGAAAGGCAATTCGGCTTCCGGTCCCACCGCAGCACTCAGCATGCCATAAACATCATCTATGATGCTGTGGCCAGCCTGAAGAAGCAAGGGAACATGGCCCTTATCGCCACCAGGGACATACACAAGGCCTTCGATAGCCTTTGGCACGACAGTCTCATTTACAAACTCGTAGACCTCCCTGATCACAACTGCACCTTTCTCAGGCTCATCTACAACTTCTTAACAGGAAGAAAAATCATCCCCACCGTCCACGGAGCGGAATCATCCCCCTTCACACCAACAGCAGGAGTACCCCAAGGCTCCTGCCTCAGCCCCATCCTCTTCAACATATACGTCAACGACCTCCCCCAACCTGAACATACCGACACCATCATCACCCAATTCGCAGACGATGTCATCCATGTTGTCTCCTCCACCCCTACAGCTGGTGCAAACAAGCATAGGAGAGCAATCGAGAAAATGAATGAAGAACTAAATAGAACTGCCAGGTGGGAGAAGAAATGGAGAATCACAACCAACCCTGACAAAGTCCTCATCAGCACCGTTGGGTGCTTACCATCAACCATAGAAGAAAAAGGGGGCATTTCTATCAGAGGCACCCGTATCGCTATAAGGAATCCTAACAAGATCCTAGGATACGAGATCGGCAGATTACTCAACTCTACAACCCACATAACCAAAAAGGTAAACCTAGCAAAAGCCTGCCTCGGCCAACTTTATCGATTCAAAGCAGCCCCTCCCCACATCAAACTACACCTGTACAAGATGATGATCAGACCTCTGCTGGAATACCCCTGCGTACCCATGTCGCTCACAACCAAAACCAACATGCTAAAACTCCAAAGAGTCCAAAACAAAGCCCTCCGCTTCATCACGAACACCAGACTCGGAGACAGAATCAGATCAGAGGACCTACACATACAACAGAGAATCCCCGCAATCAACGTCCGATTAGACAAACTTGCTAAGAGACAACTATATGACATGCAGGAACTCTACATGCCTCAACCAGCGAACACAACCGACTATACCATCACCACCCCTCCCCACAGATCCCAAAGAATGGCCCTCCAACAAAGAGTTCGACGCTTTATCCACAAGAACTTCCCTCGTCCCAAAATCTTAAGCGACCTCCCCGAAGACGAAGAATGGATACCACCGGAACCATTCTATGTCCAGTAACATGGACTAGCACTCCCCATCTCCGGGTGACCCACTTCTATCAACCAACACCTCACAACTGACCTCGTTGCACCTACTACTACAATACAGCAGGACACCACCTCAGTCACTGCCTTGCTGGCCAACTCCAGGTGAGCAACCAACCTCCATCGAATGCCCGGCAACCCTCGCCTGCAGCTGCGCCTCCTGACCAACCTCTTGCGAAAAAAAAAAAATATAACCAACCTCTTCATTAATCACTCGATATGCACACACGCATATTCAAATTACACCAAAGTGGATAGGCCACTACCCTTTTATAACCCCACCTACCCCTCCTCCCCCCCAACCTTTCTCAAACTTCCATCCTTACCCATCCTTCTTCCCCCCCTCCCCTCTTACCAAAGCTCTGGTCAGAACCTCGAACCTCGATAACATCTCGGAGCCTACATCTCTAATATTTCGTCCAGCTCCCCGGCGATGGGCCACATGCCCAGAATGCTGCAGGCATTTCCCCTCTGCATCGCTACACTGAGTCTCTGAAAGAAGAAGCTGGCCGCTCTGTGATCCTTGGTTTCTGTGATAAGTTTTTCACCCATTTCTTTGAGGAACTTTAGAGCACAATTGCCCCATGCTCCAAGGGTCTCTGACCCCACTAAGATGAAGTTATAGCAAGGAGGCAGGCCTTTGTATCTACGGGTCTTCTGGGTCTCGGTGTAGCTGGCGGCTCCATCCCCTTCAGCTTCAAAGTATGGCAAGTAGGTGTCTGCCAATGTTGCGGCACAGGTGTAGTCCCAGGCAATCTGCTTACCATCCTTCCAGGGTAGCATAGTGGTTCCATCAGGACACTTTTGACTTCCGCCAAATCTCTGTACTTGGGGTTCCCGTTGAGCTGAACAGTGGGCTGTGGCGAGGCTTCTCATTATGTCACTGACCTTGTCATGTCTAGCATACTTTCCTTCTGATGTGTGACACGATACAATGAAGTCTGAATTGATCAGCCGTCACCCTGCCGCAAATACACCTATGTTAGGCGAGTATGGGGGCGGCTAGGCAAAGAGCAACACCAATCCGAATGGTCTGTGGATCGATTCGAGTGCCCAGGGAGGAACTGGGAAAAGCTAAAAGGAAATCTCCTGAATGTGGTGCCTTCACCGATTGGAGATGAGCTTCGTCCTTTCCTGAAGCGTTGGCGAGCATCGTGCTGGCGATTTTTTCCATGATCGGTTTGCCCCAGTGGAAATGTTTGTGCTCTATGGGAGGAGCTGGTCTACTGGAGGTGTGCAAGGGTCTCCCACCACACAGCTGATTCAGTGAACCTGGGGTCTTGAGCTCCTACCGCACCTCTCAAGCATTCGGGGGACAATCTCCTTGACTATTCCACTGGAAGCCAGACACGAAGACAGCAATGCAGGTAAAGCAACCTGTGTTGCCTTGCGCACCCCTACACCTCCCAATCAGACTGGGAGAGCTGCCTGATCCCACTGCTGATCTACCAGTGACAGATTCAGTGCCTTCTTGGGTTATCAAAAGAGGGTGTACACACTCACGAAGCGAGTCTTGGCAGAGTAAGACACCTTGTGAGGAGATACAGGGCATCATGGGCATCAAGATCCCTTTATTCTCTCCAACATTCTCTTCAGTTTGTCCTTGAGGACTGTGTCGATGGCTTGATGACATGTGTACATTTACATACACGATACACAAGAAGGCTGTATAGGAGTCCAAGACAAGCAGAAGTACAGGGAGAAAAGTAGAAGCGGGGTAGACACGGGGGTAGACGGAACAGTAATCAATGTAAGGCTGGGGTCAGAGAGTAGCGTGGTGTGGCGGTAGTGGTGCAGGTGACACCATATCGACCACTCCTCGTAACCTAACATTAGCCATAGTCTACCCCGCAACTGCCTCATGCATGTATGCCAACACATTAGGCACAGTCTCCCCTCAACACCAACAACTGCTTCATACTTGTCAACGCATTAGTCTCCCCACAGCACAACTGCCCCATGAATGTATGTCAACACAGGCATCGTCTCCCCACAACTGCCTCATATATGTAGTATGCCAACAGTCTCCGCACAACAAAACATTATCATGCATGTGTATATAATGCATGATCTTCCTTTTCTAAAACCATGCTAATCTGGGTTTTATAGATGGTGTTGTTCCATTAAGTTTGCAATTTGGTTTGGCATCTCGCCACTCTCTCAAATACATATATTGTGGAAAGTTAGGACTACTGGTCTGTAGTTTATGTCTAGCGCTCTACCACCTCCCATATACCACGGAGCTATGTCTGTACTCCTTAGTCTCTGATATTTCACCTATATCAGAGAACTTTCTCCAAATACTTTCTCCAAAGTGCTTTGCATTTTTTTTACAAGGAATTCCATACATCTGGTCCAGGTGCTGACTGAGTGTGCATGTTTTCAATTTCATATTCGAATTTATGGAATTTGTACTAATGCCACTTAGTTGGTCTGTGCGGCCTTCGGATGGAATGAAAAAGTTTCCACTTTCTCCACCTTTTCATTTAATGGGTTACTGAGCATCTACTTTCATTTTTTTTTTTTTAGAATTTCGATCATTTCCTGTTCATTGTCAGTACATGATCCTCCTGTTATTAATGGTCCAATTCTCCAGGCAGTTCTGACTGGATATGTGTAAGAAATATTTGTTGTTTCTTTCAGAATCCTGGATGGCTTTTTGTTCCCTTGATGGTTCTTCTGTTTAGTACGACAGCTCAAGTTTTTGCTCTATCTCAATGGTCTCTTGGCTAAGATTACCTTGCCCCGTGGCCTGGTGGCTAAAGTTCTCGCTTCACACGGCGAGGGTTTGAGTTCAATTCCCAGCGAGGATAGAAACACTAGGCGTGTTTCCTTACACTGGATGTCTATGTTCATCAGTAAAATGGGTACCTGGGTGTTAGTCGCCTCGCACTGATCAGCAGGTCTGTCGCAGTGTTCCTTCTTTCTTATCTTTATGTTTTTAACATGAGGCTTTCTATATAATAATAATGATAATATCTTTATTTACTACAAGTACATGTGCAAGGTATACAGCCCTAGCTGACATCAATGACATACTACTATTTAGAAAGCCACTTGTTATGCAAAGCATTTCCCGCAAATTAGGTCCTTGTCCCAGGATGCAACCCACACCAGTCGACTAACACCCAGGTACCCATTTTACTGATGGGTGAACACAGGCAACCGGTGTAAAGAACTCGAACACAAGACCCTCACCGTGTGAAGCGAGAACCTGAGCGATCAGCTAGGCTTGTATACCTTGTATATGTACTTGTAGATTATTATAGATTATTATATTTTCTTCACTGACATTCATGCTGTTAAGCAATTCGGTAACTTTTTCTTCTGACCAACTTCTATACTTTACTTCTATATCCGATTTTCTAAGTTTCCTTAATGGCACATATTTAATATGATAGTTACATAGTGGGAATAAAAGCTATTTTTTTTTGTTTCATCACAGGAACGATTTATATATCAAGTGATAAGTCTCAGTCAAGTATTGCATTAAGTTTTCAAGGGTATCATTACAGCAGAGTTGGAGTTTGTTACTTGCGAATTACCATCTCTTGGGACGGCGTATCCCAAGTCATCTTCATTACGGAATGCTAAGGAAACTAAGTATTGATGTAGATTTATAAATTTAAAAATACATGAAGAATGGCAGAAAACAATAAGCTGACGATGCCTAGCCATAACGTTACACCAAGCAACACCATCTGAATAGTTTGACCCAGGTCATTATTACATTAATGGTATACACACCGTGGAACTGACCAAGGTCAATTTGGGAACGAGCATGCTTCATTATGTTACGTATATCTGTTAAGGATAGGCCGAGTCGCTTAGCTGGTGGATGCAACACCTGCCAATGCACACCGTCTTTATTGACACGTGTACACATGCTCACATACACAAATGCACAAACAAACACACACACACACGAGATTGCATAGTAGGAATGCTTCAGTCTGGAGGTCCCAAGGTGGTAATTGCAGTTATGTATAACCCACCACAGAACAGCAGGAGGCCAAGGAAAGA
Source organism: Cherax quadricarinatus (assembly GCF_038502225.1). Classification (NCBI taxonomy): domain Eukaryota; kingdom Metazoa; phylum Arthropoda; class Malacostraca; order Decapoda; family Parastacidae; genus Cherax; species Cherax quadricarinatus. The sequence goes on along the minus strand of NC_091297.1, from coordinate 19,259,222 downwards.
GTATGATGAGACTAATAGAGCGATGGTTGACACTGGCTGAAGTGGCAAGAAGGGCTCATGCGAGCAGGGCAAAGCTACTGATCATGGGTGACTTCAACCAGAAGTAAATCGATTGGGAGAACTTGGAGCCACATGGAGGCCATGAAATGTGGAGGGCTAAGATGATGGAGGTGGTACTGGAAAACTTCATGTACCAACACGTAAGGGACACTACCAGAGAGAGGAGAGGATGAAGCAGCGAGACTGGACCTAGTATTCACCATGAGTAACGCAGATATTGAGGACATCGCATATGAAAGACCCTTGGGACAAGCGATCATGTGGTTTTAAGATTCGAATACACAGTAGAGGTACAAGTGGAGGGGGAACAGGAAGAGCCGGACAAATGAAGCCAAACTACAAGAAGAGGGACTATGAATGAAGAACTTCCTGAATGGGGTTCATTGGGACAGAGAACTGGCAGGGAGTCAGTAAACGAGATGATGGAATATGTGACAACAATATGCAAGGAAGCTGAGGAGAGGTTTGTATCCAAGGGTAACAGGAATAATGAGAAAGCCAGGATGAGCCCGTGGTTCACCCAAAAGTGCAGGGAGGCCAAAACCTAGTGCTAGGGAATGGAAGAAGTATAGAAAGCAAAGGACCCAGGAGAATAAGGAGAGCAGTCGTAGAGCCAGAAATTACTATGCACAAGTAAGAAGGGAGGCCCAACGACAATATGAAAATGACACAGCAGCGAAAGCCAAATATGACCCAAAGCTGTTGTATAGTTACAAGGAGGAAAACAACAGTCAAGGACCAGGTAATCAGGTTAAGGAAGGAGGAGAGATCACAAGAAACGATGGCAAAGTACCTGAGGAACTCAACAGGAGATTCAAAGAAGTGTTCACGGAGGAGACAGAAGGGACTCCAGAAAGACAGAAAGGTGAGGTACACCAAGTGTTGAACACAATACATACAACCGAGGAAGTGAAGAGGCTTCTTAGCGAGCAAGACACCTCAAAGGCGATGGAGCCAGATAACCTCTCTCCGTGGGTCCTGAGAGAGGGTGCAGAGGCACTATGTGTACCCCTAACAACAATAGTCAACACATCTATCGAAACTGAGATTACCTGAGGTATGGAAGACAACAAATGTAGTCCCAATTTTTAAAAAGAGAGAGACATGAAGCACTAAACTACAGACCAGTGTCGCTGACGTGTATAGCATGCAAAGTCATGGAGAAGATCATCAGAAATGTGGTGGAACACCTAGAAAGAAATGAGCTTAACAGCCAACACGGTTTCAGGGATGGGAAATCCTGTGTCACAAACCTACTGGATTTCTATGACAGGGTGACAGCAGTAAGACAGAGAGAGGGGTGGGTAGATTGCATTTTCTTGGACTGTAAGAAGGCGTTTAACACAGTTCCACACAAAAGATTAGTACAAAAACTGGAGGACCAGACAGGGATAACAGGGAAGGCACTACAATGAATCAGGGAATACCTGTCAGGAAGACAGCAGCGAGTCATGGTACGCAGAGAGGTGTCAGAGTGGGCACCTGTGACGAGCGGGGTTCCACAGGGGTCAGTCCTAGGACCGGTGCTGTTTCTGGTATTTGTGAACATGACGGAAGGAATAGGCTCCGAAGTGTCCCTGTTTGCAGAGGTGAAGTTGATGAGAAGAATTCAATTGGACGAGGACCAGGAAGAACTACAAAGGGATCTGGACAGGCTGCAAGCCTGGTCCAGCAATTGGCTCCTGGAGTTCAATCCCACCAAGTGCAAAGTCATGAAAATTGGGGAAGGGCAAAGAAGACCGCAGACGGAGTACAGTCTAGGGGGCCCAGAGACTACAAACTTCACTCAAGGAAAAAGATCTTGGTGTGAGTATAACACCGGGCACATCTCCTGAGGAGCACATCAACCAAATAACTGCTGCAGCAGATGGGCGCCTAGCAAACCTCAGAACAGCATTCCGACATCTTAATAAGGAATCATTCAGGACCCTGTACACCGTGTACGTTAGGCCCATATTGGAGTATGCGGCACCAGTTTGGAACCCACACCTAGCCAAGCACGTAAAGAAAGAGAAAGTGCAAAGGTTTGCAACAAGACTAGTCCCAGAGCTAAGGGGTATGTCCTACGAGGAGAGGTTAAGGGAAATCGACCTAACGACACTGGAGGACAGGAGAGATAGGGGGGACAAGATCACGACATAAAAAATACTGAGAGGAATTGTCAAGGTGGACAGACAGGATGTTCCAGAGATGGGACACAGCAACAAGGGGTCACAGCTGGAAATTGAAGACACAGGTGAATCACAGGGATGTTAGGAAGTATTTCTTCAGTCACAGTAGTCAGGAAGTGGAATAGTTTGGGAAGCGATGTAGTGAAGGCAGGATCCATACATAGCTTTAAGCAGAGGTACGATGAAGCTCATGGTTCAGGGAGAGTGACCTAGTAGCGACCAGTGAAGAGGCAGAGCCAGGAGCTATGAATCGACCCCTGCAACCACAACTAGGCGAGTACACACACACACACACACAGCTGGACCACAAACGCACAGTTTGGAGGAAGGAGACATAGGGACTAATCCTGGTACTTGGGAGGGGGACAAGAAGGGGAGGGTGCTCTTGCACCTGCTATTTATGTGGCTGGCAGACCTCATCCATCATGGATATTAGGCGCTTCTAATACTCCATCACCACCACCACCACTCACCCTTCCCCAATGCCCTCCTGCCCAACACAGTGTAACAGGATACAGGAGTGAACTGGTGTGAGTGGTCACGTGAGGCTGTCACAGGGTAGGGGGTGAAAGGGCAACACACATCCAGTCTTCAAAGAAAAGGAAATCAAGGAAATGCGTCGACGGCTCTGACGCAACAGGTTACAGAAGATCTCTGTCAACCAGGACAGTCATAAGAACATAAGAACGTAAGAAATGAGGAACACTGCAGCAGGCCTGTTGGCCCATACTAGGCAGGTCCTTTACAATTCATCCCACTAACAAACATTTGACCAACCCAATTTTCAATGCTACCCAAGAAATAAGCTCTGATGTGCAAGTCCCACTCAAATCCAACCCCTCCCACTCTTGTACTTATCCAACCTAAATTTGAAACTACCCAAAGTCCTAGCCTCAATAACCCAACTAGGTAGACTGTTCCACTCATCAACTACCCTATTTCCAAACCAATACTTTCCTATGTCCTTTCTAAATCTAAACTTATCTAATTTAAATCCATTACTGCGGGTTCTCTCTTGGAGAGATATCCTCAAGACCTTGTTAATATCCCCTTTATTAATACCTATCTTCCACTTATACACTTCGATCAGGTCTCCCCTCATTCTTCGTCTAACAAGTGAATGTAACTTAGTCTTCAATCTTTCTTCATAAGGAAGATTTCTAATGCTATGTATTAATTTAGTCATCCTACGCTGAATGTTTTCTAACGAATTTATGTCCATTCTGTAATATGGAGACCAGAATTGAGCTGCATAATCTAGGCGAGGCCTTACTAATGATGTATAAAGCTGCAGTATGACCTCTGGACTTCTGTTGCTTACACTTCTTGATATAAATCCCAGTAATCTATTTGCTTTATTACGCACGTTTAGGCATTGCTGTCTTGGTTTAAGGTTGCTGCTTACTATAACCCCCAAGTCCTTTTCGCAACCTGTATGGCTAAGTTCTACATTATTTAACTTATAAGTGCTAGGGTTATGGACACTCCCGAGCTTCAGAACCTTGCATTTATCTACATTGAACTGCATCTGCCACTTTTCTGACCAAGAGTAGAGTTTGTCTAAATCCTCCTGAAGTTCCGTAACATCAACGTTTGAATCAATTATCCTACCTATCTTCGTGTCATCGGCGAATTTGCTCATATCACTAGTAACACCCTCACCAAGATCATTGATATATATTATAAACAACAACGGGCCCAAGACTGATCCCTGTGGAACGCCACTTGTTACTGATCCCCACTCGGATTTAACCCCATTTATGGACACTCTCTGCTTCCTGTCTGTGAGCCATGATTCGATCCACGAGAGCACCCTTCCCCCAATGCCATGAGCTGCTACTTTCTTCAACAGTCTTTGGTGCAGAACTCTATCAAATGCCTTACTAAAATCTAAGTAAATAATATCAAATTCTTTATCGTGGTCAACAGCCTCAAAAGCTTTACTGAAGAAAGTTAATAAATTAGTTAGACAAGACCGGCCTCTTGTGAATCCATGCTGAGTATCATTAATCAAGCTATGCTTATCGAGATGGCTTCTTATAATCTCAGCTATAATTGACTAGTAATTTGCCTACAATTGAGGTCAGGCTTATTGGGCGGTAATTTGACTGTAACGACTTGTCCCCTGTTTTAAAAATAGGAATTACATTAGCCATCTTCCACATATCAGACACTACACCTGTTTGAAGAGATAAATTAAAAATATTAGTTAATGGTTCACAGACTTCCATTTTGCATTCCTTAAGAACCCTTGAAAAAACCTCATCAGGTCCCGGTGATTTATTTTGCTTCAGTCGGTCTATCTGCTTCACAACCATTTCACTAGTGACTGTGATGTTACATAATTTATCTTCTGGCTCACTATAAAAATTAATTACTGGAATATTATTAGTGTCTTCCTGTGTAAAAACCGAGAGAAAATAATTATTTAAAATCGAGCACATTTCATTCTCCTTGTCAGTAAGATGCCCATAGTTATTTTTAAGGGGACCTATCTTATCTCTAACTTTTGTTCTATATACCTGGAAAAAACTTTTTGGGTTAGTTTTAGAATCCCTAGCAACTTTAATTTCATAGTACCATTTAGCTTTTCTTATCCCCTTTTTAATGTCCCTCTTAATGTCAATATACTGATTCATAAGATGACCCTCGCCTCTTTTGATACGCCTATAAATTCCTTTCTTATGCCCTAGTAGATATTTCAGCCTATTATTCATCCATTTTGGGTCATTTCTATTTGATCTAATTTCCTTGTAAGGGATAAACATTCTTTGAGAAGCATGTATTGTGCTCAGAAAACTGTCATATTGATAGCTCTCTTCGTTACCCCAGTCAACAGATGATAAGTGTTCTCTAAGCCCATCGTAATCTGCTAAGCGAAAATCTGGGACTGTTACTGAGTTATCCCTACTATCATACTTCCATTCAATGCTAAATGTAATTGATTTGTGATCACTAGCAACCAGTTCCTCTGAAACTTCTAAATTATTAACAAGGGATTCATTGTTTGCCAGAACTTCAATACTAACATAGCACTCCTCTTGATATATTGAAGAAATTCTCGTACATTCAAGAACTTTTCATTAAAAGCAATACAGTAATAATATTATTATTATTTATTTCTACAAGTACATGATACAAGTTTTATAGACCATAGCTGACATCAATGACATACTATTTAAAAATCTTAAATGAAACCCTCCTTATAAGGTTGTTCTTATAATTTCTGTAGAGAAAACCAAAGTAATTAACAAATATTAAACAAAGAGAACGTTAAGCATAATTTTGGTTTCTCAAAGTTAAAAATCACTGATTGAAAAGAACTGACAACAGTGTCTGCGCTATGGCTTACAGGATGAGCAAGAGGTGAAGAGTAAACAAGAGCCCCGGGCGCTAGGAAGTTGGTGCATCTTTCACCATTAGCAAAAAGCAAAAAGCAAAAACAATACGTCATATTTGATACAATATTTGAGGGCCTAGTCCCAAATCTAACCACTGCCATAACGTACTGCACTCACCACTCACGAAATCGTAATAACATAGATGCACGAGTTTTAGGTCACACTTACCATGGGGTCAAACCCCACCCGTCGCCGTGGGCACAATAAGAGAATATCGTATCAACATTTTATCCGTGGCATCAAACTACATCCTACCAGAAGATACCAGAAAAACTGCCGAAGTAACAACAGAAGTCTTCAAGGCGAAACTGGACAAGTATATCTAAGTGCCAGATCAACCAGGTTGTGATGTTTATGCGAGACAGCAGGGCGCCAGTAGCAACCGTCTGGCTGACTAGACAAGCCTGGCCTAGGGTCCGTCTCCAGAAGTAGAAACTCTAGAAACAAATACCTGCTGCAGCATGTGGGCGTCTGGCAACCATAAGAATAATTTCGACATTTAAGAAAGGACACCATGTATATCAGGCCCATATTGGAGTACGCAACACTAATATGGAACCCACACCAGATCAAGCACGTAAAAAAAAATAGAGAAAGTGTACAAGTTGCAACAAGGCTTACGGAAAGAGGGGAGAGAAGAGGTTCAGTGAACTTTACCTGAAGATACTGGAGGACAGGAAGGATAGAGGATAGTTATTTCGATAATACATTGTATAACCTGAACGTGAGACCTGACTATCACTCCCAGGTTGGTGACTCTTACACGCCAGGCTACCGAGAGGCCAGAACTAAGAATACAGAAGGTAACTAAAAAAAAGGTAGATGAGCTATAGGAATGTAAGAAAATATTTTATTCTCAGGTTACGAAAGATGGTTAATGTTAGATATACGCAGCTGTTAGAAGAATGCTGGGCTACAGGGAGTATAGTATGTAATGAAGTTGAAGAGTTTAAGTAGGTTTAAGAAAACAATATTAGTATGTGAAAGAGAAGTTTGTGGATGTAGAAGGGTGGGTGCGAGAGGAAAGAGAAGCGATTGGTGGAATAAGGTAGGGTGGTAAGGGAGAAAAACTTAGCAAATGAGAGGTTTTTACAAAGCAGAAGTGATATAAGGAGAATGGAGTATGGAGAATGGTGAGGGCGTGTAAAAGGAGAGCAAATGAGAGGTGTTTCATCAACAAATTTTGCCGAGAATAAGAAAAAGTTTTGGAGATAAATAAGTTACGAATGCTTGGATTTAAATGTTAAAAAACCAAGAGAGTGGAGTTATTAAATGGGGAGGTGTAAATATTCGGAAGATTGTGGGAATATTTTGAGATGTTAAGTGTTGATAAAGAGAGGGAGGCAGCGTTTCCATGCATAGGGTGAGGAGATGTAACATCTTTTAGGGGTTAGAAGAACCAGATGTGAATGGGGGGTGGGAGGTGCACGAAGCAGTGGGTAAAATGGAAGAGGGTAAAACAGTTGGTGATATAGTTTTGGAGCGTTTAGTGCATTTCAGTAAATCTATAAAATGGGGAAGGTACCTAGGGATAAGCAGAGAACATGCAAAGTTTCTCTGAATAAAGGAAGAGAGAATAAAAGAAAGGATTATAAGGAAATAAGCCTGTTGAGTATACCAGGTAAAGTGTATGGTAGAACCATTATTGAAAGAATTAAAGGTACGACAGAGAGCAGAATCGCAGATACACAGTTAGGTTTTAGGAAGAGTAAGGGGTGTGTAGACCAAGTGTTTACAACGAAGCATACAAGGGAACAGTATTTAGATGAAGGTAACGAAGTTTTCGCTGAAGTTATGTATTTAGAAAAGCTATATGATAGGGGAGAAATGTAGCAGATGTTGAAATAGTATGGAATAGAAGACACGTTACTTAAATCTATTAAGAGTTTTTAGGAGGATAGTGAAGCTCAAGTTAGGCAGCGTCTGAGGGAGACTATTTCCCAGTAAAAGTAGGCCTTAGTAAGGGATGTGTGATGCCACCATGGTTGTTGAACGAATTTATAGATGGGGGTTGTAAAAAGTGGATGCTAGGGTACTGGGGAGAGGTACGAGATTAAAAGATAAAGAATCTAATACTAATTAAGAGTTGTCACAACTGCTTTTTGCCAATGACATGGTGCTTTTGGGAGATTCTAAAGAGACGTTGCAAAGGTTGGTGGACGAAATTGGGAGGGTATGTAAAAGGAGGAAATTAAAAGTGAACATTTGAAAGAGAAAGGTGATACGAGTAACAATTTGGGTAATGAAAGATTATATATCAGACTGAAATAAGGGAGCATGGAGGAAGTGAATGAGTTTAAATATTTGAGAGTGAACTTCTTGGCGGACAGGTCCATGAAAGATGAGGCGAATTGACGAGGAAAAAAAATTGGGTGGTACACTGAGGCATCTGTGGAGACAAAGAACCTTATCCATGGAGACAAAGAGGGAAATGCACCAGAGTATAGTAGTACCAATACTTCTGTATGAATGTTAAGAATGAATTTTAAATATTGTAGCAAAAAGAAGGCTGGAGGCAATGAAGATGTATGTGAGGGCAACGTGGTGTGAATATTATGCTGAGAATTCATAGTTTAGAGATCAGGTGGTGTGAGGTTAGTCCAGAGGGCTGAGGAGTTACTGAGGTGATTTGGACATTTAGAGAGGATGAAGAAAAATAGGATGGCTTGGAAGGTGTATGAAACTGTAGTGGAAGGGAGGAGTAGGGGTCATCCTAAAAAATGTGGGAGGGAGGGGGTAAAGGGGGGATCTGTATGCGAGAGGCTTGGACATACAACAGGAATGTGCAAGAGTGATGGATAGGAGTGGGTGGAGACGAGTGACTTTCATGACTTGTGTTGTTGGAGTGAGCATGGTAACATTTATGAAGGGATTCAGGGAAGCCGCTTAGGCAGACTCGAGTCCTGGAGGTGGGAAGTACAGTGCCTGACCTCAGGAGGGATAGGAATACTGCAGCTTGGAGGGGCATTTGAGGTGTAATGCTGTTACGCGTCTGGCAAAAAATGATAGAGTAGTAGTGAAAATATTTCTTTTTTAGGTCACCCTGCCTCGGTGGGAGACGGCCGGTGTTAAAATGAAATGTGGGCAGCAAGCTGACAAGTTGTATATCAAGTTTTCATTGAACGAAATGTCGTTCTCTGTCTACGTGTCTTACATTTAGTCAGTCTCGATGTGTTTATCGTAAACTACTGTGTGATGATCCTTTTATGAGGTAGAAAGTCTACCTCACCGTTTAATGTGATTTCTATTTTTTTTCCCAAGATGGAACAGTAAGCCAGCTGAAAGTCTCTGTCAAATAACCAAAATCTTCACAAAGCGAGTCGTATCGCTAAGACCCCGGTTAGAAGACATTTTTATTTCTCTTGGCAAATAAAAAGTCACTACCTGGATGTTAGATAAGCGACAAACTAATCGAAGTGACGAAGGCTCCCTCCGTTCACACGGAGAACATAGCATGAGAAGCCATAATACAGTAGATTTGATCAAGCCAATTCAAGGGTGTGTCTGGACCCATGTAAACAAAACTTTGTTGAAGAAATCTTTAATCTTCAGAGAACTTTAACACAGGAAGTCACAGTTTTTAATAAAATTATACGTATTTTCATGTGTGTCAAGGCTTAAAACCAAAAGCGATTAGTCAAAATAATCATAACAAGCACATAAAAATAACTACTGTCGCAATAAGTTAAAATAACCCCTCTGAACTATGGGAGCAGGCAGAATACAGTGAACCAACTCTGGTGAAAACAAAACAGGAATACACTCACGCATGCACGCGCGTACACCCAACCGAGAATAATGACTGACACAGAAGACAAGGAGGGAAAAGACATGATTACGACATACAAAATCCGAAGAGGTATTGGTAGGACAAATAGTGACAAACTAAGAGGGCCAGCATCAAGAGGACTCAAGTGGAACCGGAAGACAAAAGTGAGCCAAAAGGAGATAAGGAAGTATTTCTTTACTCTCAGGGTGGTTAAAAAGTGGAATGATTTGGAAGAGGTAGTAGTCGAGGCAAACCCAACACAGTTTCAAGAAGCCAAGAGGCCAGAAATCAGCGATAGGGCTCCAAGTATTGTAGGAAGCGTGGCCAGGGGCAGAGTTTCACCTTCCCCTCCCTGGTAAACTAATGAGCAAGTACACACAAGTTCTCACAAACACAACATACGTACGACTCTCTCCCCATCATTGACAGTCCTTCACCCCTTCCACCTTCCAAAAAAATGGTTTCCCAGGTCCACTATTAAAAGGCGGAGTCAGTAACACATGAACGCATCTCCCACACAAATATACAAGGCACATTACCTCCTTCCCTAGCACTATACACGCACATATTCGTTTATATGTGCAAGAAAGCGTATTTAACACCATAACATACGTGCAAGGCACAAACTCCACACATTAGAAGAACTAAAGTATGGCATTTCCTTGTCTATAGTTATGCTAGAATACTGGAGTGACGTGTATAAAAGAAACAGTTTATTTCTAGCCTACCGCAAATGTTATGATGCGTGTGCAAAAATACAACAGTGGCAGCAACCCGGAACAACCACAGCCCACCCACACAACCACAGCCCACCCACACAACCACAGCCCACCCACACACAACCACAAACCACAGCCCCCCACACACAACAGCCCCCCCACACACAGCCACAGACCTCACACACAACCACAGCCCCCCCCCACACACAAACACAGCCCCCCACACACAACCACAGCTCCCCCACACACAACCGCCCCCCCACACACAACAGCCCCTCCACACACAGCCACAGCCCCCCCACACACAACCACAGCCCCCACACACACAACCACAGCCCCCACACACACAACCACAGCCCCCACACACACAACCACAGCCCCCACACACACAACCACAGCCCCCACACACACACAACCACAGCCCCCCCACACAACCACAGCCCCCCACACACACAACCACAGCCCCCCACACACACAACCACAGCCCCCCACACACACAACCACAGCCCCCCACACACACAACCACAGCCCCCCACACACAACCACAGCCCCCCCACACACACAACCACAGCCCCCCACACACACAACCACAGCCCCCACACACACACAACCACAGCCCCCCCACACACACAACCACAGCCCCCACACACACACAACCACAGCCCCCACACACACACAACCACAGCCCCCACACACACACAACCACAGCCCCCACGCACACACAACCACAGCCCCCACACACACACAACCACAGCCCCCACACACACAACCACAGCCCCCCCGCACACACAACCACAGCCCCCACACACACACAACCACAGCCCCCACACACACAACCACAGCCCCCCCACACACAACCACAGCCCCCACACACACACAACCACAGCCCCCACACACACACACAACCACAGCCCCCACACACACAACCACAGCCCCCACACACACAACCACAGCCCCCACACACACAACCACAGCCCCCACACACACAACCACAGCCCCTCCCCACACACACACAACCACAGCCCCCACACAACCACAGCCCTCACACACAACCACAGCCCTCACACACAACCACAGCCCTCACACACAACCACAGCCCCCACACACAACCACAGCCCCCACACACAACCACAACCCCCACGCACACACAACCACAACCCCCACACACCACAACCCCCACACACCACAACCACCACACACCACAACCACCACACACCACAACCACAGCCCACACACACAACAACCACAGCCCCCCACACACGACCACAGCCCCCACACACACCACAACCACAACCCCCACACACACAACCACAGCCCCCACACACACAACAACCACAGCCCCCACACACACAACAACCACAGCCCCCACACACCACAACCACAACCCCCACACACACAACCACAGCCCCCACACACACAACAACCACAGCCCCCACACACACAACAACCACAGCCCCCACACACACAACAACCACAGCCCCCACACACACAACAACCACAGCCCCCACACACACAACAACCACAGGCCCCCACACCACAACCACAGGCCCCCACACACAACCACAGGCCCCCACACACAACCACAGGCCCCCACACTCCACAACCACAGGCCCCCACACTCCACAACCACAGCCCCCACACTCCACAACCACAGCCCCCACACTCCACAACCACAGCCACAGCCCCCACACTCCACAACCACAGCCCCCACACTCCACAACCACAGCCCCCACACACCACAACCCCCACACACCACAACCCCCACACACCACAACCACAGCCCCCACACACCACAACCACAGCCCCCACCCACCACAACCACAGCCCCCCCCCACCACAACCACAGCCCCCACACACCACAACCACAGCCCCCACACACCACAACCACAACCCCCACACACCACAACCACAGCCCCCACACACCACAACCACAGCCCCCACGCACCACAACCACAGCCCCCACGCACCACAACCACAGCCCCCACACACCACAACCACAGCCTCCACGCACCACAACCACAGCCCCCACACACCACAACCACAGCCCCCACACACAACCACAGCCCCCACACACAACCACAGCCCCCACACACAACAACCACAGCCCCCACACACAACAACCACAGCCCCCACACACAACAACCACAGCCCCCACACACAACAACCACAGCCCCCACACACAACAACCACAGCCCCCACACACAACAACCACAGCCCCCACACACAACAACCACAGCCCCCACACACAACAACCACAGCCCCCACACACAACAACCACAGCCCCCACACACAACAACCACAGCCCCCACACACAACAACCACAGCCCCCACACACAACAACCACAGCCCCCACACACAACAACCACAGCCCCCACAAACAACAACCTCAGCCCCCACAAACAACAACCTCAGCCCCCCACAAACAACAACCTCAGCCCCCCACAAACAACCTCAGCCCCCCACAAACAACCTCAGCCCCCCACACAACCACAGCCCCCACATAAAACAACCACAGCCCCCACCCCCACACACACCAACCACAGCCCTCACACACAACCACAGCCCCCACATAGTACAACCGCAGCCCCCACACACCCACACACACAACCACAGCCCCCACAAACAACCACAACCCTCACAACCACAACCCTCACACATAACCACAGCCTCCACATAGAACAACCACAGCCCCCACACCCACCAACCACAGCCCTCGCACACACCAAACACAGCCCTCACACACACCAAACACAGCCCTCACACACCAAACAGCCCTCACACACACCAAACAGCCCTCACACACACCAACCACAGCCCTCACACACACCAACCACAGCCCTCACACACACCAACCACAGCCCTCACACACACACCAACCACAGCCCCCACACACACCAACCACAGCCCCCACACACAACCACAGCCCTCACACACAACAACCACAGCCCTCCCACACAACCACAGCCCTCCCACACAACCACAGCCCTCCCACACAACCACAGCCCTCATACAACAACCACAGCCCTCATACACCACAGCCCTCCCACACAGCCACAGCCCTCATACAACAACCACAGCCCTCATACAACAACCACAGCCCTCACACACTACAACCACAGCCCTCACACACTACAACCACAGCCCTCACACACTACAACCACAGCCCTCACACACTACAACCACAGCCCTCACACACTACAACCACAGCCCTCACACACTACAACCACAGCCCTCACACACTACAACCACAGCCCTCACACACTACAACCACAGCCCTCACACACTACAACCACAGCCCCCATACATAACACTGTCCAAAGGAACATGGTTTCCCAAAAATAAACGTCACGCAGGTTGTCGGTTAGTAGACAGGAACCATCCAAGCAGGTGCTCTCCTCCTGCCAGACAAGTGTGAAACAGGTAGTAGGTTAATAGACAAAGCCAGGGAGGTACTGCAGTCCTAATATATGAATGTGAAAATCTACTTTTTTTTTTTTTTAAATGGAGTATGATATGACTGTTGGTATTTTCTTGGTCTCGTCAACACTTAAGATGAAAAGTAAACCTACTTGTATTAAGTACACACTATTACTTTCGAATAATTCTTAATCCTGAAATATTTAGTATCCAATTTAGAAAGACTGAGTCGCAAGGGTGATGATCCTCGGAACCATTAACAAACAACTTTACTGAGGCACTGAGGGGAGGAGAAATACCGGCGTCCAACAGAGCCACACCTGTTTACTCAGGTATTCCCTTGATCGCCTCTTAAGACGCTGCAAAATAATCTGGGAGGTAACTCAATAGGCTTAAGTGATCCAAGGCTTTTTAACTCCCTACCAATATAAAGGGAATGGCCAACAGACCCCGTCTTCGGAAGTTTATAAAGTTTCTGATACATAATCTGCCGGACTAACGTCTACAGGTTTCCTGGTTGTGAATGTTCTGGAATATCGGTCTTACACTTGCTATTTTTCATTTATTTGGCCTCTCATTAATCATTTAAGATTTGTTAAAGATCTGTGTGAATGGCTTGCACAGTATTTCAGCCTCTTAAATATTCATGATGCTAGTCCGTACGTCTTGATATCTTTTATGTAACAAGTTAAAGCTCCCTTCAAGTCAGATGAGATTACTGAGCTGCAAAACGTACAGAGAACTATCACTGCTCGTATACACTCAAACATCTTAACTACTGAAAATGCTTGAAGCACCTTCAACTGTATTCTTTAGAACATAGGCGAGAAAGATACATCATGATTTACACCTGGAAAATCCTAGAGACTGGCCCCAAACCTGAACACTGACATTATTCCGTATGACAAGTTTTTTGGCAGACAGTGCAAAGTATCTCCACTGAAAAGCAGGAGAGTGACGAGTACACAGAGAACTCGACGAGTGTCAGAGGTCCCCGACTCTTCAGTCTCCTCCATGCATAAAGGAAATTACCAACAAACCTCTGATTGGCAGAACCTGACAAGTTCCGCCAATCAGTTCCCGATCAAATAGGATGTGGTTCATATGCCTCACTACATACGGCCAACAGTAAGAGTTTGTTTGAACAAGCCTTAACCCAAGAAGAGGCCTGGTTTGGGACCAGGCAGTGGTAGCGCTGACCCCCCAGAAACATCCTTCAGTGTACTGGAAGTCGCTTCACTTCAGTGTCAAAGTTTCACCTCCACTTGGTTCATCTTTCCTCTGATACTGCAATAAAGGTGAAAAACTGACAATGCATAATTTTATGACCACCCTGTACTGCTCCTTTTGCATGCATTGAGGTAGAGAGAGCAGGTCTTATGAAATAAAGGGACAGTTTCCTTGTATCGCGCAGTGACTGTCATTCATCTAGTTTTTTTCAGTACCGTGTGACTGACCTTATATGGTCATTCACGAAATTTGACCAAAAAATTATATTTAGTTACATCATTAATTCAATGCCATCCCTACCAATTATCAGTTATCTTAACATACTATCATGACTAATTTAGTCAAAGTACTAGTGCATATCGGCTTATTTTGATGGAATCTGTATCAGGAAAAATTTGGTAACGTCCCATCCGTAATTCTGAGGAGGCACACATGTTATGGGCAAATAAAAGTACATTATGCAGATTTAACTAAAGAAAATCCAATTAAATAAAAGACTGACTTGTTTCTGATCAATATAGTTTCTCCGGTCGTCATAGAAGCCAATTTGATTAATAAAAGTGGCACAACAAAACTCACACATCCCAAAATCAAGACGAGGCTTCCTTTGAGGGAACCATATCAGCACTAGGGTTGAAGCCGGCACAGAATCCAACAGAATTTGTACCTACACATCCTACACCACGAGACAAGTTTCATCATTTTCACTGTACATCAGCCAACTGACTGGCTGAGGTAAGGTAAGGTTACTCAGGAAACAAGACAAGCGTTTCCTGACGCGGGTCTTAGATGACCAGCCATTGTAGCTTTTGGTGATCTGACAGAGGCCTTCTGCTGGCTTATACCTCCACTTCTTTAAAAATTAGGGTCATAGTTATAACCATTTATTAGGTCACTGAGCTAAGGGTTTTAGTACAACTGGATTTATTCCAAGGGAAATATAAAAACAGTTTCCGGGATCAAAAGTCTCTACCCATCAAAACATCCCGATTCAGGAAGCATAATCGTTAACGCAAAATGTTACTATACCATTTCGAGATTATAAGCAGCAAAATGGCGCCCACACTCTCCAACAATACCAACATTCTGCTCAGGAGGATACAAGAGTTGAAATTTTAGCCAATTTGAAGAGGCTTTCTAAAGTTTTCGCAGAAACCAATTTGGAAAATGGTCGATATAAAATGAAGTAGATGTCACTAACTTACCAATTGTTCCTCGAATCTTTCCTTATTTCTAGTTCGCCAAGATTGAAAATTTCAAGCCGATTGGATGAAGTCGTGCTATAAACTAGTCCTGGAGGATAAAGCCGTGCTATAAACTAGTCCTGGAGGATAAAGCCGTGCTATAAACTAGTCTTGGAGGATAAAACCGTGCTATAAACTAGTCCTGGAGGATAAAGTCGTGCTATAAACTAGTCCTGGAGGATAAAGCCGTGCTATAAACTAGTCCTGGAGGATAAAGCCGTGCTATAAACTAGTCTTGGAGGATAAAGCCGTGCTATAAACTAGTCTTGGAGGATAAAGCCGTGCTATAAACTAGTCTTGGAGGATAAAGCCGTGCTATACACTAGTCTTGGAGGATAAAGCCGTGCTATAAACTAGTCTTGGAGGATAAAGCCGTACTATAAACTAGTCTTGGAGGATAAAGCCGTGCTATAAACTAGTCTTGGAGGATAAAGCCGTGCTATAAACTAGTCTTGGAGGATAAAGCCGTGCTATAAACTAGTCTTGGAGGATAAAGCCGTGCTATAAACTAGTCTTGGAGGAAGTTAGTGGAAGATAAGAACACTAGCTTTTATTTCATTGATGTTTGGATAAATTAGTTTATACTGCTAACAGACCATCACATTTGTGTCCGAGGCTTGGCGAGTTAGTGAGGATAAGAGAACTTGAGGCTAAAATGGATTCTGGAGTGTAGTGACCTGAGGTCACATGGGTCTTGGGGGAGAGCGTCGGGTCTTGGGGGAGAGCGTCGGGTCTTGGGGGAGAGCGTAGGACAGAACCCAAGTCTTGAAGGAGTCTCGAATCAGGGGGAAAAAAGGAGGGAGGAGAGAGAGGAAAAAACGAAAAAGAAAATTGAAAAAAAGAGAAAAAGGAAAAATAAAGAGAAATAAGTGTGAAAGAAATAAAGAAAAAAATAGAAAAAATATTAAGAGAAAGAAAAAAGAAAGAACTAAGTGAGAAAGAAATAGAAAAAGAAAAATGTAAGAGAGATGAAGATAAAGAAATAAAGAAAGAAAAACAAGGGGAGAGAGAGAGAGAGAGAAAGACGTTACCCCTCTACTCCCAGACATGTAAGAACGTATAAATAGCTGTTAAGTTAATTTCTTGCTCACTCATTTGCAGGTGTTGACCTGGTTTAAGATGAAGTTACCGCCGCGCCCGCCCACACCACAATAACCTTACATTACCACAACACACCTTACCAATGAACAGTGAGGGAGAGGAGCAACAGCAACTGCAGCAGCAGCAGCAGCAGCGGCAGGAGGATGATGATGATGAGCAGGAACAGCAGCAGCAGCAAGCAACAGCACTTCTCACCCCTCTTTCTCTTGTACTGACAAGCTTAATGTATTCAGCGACCAAAAAACGGTCCTTTTCAGATGAAAACTTCAGTTTTTAGCATCAAAAAATCAGCACCTGAACGACTGTCTTCAGCGTTACGGCGACCATTTTTAGCGTCAGGGTGTCCAATCTCAGCGTCAAGGTGACCATTTACGCGGCCGTTTTCATCGATAGAGATCGTTTTCATCGGGAGAGATCGTTTACAGCATCTGAGACACCGTGTTCAGCGTCAAAGACACAGTGTTTAGCATCGACAGAGCGATCGTTTTCAGCATCAGAATTTTTAATTACATATTCAGTAGGGGGGCACAGCGTTGGCTTCAGAGGTTGCCGACTTGAAAACAGAGGCAAGATAACGGTCCCTCTGTTGTCTTGCCTGTGGGCCAACCGTTTTCAGCGTCAGATTAACCGTTTTTTTTTTTCGCTGCACAGACTACTTGCAATACCACCATCAAAGCCGTGAAGTCAAGAGACAAAATAATGTGTACACAGTGGCGGGTGGGCAGACCCGCCATCTGCCTGAGTGAACGAACATATAAAACACAAATCAGTGTGGGAGCTTCCTCTCGGCGGCCCCAGCTGCAGCACCTCCTTACACGCCCACACCACTTGATGTATCTGTGACACCCATGTCTGTGTGACCCCTCAACCTTCACCACCCCTATCACCGACACCCTCTCCCGCACAACATTCACTCAACCACTTCCATAGATGAACGAGTATGCATTATTACAAGCATACATGCGTACCACACATTTACACTACAACTATTTTCTGAAGTACACAATGTCGTTTCCACGTAGTAAAATATCGTTAAGCAAAAAGAAAGCCACCTCCGTGCGATGCATTATGGGAGTATACAAGTCTAACAAGTACCTTACATGTTTGTAGATGAATGGTTCAGAGAACCGACATGTTGATAAATTAGACACATGTGCAACTCTTGGGTATCTTTATTGAGGAAACGTTTCGCCACACAGTGGCTTCATCAGTCCATACGTAGGAGAAACTTGAAGAATAGGAGGAGAATGAGGTAATCAGTCCCTCAACCTTGAGTCGATGTGTTCAGTCCATCAATCTTGAATAGAATACGGCATATGAGCGGAGAAGCAGCTTATAAACCGTATGGCAGGAGAGGTGCAGCAGTCAAAGGTGGTGTCACATTTGTTCAATGGGCACGACCTACTTCCACATTGAACAAATGTGTCACCACCTTTGACTGCTGCACCTCTCCTGCCATACGGTTTATAAGCTGCTTCTCCGCTCATATGCCGTATTCTATTCAAGATTGATGGACTGAACACATCGACTCAAGGTTGAGGGACTGATTACCTCATTCTCCTCCTATTCTTCAAGTTTCTCCTACGTATGGACTGATGAAGCCACTGTGTGGCGAAACGTTTCTTCAATAAAGATACCCAAGAGTTGCACATGTGTCTAATTTATCATTAAGTACCTTACATGTTGGAAGGCTAGCTAGATATCCTATAGTGATGTAATATATAGAAAGAGGTAATGATTATAACAATTTGACATGAATATACACTTACACACTTATGTACGTGTGTGGCTTGTCTTGCGCGCATATTAATATACAGTGGAACCTCTGGTCACGACCATCATTCGCTCCAAAACTTTGGTCGTGACCCGAACCTAATTTCCCCATTGGATTGTATGTAAATACGATTAATCCGTTCCAGACCCCTACGAACTGTATGTAGTTTTTTTTTTTTTTTTTTAAGATTTTTAAGCACAAAAAAGTTTACTATTACACTGTGCATTCTGTGGTATAGTTAACTAAATGTAAAAACCTTGAATAACACTGAGAAAACCTTGAACAACAGAGAAAATTAACATTGCACGAGTCCGTGGCCTGGTGGCAAAAACCTCTCGCTTCACATGGTGAGGGTTCGATTACCGGCGAAGGGGTGGAAACATTGGGCATGTTTCCTTACAATGATTGTCTATGTTCACTATCAGTAAAATGGGTACCTGGGTGTTAGTGGACTCGTGTGGGTCGCATCCTGGGACAAAACTGACTAATTTGCGGGAAATGCTCAGCATAAGTAGCTTTCTATAAAGTAGTACGTCACTGATGTCAGCTATGGCCTGTATACCATGTACATGTAGTAAATAAATTAAGCACAGAAAAAATAATCGAAGTTTGAAAAATCCTTAATTATACAAAAAACATGCACAATTTAATAGAAGTCACGAAAGCGCTTGGAATTTCCCTATCCATTCACAGTGGTTGTTTAGCATATACGTATATACGTGTGCAATATATACTATATATATATATATATATATATATATATATATATATATATATATATATATATATATATATATATATATATACAATATATATATATATATATATATATATATATATATATACATATATATATATATATATATATATATATATAATATATGTATATATATATATATATATATATATATACAATATATATATATATATACAATATATATATATATACAATATATATATATATACAATATATATATATATACAATATATATATATATACAAAATATATATATACAATATATATATATATACAAAATATATATATACAATATATATATATATACAATATATATATATATACAATATATATATATATACAATATATATATATATACAATATATATATATATACAATATATATATATTATACAATATATATATATATACAATATATATATATATACAATATATATATATATATACAATATATATATATATACAATATATATATATATATACAATATATATATATATACAATATATATATATATACAATATATATATATATATATATACAATATATATATATATATATATACAATATATATATATATATATATACAATATATATATATATATATACAATATATATATATATACAATATATATATATATATATATATAAAATATATATATATATACAATTATATATATATATATACAATATATATATATATATACAATTATATATATATATATACAATATATATATATATACAATTATATATATATATATATACACAATATATATATATATACAATTATATATATATATATACAATATATATATATATACAATTATATATATATATATATACACAATATATATATATATACAATTATATATATATACAATTATATATATATACAATTATATATATATACAATTATATATATATACAATTATATATATATACAATTATAAAAATATACAATTATATATATATACAATTATAAAAATATACAATTATATATATATACAATTATATATATATACAATTATATATATATACAATTATATATATATACAATTATATATATATACAATTATATATATATACAATTATATATATATACAATTATATATATATATATATAATTATATATATATACAATTATATATATATATATAATTATATATATATACAATTATATATATATACAATTATATATATATACAATTATATATCTATCCAATTATATATATATACAATTATATATATATATATATATATATATATATATATATATATATATATTTATATAATGTACATAAAACACTTATCTCTGGCTGAAGGAGACTCGAACCTACGAACCTTGGAACAATGGTTCGAGTCTCCTTCAGCCAGAGATCAGTGTTTGTGTATATTTCGCCTGATCTTGCGAACTGCTTCAGAGTGTGTCAGGGAAGGATAGAGCCCGCCTCCTGGCAGTGAGAGCCCCTCATGCTGGGGACTTTCTGTTGGCTGTTCCCAACTCCAGCCTTGGCACACGTCTCGACCCACAGACCATCCGCATCGGTGTTGCCCTTCGACTTGCCGCCCCTATTCTCGCCGAACACAGGTGTATTTGTGGCAGTGAAGCAGCAGACCGATTCGGGTACCATGGTCTTGTGTGCCGTAAATCCGAGGGAAAGATTGCAAGACATGAGGAGGTTAATAACATTATCAAGAGGAGCCTCACAACAGCTGGATGCCCAGCAGTAAGGGAGCCACCCCAACTATGCAGATCTGATGGCAGCCAGAAGCGTCCAGATGATATCACCCTTCAAGCCTGGACAGATGGGAAGCAGGTGGTGTGGGACTATACATGTGCATCTACCTTGGCTGATACCTATCTCCAATACACCAGGGAGGAAGGAGGGGCAGCTGCCAGCTTCAGGGAGTCCCAAAAGTCTAGAAAATATGGAGAACTTGCCCATCATTATACGTTTGTTCCCATAGGCTCAGAGACCCTTGGCTCATGGGGAAAGAGTGCATCTAAATTCCTTAAGGAGCTGGGAAAAAGACTCATCAGGGTAACTAGGGATCCCAGGGCAGCTAGTTTTCTGTTCCAGCGGCTCAGTGCGGCTGTTCAAAGGGGTAATGCCTGCTGTATTTTGGGCACATGCCCCAGCTCTGAGGAGCTGGATGAGATTTTCGCCTTATAATCGGTGATACACACGTAACAACATGTACAGTATATGCCACCTTTATATCAACAATGTATCTCTTAAATCTTATATTATATTATATATATATATATAAAATCACGCATACAGTGGCCACTTTATTAGGTACATCCTTTTAATACTGGGTAAAGAAGCCCTACTATATTTCTAGAACAGCCTGAATTCTTCATGGCATGGATTCAACAGCTTCGTCATGTTTGTGAAACCAGCTTGAGATGTGTTTCTTGACATGGCGCATTATCCTGCTGAAAGGGATGCACATGGTCAGTAACAATACTCAGATAGGCTGTGGCAGTTAAACAATGTTCAGCTGGTGTTACGTGGCCTAAAAATATCTCACCATTACACCAGCCTGAATCGTTGACGCAAGACAGGATGGATCTATGAATTCCTTTTGTTTATGCGAAATTCTGACCCGATCATCTGCATGTAGCAGCAGAAATCGCAATATTTTCCCAATCTAACAGTCCAGGTTTGGTGAGCCTGTGCCCACTGTAGCCGCAGTTTCCTGCTCTCAGCTAACATGAGTGGAACCCAGTGTGGTTTTCTGCTTCTGTATCCCAGCCACTTAAACGTTTGATGTGTTGTACATTCTGAGATGCTCTTCTGCATGCCACTGTTAACACATAGCTATGAGGTACTGTCACCTTCCTGTCAGCTTGAACTAGTCTCGCTATTCCTTTCTGACCCCTCTCATTAACAAGTTTTCGCCCACAGAACTCTCACTCACTGACAGGGTGGGTTACTCAGTGCTATGACAGGGTGGGTCACTCAGTGCTATGACAGGGTGGGACACTCAGTGCTATGACAGGGTGGGTCACTCAGTGCTATGACAGGGTGGGTCACTCAGTGCTATGACAGGGTGGGTCACTCAGTGCTATGACAGGGTGGGTCACTCAGTGCTATGACAGGGTGGGTCACTCAGTGCTATGACAGGGTGGTCACTCAGTGCTATGACAGGGTGGTCACTCAGTGCTATGACAGGGTGGTCACTCAGTGCTATGACAGGGTGGTCACTCAGTGCTATGACAGGGTGGTCACTCAGTGCTATGACAGGGTGGGTCACTCAGTGCTATGACAGGGTGGGTCACTCAGTGCTATGACAGGGTGGGTCACTCAGTGCTATGACAGGGTGGGTCACTCAGTGCTATGACAGGGTGGGTCACTCAGTGCTATGACAGGGTGGGTCACTCAGTGCTATGACAGGGTGGGTCACTCAGTGCTATGACAGGGTGGGTCACTCAGTGCTATGACAGGGTGGGTCACTCAGTGCTATGACAGGGTGGGTCACTCAGTGCTATGACAGGGTGGGTTACTCATTGCTCTGACAGGGCCCTGATCCACCACGAGGCCTAGTCTCAGACCAGCCGCGGGGGCGTTGACCCCCGAAACTCTCTGCAGGTTATCCAGGGTAGGTTACACAGTGCTCTGACAGTGTAGGTTATTCAGCCTTATCAATAAAAAACAATTGTTTAACACGCTAAAACAAAGATAATGTTAAACAATATATGCTATAAACATTATTAAAACTCTCAATACATAAATACTACAATATCCAGTTAATCACTGACTTGTTAATGTCAAAAGGGTTCGCTAAAAGTTCCCTGGGAGTCCTACAAGCACCTCGGTAATTATAACAACCATGACGAAGGTGGAAAGGCCTTGGGCAAAGTGCTACAATGTATTGCAGTGAGCAGCACACACAAGATACACAGTAACACCTATCAACACGGGGTTGTGCGAGGTGTGTGATCAATTTTCAATAGACAGATTCGTCTCTAGGTGATTAGTGTTGAAAAAGCGCTAAACACCCACGTCCTGCCAAAACCTTTATAACATGCTGCTAGTCTATTGTATTATTTTTCATTTGGTATATCTTTCAAAGTTGTACAGGTTTTTCTTAACCACGATATTGGCAAATTATTTTTTAAATGGCGTTGTTAAAAGTACTTGATAATTAATGAGGAAACGTGGATAGTACTTAAATGTTGCTGATGAAGCAACGCTGCCATACATGACTGAGGCAACGCTGCCATACATGACTGAGGCAACGCTGCCATACATGACTGAGGCAACGCTGCCATACATGACTGAGGCAACGCTGCCATACATGACTGAGGCAACGCTGCCATACATGACTGAGGCAACGCTGCCATACATGACTGAGGCAACGCTGCCATACATGACTGAGGCAACGCTGCCATACATGACTGAGGCAACGCTGCCATACATGACTGAGGCAACGCTGCCATACATGACTGAGGCAACGCTGCCATACATGACTGAGGCAACGCTGCCATACATGACTGAGGCAACGCTGCCATACATGACTGAGGCAACGCTGCCATACATGACTGAGGCAACGCTGCCATACATGACTGAAGCAACGTTGTCATACATGACTGAGGCAACGTTGTCATACATGACTGAAGCAACGTTGTCATACATGACTGAAGCAACGTTGTCATACATGACTGAAGCAACGTTGTCATACATGACTGAAGCAACGTTGTCATACATGACTGAAGCAACGTTGTCATACATGACTGAAGCAACGTTGTCATACATGACTGAAGCAACGTTGTCATACATGACTGAAGCAACGTTGTCATACATGACTGAAGCAACGTTGTCATACATGACTGAAGCAACGTTGTCATATATGACTGAAGCAACGTTGTCATATATGACTGAAGCAACGTTGTCATATATGACTGAAGCAACGTTGTCATATATGACTGAAGCAACGTTGTCATATATGACTGAAGCAACGTTGTCATATATGACTGAAGCAACGTTGTCATACATATATGACTGAAGCAACGTTGTCATATATGACTGAAGCAACGTTGTCATATATGACTGAAGCAACGTTGTCATATATGACTGAAGCAACGTTGTCATACATGACTGAAGCAACGTTGTCATATATGACTGAAGCAACGTTGTCATATATGACTGAAGCAACGTTGTCATACATGACTGAAGCAACGTTGTCATACATGACTGAAGCAACGTTGTCATACATGACTGAAGCAACGTTGTCATACATGACTGAAGCAACGTTGTCATATATGACTGAAGCAACGTTGTCATATATGACTGAAGCAACGTTGTCATATATGACTGAAGCAACGTTGTCATATATGACTGAAGCAACGTTGTCATATATGACTGAAGCAACATTGTCATATATGACTGAAGCAAAACTGTCAAGAACAATAAAAACCCACTTTACTACACCCCCACCACCACCGCCGCCAGTCACCCCCCACCATCACCGCCACCACCGCCGCCAGTGCCACCCCCACCACTTCCTCATAGGGAAGATTTCTGATACATGGGATCAACTTTGTCATCCTCATTTGTACGTTCTGAAGTGCATTTATATCCCTTCTGTAACAGATATTACACTGCTCGCACATATTCTATTAAGCGCCTAAATTACTGGGATGGTTTGAAGTCCTTCAGCATGTACCCCTTGGAACATAAGCGAGAGTGGTACATTGTAATCTACATCTGGAAAATTCTGTTATTGGTGCCAAATCTGCACACACAGATTGTTCCCCATGAAAGTAAAAGGCTTGAGAGACTGCAAAATACCCCCAGTGTAATGAACACAACAGGGTAAAACTCAATAAGTGTGACGGGACCAAGACTTTTCAACGTCTTACCTTTCTCAGGTCAGTGCATGATCAGTCAGGCTGTGGTGCTTATATTAAACTTCGTGTCGCTAGCAGCATTGGAGACCTCATGTAGGACCGGGTGGCGGGAGCGTTAACTCTCAGAACACAATCCAATGAGGTAGGCAGATATAACAGCATGGTAATATACAATCTTAGCAACATTGCAATCCACACACACTTAGCAAAATTAACAATGTAATACAACGCAATTCTGCCACAGCTATTCAAGGTCAACCTAAAATTAGTATTACTCACGAGAGAGAAAGAATAGTTTCATGTTTACACTAATTTTCGCCAAGTTACTGCAGCAGATAATTTAAACTCAGCTTGTTTGGTAAAGCGATGTTTGCCATACAAGTCAGCAAGCAGAGATTAAAAACCCATCTACAATGTGCGTGGTGAGCTTTAGTTTAGTGAGCAGCGTTTTGCACGCTCTCTACAGCGTGGCAACCTGGATGCTTTACTGGCAGGGTAACACGAGGCTCTCTTAGCTTACAAACCATACCACGGGCGGGATTTGAACCCACAGTCAGAGTCTCAAAACTCCAGACCGTCGCGTTAGCCACTGGACCAGCTAGCCACAATAAGATTCATCCAACTAGGTATATTTCTACACCATAGGAAGGTTAGCACAGGCACCACTGTGACCACAAATGCAAGTTTTTACAGACGAATCTCCAGCTAGCGTGGCCGTGACGAACTCTAGCTCAAGTCCCCTCAAAGCCGTTAACACGACTCACGAAATCGTATTGACACGACTGCAAACAAACCGTGTCATTACGATTTCGTGAGTCATCTCTCAGCTTAGTAGTCGCACCCTATGCTCACAACCCAAGTAACCGGGTTCAGTGCTGGGCACGGGGCAAGACGAATGGCAATTCTTCTAACATCTGCCGCCCTTCTTCGCCTAGCAGCAAGTAAGTATCTGTGTTTAAGTCAAGTGTTGTGGGTTGCATCCTGGGAAAGATGAAGATAGATCTGCTATAGAAGCAAGTCACAGTAAAGCCATCTTGGACTACTGGCCCTCCAGGGTTTATAATTCAGAATCGTCGTCGTCGTCTTCAATATCAAGAATGACAGAGTGGAGGAGCTACATACAATGTTGTGTTGTGTGTCAGCTTTGGTGTTGCTGGAGGCTCCATGACACCCGATCCCACGCTGTGGACGACACCTGAGCTCCACGGAGCCCACCACTATTACCCTCCACACCTGCCTCACCCCCTCTTCCTCACTTTACCCCCAAACACACACCACCACTAAAACTCAACACCTCTCACACACCACACATCACTACAAGTTCTAATGCCTTCCCCAACCAAAGTATTATGTATAGGTTAAGAAACCAGTCTTTGATTGCATTGTCTTGAGAGGATAATACCTGCCAATCACACTAACATTTTTTAAGGCTACAAAAACAAGTCTCTGTTGGTCAATAGTGCCCCTGCCCCTGAAGATATACAAAAAGTGCCATCATCCTTAAAGGTCAGGCAGCTGACCAAGGTCAAACAGATTCAGGTTTATTTCAGCAAAAAGAGAGGCTGTGTAGCGCTGGTCACTCACACTGAGTTCGCAGTGCCTTTCATATACCTTTAATGAGTTTCGAAAAATTTTCTACTTCCGTAGTCCGGCTTTGGGTCAGGGTCCTGGTGCTTGCCTAGTCAACCAGGCTATTGCTGCTGGTGGCCCGCTGGACCACGTACCCATCACAGTCTGGTTGACCTGGCACTTGAAGTTATTTGTCCAGTTTCCCAGCAGTGTTTCTGATATCTTATGGTAAGATGCTGAGCAGTCTGAGATCACGGGTGTAGATACAATGTTCTCTTACCGTGTCCGCTAACAGTAAAAAATAATAGTGGGTGGAATCCTTCTTTCAGAACGCAACTAAAAGGAAGCCTTAGTCGATCCACACCAGCCACCCCAGTGACTACCAGTGTACAGGGTGACCCAAAAGTCTGGACACAAAATATTACTAATATTGCTTTTTTCCGCAGTTACCGGAGTTACTGCATCATGTTCTT
Organism: Cherax quadricarinatus; assembly: GCF_038502225.1. Lineage (NCBI taxonomy): Eukaryota > Metazoa > Arthropoda > Malacostraca > Decapoda > Parastacidae > Cherax > Cherax quadricarinatus. The sequence goes on along the minus strand of NC_091297.1, from coordinate 19,231,682 downwards.
GGGAATCTTGCAAGCGCGTTCAACTTTCATCGCTAATGGTGGACGACTTGTTGAAGATATTATTCAATAAAAATTACTGTACAATTACAAAAAATGTAATTTCGCTCGTGTCCAGACTTTTGGATCACCCTGTATTACTGCCTTTTCAGGCACTCACCGTACCCCTGTCTGGTGCACAACCAATCACTGGCTTCACTCCCCAGAATTAGCCTAGCTAGCTCAGAAAAACCGCATATTTATACAGAAAAATGGCAGTACTTGTCATTTTGTTAATAACAGAGGAAGATGAAGCAGAAAGAGCACCTTTAGTCATCACATCTCGACCCGCAGACAATCTCCAGTAGTATTTCCTACATAGGTATAATCCAAACCTCTTTGGGTGGTTTAACAGCAACAAGAACTACTCTGTAATTGACAAGAATGATGGGCTGTGCTGACAAAACCTTCCCCATTATCGTGGAACAAAAGGAGAGATGCAGAACAACCACTGAAAAGAATCGTGAACTACGAAGTACTTTCGTGATTTTTCACATTATCAAGGAACTATAAAAGTAAAAGATTAGGAGAAGGCATATAAGGGAGAGATTACACTTGACGGTCAACATACAACATCTGAACCTTTCATAATGATGCGGGTCTGGTCTTTAAGGACCTCTCAGATACCTTATATCCTACCAAACCTTTAACATTTTAACTTGTCGAATATATCTTAAATTCTTCCCAAATTTTATTAATAATAAGAGTTAATATGTATAATCCTTAAACTAATGTTTATATTAATTTCAAGACTACTTATTATGAAGCTTGATTCCATTACATTTCTCTTACTTGATTCCATTACATTTCTCTTACTTGATTCCATTACATTTCTCTTACTTGATTCCATTACATTTCTCTTACTTGATTCCATTACATTTCTCTTACTTGATTCCATTACATTTCTCTTACTTGATTCCATTACATTTCTCTTACTTGATTCCATTACATTTCTCTTACTTGATTCCATTACATTTCTCTTACTTGATTCCATTATGTTTCTCTTACTTGATTCCATTATATTTCTCTTACTTGATACAACTATTGTGATGTCACCTGTTTACTGTGATCTTATTGCATAAAAATAGATATATTTACACTATTTAGAGCCAAAAAGAAGGTTACTGGGCTCTTAACGAGACACCACAACGTTACGATGACCCAACGTCCATGGGAACGAGAAGAGCGAAAAGATAGGTTAAGTAACTTTCGTCTAGAAACAGGAAAAGTGTTTCCTGACGCGTTCTTAGTCATTTGATAACCCGCTTGTGGAATTTTTGGTCATCTAACCGAGGTCTTCCGCTGGATTAACCGTCCACCCCTTTAAAAATTATTCATTAAAAAGGGAGACTAAATTTACATGCCAAAAGAGGGAAATTAATATGAACAAGAATTAGCTTGTTTATCTTTTAAACTCAAATTCAGAGATTAAACAAGCTAAAAAAAAACAAGTATTAGACGGGAAAACTTCTAAAGTAAATGAAATAAGAAGAATTTTGAAAGCAAGCTGCACAGTGAAACAAAACGACGAGTACAACAAATGTTCAAATAGGAAAGCTCTCTGTGATAAGTTGTTCAAATAGGAAAGCTCTGTGATAAGTTGTGAGCATTATCAAGTGTTTGGAAAACGTCAACATGGTAGAAGACTAAAGTTGGCCCAGACATGAGAGCTCTCAAGTGGCCTTGAGAAACCTTGTAACTGTGCCAACTGTCATAACCATGCTTTTCCTAGATGCTGCTGCTTCTCTCTACACACACACACACACACACACGGAGCTGAGTCTCGACCCCTGCAACCACAATTAGGCAAGTGCACGCACAGAGGGATGTTATGAAGTACTTCTTCAGGCATAGAGTTGTCAGGAAGTGGAACAGTCTGGAAAGTGATGTAGTGGAAGCAGGTACCGTACACAGCTTTAAGAGGTATGATAAAGCTCGTGGAGCATTGGGAGACAGTGACCTAGTAGCGACCAGTGAAGAGGCGGGGCCAGGAGCTATGAATCGACCCCTGCAACCACAATTAGGTGAATACACATTAGTAACTGTCAACATCCACCTTGCTACCATAAAGCTATAAGAGGAACCAGGAACCTATTTTTGATGGTGGCGAGCCTGAGAAACTTACCAACACTTCCTGTAGTGACCTTGTGCGTGCCGCCACCTTGCTTCCACTGCTAACATATTAATAACTAGTTTTCAATCTGGTATAAAAGTGTCCAGTAGCAGTGTTATCTCGTCCCTCCTGTCACGCCACCACTTGGGAAACAAGTAACTTTATAAGGGTGCCCAGCATCAATTTCAAGTTTCCTGTGGCTCTACAATGCAAGTTGGGTTACACAAACTTACCAAAACGTATGCTTAACCACATGTAATAAAAAAAAAAAAAAAAAAAAAAAAAAAAAAAAAAAAAAAAAAAAAACGCCGGCAGCGCGTATGGCACAATATGACAGCCGAGTAACAAGGAAAACGTTCAAATTTATACGTGTTACTTGCGATGTCATTTTATTACGTTAACCTTCCTACGAGATTTTCAGTTTCCTACAACTCCGCAAACTGTTTCCTACCTAGAGTCGATTTCGGGGGACTCACCGCCCCTGTAGCCGGGTCGGACTGCATGCCAGCCGCATGCACCACAGCCAGGATAATCAGGGACTGACTTAAGGAACTTCAAGTTCAAGGAGGAGCACTAGGCAGGCCTACTGGCCAATACTTGGGAGGGCCAACTCACACCAAGAGTTTGCTGGTAATTCCCCTTATGAATGAAGAGATCGTGTTAGTCTTGGTCCCCTTACACTTAAATCCCTGCTTTAATAGAAAGTATTTTTTCACCGTCTGCCAAGCTTCTTTTATATGGAGTGCTCAGTGTGAAGGTTTGCGATCAACCTCTACAGAGTTTTCAAGGTGTAAATTATGATGCATCTTTCTCGTCTACGTTGCAAGGAATACAATTAAGGAACGTTAAACATTCCCAGTTTAGATGATTGAATGAATTTATGAGAACAATGAACTTCATATATTTTAATTAGATTATTAACTTTCGTTAATAATTAATAACTAATAATAATAGTTAATAATTATAGTTAATTAAACTTTCGTTAATAATCCACAAAAAAAGACAAAAAAATGGCCGCAAATACGTCTGGTAACACAGTGGCTAAGAGTAACAAGAAGACATTCAAATCTGCACCCGTCACTAGTGTGCGAGAGTGATGTGTAGTAGTTGGGTAGGTAGAGGAGCCAAGGGCTTCTCTGAGGAACATCCAGGGAGAGTAGATGACCAGAATGTCTGAGACAAGACAGTAACAAACTAAGAAATAATGCAAGAAGGCAAAAGTAAAAGAGGAGGTAGAAAAAGATGAAGGATAGAAAGGAGAGGATGGGGGGTGAAAAGGTGCGGAATTGGGATGGGCAGTAATAAATATGCGGAAAGGTGAGGGGAAGGTATGAGAAAGGCGCTTGACGAAGAGAGGAAAGGAGTAAGAAAGTTGAAGGGAAGATGACTAAGGAATAATTTATCTGATCTAGAGTTAAGTTACTCCCAATGTTGAGTTTCCTTTTCACATATTTAAATCAACCTCTACAAATCTTGTACAAGGAAACACACTATAAAATGTATTATCCCATTGTACTGCAGTCTACTGTATAATTTATACAACAAAGATCTGCTTTTTTTTGTCAAGTAAATAAAAAAGTAAAGGAAAATTGCTTGGTCTAATCAATGCGATGAATTAAATATTTACATTAAAGTAAATATTCACAGTGGTCATGCATGTCTCTCAGGTAATTAACGTTTAAAAGTTTGTGAACATTGTATACATGGGCGCTGCTCCTCACGGAACAGGAACTTCCTCAGGAAGCCTATACAACACTCGCTGTTGTGGGAATTATCACACTGCCAGAGTTTACCTTTTACGCGACAATTTGAAACATAATACTTAGGTGGTTGAAAATGACTGTCTTAATCTTGTCACACACTATCTGACATCAGCAGTGTCACAGGAGATAATAATGACTTTAATAAACTTATAATTACTGTATATAGCAAAGACATCTTAATATTTTTACATCTGCAGTTTAGATTTCAATGATTTTTTTTAGTTACTGTTATTAGGTAAATAATGCAACATGCTTAGACGTGATACGCAGACATCCGAAGTGTTACTTGATGCATTGGAGACGAGTCTGCAGCAGTGCTCTGAATACCATACATAATGCAAAATAAGCTCTATGTAACCTACCCAAGATACAGAGAATGGGAGAATAGCCGATGAATGATTCGACACCAATATATATAACTATTATTATTGTAACCTAGAAGATCATCAAATAGAACGAAAGGAACACGTGAAAGACCTGTTTGTAATTATGTCAGCTGACCTTTCTTTAAAAGAATACAATTAAATCAATGTTACAACAGCCAGGAAGGTGACGGGGTGGATAATGAGAGCTTTCAAAACATGGGGAAACAGTGCCAATGTGACTTCAAATCGCTTGTGTTCTCATTTGGAATATTGCTCAGTGCTGACGGTCCCGCTCAGGGCGGAAGAAATATCAGAGATGAAACAGATACAGAGATCGTTTACGGCCCAGATCGAGAGAGAAAAAAAAATAGTGGGAATACCTTAAGTCCTAAATAAGTACTCACTAGAGTAGAGGAAAGAAAGATGCATGATAATATATACATGGAAAGTACTCAAGGGGTCTTGTCCCAGATCTGCACACTGCCATTTTAAACATACTGGAGTGAGATATATGGGAGAAGCGCAAAATAGACCCAGTGAAAAGTATGAGCGCCGTGGGCCCAATAAGAGTACACTGCATCAACGTCCGTGGCCCCAGACTAACATCTTGCCAGAAGATATCGGAAACACTTCTGGAAGAAGTGCAGAAGTCTTCAAGAGGAAGGAAACTGGACAAGGTGCCAGATCAACCAGGCTGTGATGGTATGTGGATTAATGGGCCACCAGCAGCAACAACCCGGTTGACCAGGCAAAACCAGACGAGCCTGGTCCAAGGCCAGGCTCTTGGAGTAGAAAAACTCTCGGAACTCAAAGGTACATATAAATATGTGTTAGGGGCAAGAATAACCAGGTGGTTTAATTTCAAAGATACTCTCACCTACATTCCTACAGGATACAGTAAGACGAATTTTTGGTCGCTTTCACTGCCCTAACCACACAGCTTCAGAAATTTCATTTGTGTATATGTAATGTCCAACATTATTACTGAATTGGTTACCAATACCATCTTGGCCGTCTTATTATAAACTGATTTGGGACGAAGTCTAACGATTCCAAAATGTTTGCATTATTATTATTATTATTATTATTATTATTATTGCGACGAGTAATGATTTGGTTTCAGTGTTATATTTTTTAGAAACAGGTGGGTACAGAATTAATAGAACTCTGAAGACGATATTTTGATCAGTGGAGATCTGGTATCATTTATTTGCAACCTTTAACGGATGACATTCACTAGCTAAAAAGTCAGTGGTGTATCCTGTATCAAGACAGACCTGTTGACACATTCGTACCAGTCATGCCTGTACCAAGATACATTCAAAGTCGTAATCACATGAACACAGCTAATATGTACGAAATACATATAGTCTAAAAGGTTTTTTAGGTTGCTTCGTTATGTACAAAACTTGACATACCGTATATTGACCACAGTGTTTGTTACACGTACACAGTTGTTCTAGTAATATAATGTGGAACTAGAATGGAATGAAAATACCGACAAGATGGAGTAAATGACAGCTGCAACGGATATCTTTACTGACGACAACGATTCTCATATAATGAACTTTTCAAGTCAATAAAGAATACACACAAAAAACGAGAATAGTAACCGTGTCTCTGTGTGTCTCTATTTTAATTTTTTTTTTACACAGGGTTTGACAAGGTTAAGGATCCCTAGCTTTATTGACAGCTATTTACAGGTTAAGGATTCCTAACTTTATTGGCAAGCTAAGAGCTGTTACCTACATCAGCTCATTTGAAACCATTTTTATTGTTATGAGACATACAAGTAGGGAACAGGATGAAGTTGGAGCCATCTGTGGGCCAGCATTTTCATTTGATCAACTGACTTTATCTCGTTGACATCATTATGCTGTACGAATGTGTTCCATACTCGAGTCATCCTGGGTATGTATGATCTCAGATGGAGTGATGTTCTGGAGAAGGGTACAGCCAGAGTGAAGTTGCTGCTTTCTGCCCGTCTTGTGGCATAAAAGCTTGTTTCACGCTGTCCTCGAAGTGGATCCAAGTGTGGTATTTTGACAATATTGGCCTTGTACATAACAGTAAGGCCACCCACATCCCTATGTTGAAGGCTCTGCTGAAATGACAGATCTATCCAGGATGGGTCCAGGCGAGAGATGAGACGTCTTGCTCTGTTCTCTACTCTGTCAAGCAGTCGCAGATGAGAGGGGGGGGGGCAGGCAAACCAAGAAAGTGGAGCATACTCAAGGTGTGAGCGTACTTGTGCCTCGTACAGGATCTTGCAACCCCTACTGTCAAGCAGATGCGAGATACGGCGAAGTGCTGTAAGCTTCCTGGCTGCCTTGTTTGCAAGATTTACAACATGGTTCTTCATGGTTAGTTTGGAGTCAAATTTCACCCCAAGGATATCAACTTCTTCTCCAGGTGCCAACATCCTCCCATTCATCCTTACTACTGCCCCAGCATTACCATCATGGTGCCTAGAGACGATCATCATTTGCGTTTTCTCAGGTGCAAATGTTACTTGCCATCTATTTCCCCAAGCTGATATAGCTCTCAGCTGGTGATTGATGTAGCTTAGAGCAGCTGGCATTTCTTCTCTTGGATAAGTGAATGTCAGTGTACAGTCGTCTGCATATGCATGTGATTATGGGATGAAATGAAGAAGGTCGTTGAAGTAGACATTCCATAACAATGGACCCAGCACGCTTCCTTGTGGAACACTTGCCCCAATAGGATGCCTTGCTGATTCCGTACCATTGAGGACTACACTTAGAGATCTACCATGAAGGTAATCACCGAGGAGACATAGCGTAGAGCCTGCAATTCCCAGTGCTTGAAGTTTTGCTAAGAGGCCCTGGTGCCACACCCGGTCGAAAGCGCCAGCAATGTCCAGTGCTACTACACAGCTGACTTTGGATTCATCCAGTGACTGGTGCCACTTAGTGGAGAGGTTTAACAACAGATCAGCAGCAGAGTAACCTTTCCTGAAGCCATATTGACGATCACAAAGTAGTGTGTGGTAGTCAAAAAACTCTGTCATTTGTCTTGAGATTATTGTCTCAAGGATCTTACCAGTGATTGACAGGAGTGACACTGGTCTGTAGTTGCTGATTTCTGCTCTGCTCTTCTTTTTGTGAACAGGGACTACATTTGCCTCTTTCCATAGAGAGGGCCATTTACACTGTACTAGGCAGTGCTGAAAGATGCGAGTTAGAGGTGCTGCTAGCTGGTCTGCACATCTTCTCAACAATCTTGGGCTCAACTTGTCTGGACCCACAGCCTTTGCTTGGTCAAGCGATTTAAGAAGGAAATGCACCTCCTCCTGCCTTATTGTCACCACTGACAGTTTTGACACAGTTCTTGCAGCTAGCGAAGGAGGGTCCCTTGCTGGATCAGGAACTTGCATTTTGGTAGCAAAGTGTTCAGCAAAGAGGTCCGCCTTCTCTTGACTACTAGTAGAGGTGGTCCCATCCTGTCGATTTAGAGGTGGAATGAGTTCATCAGGCAGATAACCTTGTCTGTCCTTGACCAGGGACCACCAGGTTTTGGAGCCTACCCTACCTGATGCTAACTTTCTTTTAGTGTCCACCTCCCATTTAGCAATGGCCCACTTTTGAACATCACCCATATGCATACAGGCTTGCATGTGCAAGTTCCTGTTATAGGTGGTAGGATGTCTCTTATACCTTCGCCATGCTTTGTACTTAGCAGTAGCAGCCTCTCTACAACGAAAGCCAAACCAAGGCTGATCTGTAGGCTTCGTCACATATTGCCATAATTACCATAATTACCAGAAATAATGGGGGAAAATTCCTAGGCTTATACCTTGACAACAACCTGAATTTCAGCACCCATATCCAGCATATAACCAAAACGGTTGGGATCCTCTCCAAGATACTATACTACGTGCCGCAAAATGCCCTTCTCACACTATACCACTCACTTATTTATCTATACCTCACCTATGCTATTTGTGCTTGGGGATCAACTGCAGCAACACACCTAAAGCCAATAATAACCCAACAAAAAGCTGCAGTAAGAATAATCACTAAATCCATCCCCTCAGCAACCCCACCCCCACCCTTCATAGACCTAAACTTACTCCCAGTTCAGTACATCCACACTTACTACTGTGCAATCTACATCTACAGGGCCTTAAACTCTAATATCAACCTTGACCTAAAACCCTTTCTTGAAAGTTGTGACCAGAACCCACAGGCATAACACCAGACACAAACATCTCTACGACATTCCCCGTGTCCGACTAAACCTTTACAAAAAATTCAATGTATGTCAAGGCCTAAAATCTGGAATACCCTACCTGAGAACTCTAGAACTGCAGACACATTCATCACCTTCAAAACTACCATTAGAAAACATCTTATCTCCCTGATACACCCCGTCAACTAACTACACGAATACCACCTGGTGGATTCACACTTACACTCACTCATCATTTGACCATAAACAGAAATATTAATCTCAATCTTAAAATAATGAATCCTGTGATACTCCAATACTGAAACTATGTACTGTGCCAAAACAAAAGCATTCACATTGCTAAACTCACAAACTAGTATTTAGTCACTTAGCCATAATACCAACTTACCTCATAATTTGTAATATTTTACAATTAAGAATAAAACTAAGTATGCCCGAAATGCCTAGCCATGCTAAGCGTTCTAGTGGTACACTCTGTAATCACAATTTTACTACATGTAAACCACACAATAACCAAATTTCTGTAAACTCAGCATTGTAATCCTTATAGAGAATAAACTTTGAATTTGAAATTTGTTGTAGATTAAGGATTTGTCCAGTGAAGGCTTTCACTTGGTTGTCAACATTCCCTTGGAGAAGAGCATTCCAGTCGGTGGTGGCGAGCTCAGAGCAAAGGGCTGGCCAATTACCTCTTTCCCATAGCCAGGTTGTGCGTGTGGACTCCTCACCTCGTTCTGTTGGGATCTTAAGTGTGGTAAAAACAGCCTTGTGGTCAAACGATCCAACGTAGCCGAGGGGTTGACAAGTGACTATGCCTTCTGCCAGATCACTCACTACTGGGTCAAGGGAGGAGCCAGAGAAATCAACAAAGTTTCTCATGTCAAACACTGCAAGAAGGTCATCAAAGTCCCTCTGTATAAGGTGCTGGTTGAGGTCAAACAATTATAATATGTTGACAATTGTGTTGTAGCAGAAGAAGTCAATATTTTCCATTAGGAAGTTGATAGGGTCTGCATGTTGCCACTGAGGTCTGTACATTGCACATGCTAGTACAGAGGTACTAGTGTTTATACAGAGCTTGAAGAACATCATTTCAAGATGTGTAGGGGTGGCAACATCAATGTGCTGGGCATGAACACTTTTAGAGAAGCACACA
>NC_091297.1:19029537-19217037 GCF_038502225.1 Cherax quadricarinatus | reverse complement strand
ATTTCCCGTCTCTGAAACCATGTTGTCTGCTGGTGATGAGATCATTCCTTTCTAGATGTTCCACCATTCTTCTCCTGACAATCTTTTCCATGATTTTGCATGCTATACATGTCAGTGACACTGGTCTGTAGTTTAGTGCTTCATGTCTGTCTCCTTTTTTAAAGATTGGTACCACATTTGCTGTCTTCCATGCCTCAGGCAATCTCCCTGTTTCGATAGATGTATTGAATATTGTTGTTAGGGGTACACATAGCGCCTCTGCTCCCTCTCTCAGGACCCATGGAGAGATGTTATCTGGCCCCATTGCCTTTGAGGTATCTAGCTCACTCAGAAGCCTCTTCACTTCTTCCTCGGTTGTGTGCACTGTGTTCAGCACATGGTGGTGTGCCCCACCTCTCCGTCTTTCTGGAGCCCCTTCTGTCTCCTCTGTGAACACTTCTTTGAATCTCTTGTTGAGTTCCTCACATACTTCACGGTCATTTCTTTCATATGTGATGTCCTCGATATCTGCACTACTCAAGGTGAATACTAAGTCCAGCCTTGCTGGTTCATCCTCTCCTCTCTCTCTTGTAGTGTCCCTTACGTGTTGGTACATGAAGTTTTCCAGTACCACCTCCATCAGTGTGTGTGTGTGTGTGTGTCTGTGTGTCTGTGTGTTAGTTACCATTTTGTCCTAGGCACATGTCGATTAGACACTAGGCCTATAGTATATGCTTTCCTGTGTGTGTGTATGTATGTACTCACCTAGTTGTACTCACCTAGTTGAGGTTGCGGGGGTCGAGTCCGAGCTCCTGGCCCTGCCTCTTCACTGATCGCTACTAGGTCACTCTCCCTGAGCCGTGAGCTTTATCATACCTCTGCTTAAAGCTATGTATGGATCCTGCCTGTGTGTGTGTGTCTGTGTGTGTGTCTGTGTGTCTGTGTGTCTGTGTGTGTGTCTGTGTGTCTGTGTGTCTGTGTGTCTGTGTGTGTCTGTGTGTGTGTCTGTGTGTGTGTCTGTGTGTCTGTGTGTGTGTCTGTGTGTGTGTCTGTGTGTGTGTCTGTGTGTGTGTCTGTGTGTGTGTCTGTGTGTGTGTCTGTGTGTGTGTCTGTGTGTGTGTCTGTGTGTGTGTCTGTGTGTGTGTCTGTGTGTGTGTCTGTGTGTGTGTCTGTGTGTGTGTCTGTGTGTGTGTCTGTGTGTGTGTCTGTGTGTGTGTCTGTGTGTGTGTCTGTGTGTGTGTCTGTGTGTGTGTCTGTGTGTGTGTCTGTGTGTGTGTCTGTGTGTGTGTCTGTGTGTGTGTCTGTGTGTGTGTCTGTGTGTGTGTCTGTGTGTGTGTCTGTGTGTGTGTCTGTGTGTGTGTCTGTGTGTGTGTCTGTGTGTGTGTCTGTGTGTGTCTGTGTGTGTCTGTGTGTGTCTGTGTGTGTCTGTGTGTGTGTGTGTGTGTGTCTGTGTGTGTGTGTGTGTCTGTGTGTGTGTCTGTGTGTGTGTGTGTGTGTCTGTGTGTGTGTGTGTGTGTGTGTGTGTGTGTGTGTGTGTGTGTGTGTGTGTGTCGTGCCGAAAAGGTAAAATTGGTCTATTAGCAAGAACTCTTAAAATTACGTCCTTTCTAAACTTTCTAAAATTTTCTCTTATATGTTTAATGTATACAAGATATGATGTAGGGCGAAATGACAGTAGTTTGTTGGATTATGTATTGGTAGATAAAAGACTGTTGAGTAGACTTCAGGATGTACATGTTTATAGAGGGGCCACAGGTATGTCAGATCACTTTCTAGTTGTAGCTACACTGAGTAAAAGGTAGATGGAATACAAGGAGAATAGAAGCATCAGAAAAGAGAGGCGCGAAGGTTTATAAACTAAAAGAGGAGGCAGTTAGGGCAAGATATAAACAGCTACTGGAGGATAGATGGGCTAATGAGAGCATAGGCAATGACTCGAAGAGGTATGGGGTAGGTTTAAAAATGTAGTGTTAGAGTGTTCAGCAGAAGTTTGTGGTTACAGGAAAGTGGGTCTGGGAGGGAAGAGGAGCAATTGGCGGAATGATGATGTAAAGAGTAGTAAGGGAGAAAAAGTTAGCATATGAGAAGTTTTTACAAAGTAGAAGTGATGCAAGGAGGGAAGAGTACATGGAGAAAGAGAGAGAGGTTAAAAGAGCGGTGAAGCAATGTAAAAAGAGAGCAAATGAGAGAGTGGGTGAGATGTTATCAACAAATTTTGTTGAAAATAAGAAAAAGTTTTGAAGTGAGATTAACAAGTTAAGGAAGCCTAGAGAACAAATGGATTTGTCAGTTAAAAATGGGAGAGGAGTGTTATTAAATGGAGAGTTAGAGGTATTGGGAAGATGGAGGGAATATTTTGAGGAATTTTTAAATGTTGATGAAGATAGGGAAGCTGTGATTTCGTGTATAGGGCAAGGAGGAATAACATCTTGTAGGAGTGAGGAAGAGCCAGTTGTGAGTGTGGGGAAGTTCGTGAGGCAATAGGTAAAATGAAAGGGGGTAAGGCAGCCGGGATTGATGGGATAAAGTTAGAAATGTTAAAAACAGGTGGGGATATAGTGTTGGAGTGGTTGGTGCAATTATTTAATAAATGTATGGAAGAGGGTAAGGTACCTAGGGATTGGCAGAGAGCATGCATAGTTCCTTTGTATAAAGGCAAAGGGGACAAAAGAGTGCAAAAATTATAGGGGGATAAGTCTGTTGAGTATACCTGGTAAAGTGTATGGTAGAGTTATTATTGAAAGACTTAAGAGTAAGACGGAGAATAGGATAGCAGATGAACAAGGAGGCTTTAGGAAAGGTAGGGGGTGTGTGGACCAGGTGTTTACAGTGAAACATATAAGTGAACAGTATTTAGATAAGGTAAAGAGGTCTTTGTGGTATTTATGTATTTGGAAAAGGCGTATGACAGGGTGGATAGGGGGGCAATGTGGCAGATGTTGCAGGTGTATGGTGTAGGAGGTAGGGTACTGAAAGCATTGAAGAGTTTTTACGAGGATAGTGAGGCTCAAGTTAGAGTATGTAGGAAAGAGGGAAATTATTTCCCAGTAAAAGTAGGCCTTAGACAAGGATGTGTGATGTCACCGTGGTTGTTTAATATATTTATAGATGGGGTTGTAAGAGAAATAATGCGAGGGTCTTGGCAAAAGGTGTGGAGTTAAAAGATAGGGAATCACACAAAGTGGGAGTTGTCACTGTTGCTCTTTGCTGATGACACTGTGCTCTTGGGAGATTCTGAAGAGAAGTTGCAGAGGTTGGTGGATGAATTTGGTAGGGTGTGCAAAAGAAGAAAATTAAGTGAATACAGGAAAGAGTAAGGTTATGAGGATAACAAAAAGATTAGGTGATGAAAGATTGGATATCAGATTGGAGGGAGAGAGTATGGAGGAGGTGAATGTATTCAGATATTTGGGAGTGGACGTGTCAGCGGATGGGTCTATGAAAGATGAGATGAATCATAGAATTGATGAGGGGAAAAGGGTGAGTGGTGCACTTAGGAGTCTGTGGAGACACAGAACTTTGTCCTTGGAGGCAAAGAGGGGAATGTACGAGAGTATAGTTTTACCAACGCTCTTATATGGGTGTGAAGCATGGGTGATGAATGTTGCAGAGAGGAGAAGGCTGGAGGCAGTGGAGATGTCATGTCTGAGGGCAATGTGTGGTGTGAATATAATGCAGAGAATTCGTAGTTTGGAAGTTAGGAGGAGGTGCGGGATTAGCAAAACCGTTGTCCAGAGGGCTGAGGAAGGGTTGTTGAGGTGGTTCGGACATGTAGAGAGAATGGAGCGAAACAGAATGACTTCATGAGTGTATCAGTCTGTAGTGGAAGGAAGGCGGGGTAGGGGTCGGCCTAGGAAAGGTTGGAGGGAGGGGGTAAAGGAGGTTTTGTGTGCGAGGGGCTTGGACTTCCAGCAGGCATGCGTGAGCGCGTTTGATAGGAGTGAATGGAGACAAATGGTTTTTAATACTTGACGTGCTGTTGGAGTGTGAGCAAAGTAACATTTATGAAGGGATTCAGGGAAACCGGCAGGCCGGACTTGAGTCCTGGAGATGGGAAGTACAGTGCCTGCACTCTGAAGGAGGGGTGTTAATGTTGCAGTTTAAAAACTGTAGTGTAAAGCACCCTTCTGGCAAGACAGTGATGGAGTGAATGATGGTGAAAGTTTTTCTTTTTCGGGCCACCCTGCCTTGGTGGAAATCGGCCAGTGTGATAATAAAAAATGTTTAATGATAAATTATTCATGTATGTTAATGTAAAAATTGACAATTTTGTACAAAAAAATTAGAAAACTTACCTAACCTTATTATAGCAAGCGCAATTAAATTTAGCACTGAGTTGCTGAACACCACAAATGATGTAGTTGAAGTTCTATCAATAAAGATCGAGAACCAAAACCTAGTCATCGTGGTTGTATATAAGCCACCAGATGCAACCTCATAATACTTCAAGGAACATAAAGCAAGGAAAATCATTGATTATTTTTCACATTCAGCAAGCCATATATGGAACTGTCATCGACCATGTCAGCAAATGTAGACGAAAGAGGAAATATCCCCCCCCCTCCTTAATGCCAATAGAAATGCTGGGTTCTTAGTCAAGCAAGCACCGTGTGGGAAAGACCCCTGCAACTAGACAGACCACTCACACTGCATCACTATGTGCGACCCAGCGTCACGTCTACATATCTGAGACAGCGAGCAGATATTCTCTTGTGGAAGCGACGACAGTATCATACCATCGAATCTTTTCAACAGTGATAATTTTACATCCGAATCCGTCCTACGAGGCATGATGAATATGGAGAAGCATTCGTGTGTCAGCTTTCTCTTGCGTTGTCTTTTTTAGCCTTGTATCTCAGTGATCCTTGGTGCGCAGGTAGCACACCTTTCCATAGGTTAACAGTCTCCTGTCCTGGAGTGTTTCTTCGCTGGCAGCTCTCACAAAATATGATCAAACTTTTCTGAATCTCAGAGTTATTCAGGAATTTTCATCAATGCTAGATTTTATGGTCTGGTGCAATGTTCTTCCAATGTGTGTAATTGGCGGAGAGACTTATCTCGGTGTTATTTTTATAAATGTCTATCAACATTAACCAGATTTCTGAGTCTGCCTTTTTTTAAACTTCTGATGCAGCTTTATCTGAGCCACTTTCTTTGGAAATGTCAAAGCAGTTTTTTTTTTCCATGGTAAAGCTGCTTCAACATTTACGTCTCCCGTGGTGTCTGCTCATCAGGGAAGTCTGTTGCTATCTCTAGGATTTCAGCAGCTCTCAGGAGTGTTTACCAGGATTTCAAGCATTTTATTGAAATCAGATATGAATCTTGATCTCAAGTTGATAATCAGACAACCCCTGCGTGCCCCTTCTGCTCTACGTCGAATGGATTACAAATAGGAAACAATTAGGTACGATCCACGGGGAGAAAGCAGGCCCAATTCCTTGGATCAAAAGCCCCTCACTGACGTCGAGAAAAACGACTGCCATCACATCCATATAGCAATACTGCACGTAACTTATAAAGTATGTTATGTTGCTCTGGAAAGGATGGTAACAAAGTTTGTGCCGCCTCCAATAGTACCAATACCTACACTGGCACACAACGTGTTTAAAGCCTACTACAAGGTGCAGTGATATAGCCCTTTCAACACTGATTACAAGTTAGGAGAGAGGAATCTAGCCACAAGTTACATCAAACCCGCCAACACTAACCGAGGACATTCAATGACCCATATTAAGTCATGACCCAAATATGAACTCAAGTGGTTATACTTTAGCGTATTGTATGAAGCATGGAGAGATGTACGAGACTGGAATCTAGAGTGGTTCGCAGCTCGGCCTGAGGCCAGACTTACCTACTGATTGTCTGATCAACCAGACTGGCATTTTCTGCAGAAACTGTTGTTTTCCTGTTAAAAACATGCACTTCGGTTACATTAATATATTTCGTTGCTCTCACATTAATATGCGAATTGTATGTGGCGTTACCGAACAGATTAGGTTTGACTAGACGCATCACTCGCTAGGAACTAGACACTCGGTAGGGTGTAAATAAGCACACTTTACCTGCTAATTTGTGCAGCATTTAATGTCTTTCATAACATGAAACTTTAAAATAAAATTACGAGATAGCTACGAGAAAGTTGGTGGTACATTTTTTTTCTGAGGGAGGAAGGGGAAGAAACAAACCAGATTCCTTTAAATTCTGAACAATTTTTCTGATTACTATACATTCAATTTACTCCAGATGCAAATATTCCCACATTGTTCTTTATGGGTCTTCATGTTAAATATATAACATTATTCTCTTATAATCCTTTTCCCTATTGTTTTAATTGCTTTTGTCTTGAAAGTTAATAAACGATAGTCAAGAAGAATATAGAAAAAAAGTCACAGGGACGCTGGGAGTTACTTGCTGTCTTGGGACACGAGGGACATGGAGTGAGGTGCATGACAAGATGCGAAGCAAACTATTTTTTTTCCCAAGATTTTGTTATAAAAGAGCCCAAGAAGCCAAGAAACAGAATTACAGCCTGTGTAGTTTAAGAGGAAGAAGGAGCAGTCTCCCCTCCCCTCTCTTCCCTCCACAGTACTGGAATACCGAAGTACACTATCAGCTCCCACTTAAAACAGAAATTGTTGCATATCTGGTAAATGTGTAGCGAGCTTGCAGCATGTGGTTAAATATTAACAATATTGGTAATGAAAGTACATGTGTGCTGCAGACAATGCAGAAAACACTTTACACAAGAAGCTTTAAGTGGAACGTTTCCATCAACTGTATAATAGAGAAAATGCATGTGTACGCACACATTTCTGTACATATAAATGTACGTGTAACACACACACACACACACACACACACACACACACAGTATAAATATGCATGCATTTTCACGAATAAGACATGTGGGACCCTTAGGTATCCTTGGTGCTGAAGGCAAAAACATTCTGGTAATTAAGATACCCAAGTGTTGCACTGTCTCTTTATTCGTCTTGTTACTATTGTCAACCATCAGCAGTAATACGATACTTGTATTACACAGGTGAAGTCTTCTGTAAATCCTACTTCAGTTAGTGAGCCACGATCACCAGATATGTCACCTCCAGCTGTTACACCTCATTTCTTCTGTTCAAGAATATAATGTCTGACTGCATGCTTCTGCTTCAGGCTGAGGGACTAGTCACCTGAAGACTAAAACTGTCTCCAGTCTTATATTCACCTTTACTGGACTGAAGAAAAATCCTACGCAAGCAAAAGTTCCAGCAATGAAGGTAAACGCGTGTTGCACGTGTCTTATTCATCAACTTGTCAGTATTACATTAAATATGCATGCATATTAATACTGATGGTATTTTCTGTGCGACAACACATTGAAAAGTGGTTCTGATATAGGCCTATTATACAAAATGTCTTTTCTTCATTATTGGAAATGCTTAAAAAATTCCTTCGGTGCACACAAGAAATGCAAGTCAGAATTTATAGAGGAAAAATACTGCGGGGAAACCGGTTCCAATATATACACTAATAAATATCTTAAAACAGCACGAGGGACGATAATCTGCAGGACATAGCCCCAGGGATAACCAGAGGCACAATAAGTATGCCAAGAAAACTCAGAGTGAGGGACCTAATCAAAAATGAAAGGTATTACTAATACACCTGGCTCTTCAAGAAGGAAGACAAGTTTTTATAAGGTATTCCTAACCAACCATAATGTGGTGCCTAAGTTGGACCGATGTGAGCAACAACAGCCCAACTGAGCAGAATATTAACCTAGAAGTCTCGTCTGAAACCGGGCCAGGTAAATGATGGTCCCTGGAACCATCAGAAGCAGACATCGAGTAAATCAACATATCTGTCAGTACACACACTAACCCCTCGCTATTTATAAATGTTTTAGAACGGAAAAGTTTCCCTAGCCAGTGGCTTTTTCAGTCCACCACTGTTTGTATTGGACTGAAGCCACTGGCTGGCGACAAGTTTCCAGAATAAAGATACCCAATTGTCATTTATCAACTCCGTTATGTTCACCGTTTGTATTTTTGCCTGGCAGCTAAATGTGCTCATTTCTTGAGTTTTCTACAAGAAATTTTCTGACTTCCTATGCTGATTTGTCAATGTAATTTTTAATTGTAAATACTGAGCTGAAAGCTGCGTAAATAACAAATTTAGATTATTTCCAATCACTGCATTTACAAAATATATAAATTAGAAAGCCCATACGATGCACATTATTTCGGGAAAAATGGGTGGGTTGGAACCCACGGCGAGCCAGTTCTAAATTTAACTAGCAGGTTAGTGCACTAACCACTGTATTAAGCCAGCATAACAAGATTTATTCATCTAGGAATATTTCTGAAACCTAATTTATCTGTAAAATCCTGCGTAGTAGTCACAGAGTGGACTCGTGGACCTTTACCTTGAATAAACCTTTGATTTTCTCGAGGTTTTACTTCTCTTAAAGCCCGGCCATGGGCCAGGCTTTTCTGGTGCTTGCCTGCCGGTCCACATATCCGTCACTGCCTAGATGATCCGGCACTTAGTGGAGGAAATTGTCCAGTTTTCCTGTTACAGAAATATACCTAGCTGGAACCAATGCTAACCTCCCTAGGTTATAGAAATATGCTTAGCTGGATAAGTTTTATTAGGCCAGCTTAGTACGGTGGTCAACATGCTGGCCTCCTAATTTTAGGACTCGTTATCCATGATTTTGACCACCACCTATTCTATTTTTTTTTTTTTACAATCGTGTTATTAAGATTTCGAAATAACTTTCTGCCTTATGGAATAAATACGTCTGATAAAGATTTACTTACTGGATATGGATCCATAATGCCAAAGTTGATCTTCCTCCCCTTTCTGCCAGAACCTTTTTCTACCTGCTGGTCGTAAAAATATTCTACAATGGATTTTACACATGTAATTATCTTGCACATCAAGGTGCCTCAAGGAAAATACATAAAAGTGGTTCACAGAGTGTAGATCGGTGTACGAAAAAACCCCGCTAATTACTGGTTTTTATATTTATATTTCTTTTCAAAATATTAAATGCAAGAGTTGAGAACCAGAAAAGAAAAAAAAATTAGGGTCCGCAGGAAACATTGGTAAATTTAAATAAATCAAAGAAGCTGTGTTAAGAGACAGCAGGTTCTGTCAACTAGACAGCGGCTAGCAACTTTCTCAAGGGTAACCCTTAGGAATTTTTCTCCATTTCCTGAATGCATGAAACTTCACGGAGCCGAATCATTATTAGAAGGGTAAAGTGCTTACGTTAGGTTACCCATTACATCAGAGCTGAGTTTGAATAAGCTTCGTGAAGCTCCACCTAACAATCCTGCCCACCCATCTCCCGTTCAACAACATATCCTAATTTTATAACGCTAGTGTTTTCACACAATCCCAAACTTCAATTTCTGTATTTCGGGCATTTAGGAAAGCATTTTATGTGTGCTAGACTGCATGCCACTCAAGAACACACACGACTACAGAAAAGCTAATTAAAAAAATGTCTTGACACGTCTGACAGCACCATATCTGAGCAAGTCTAGGCAACGTTCAAATCAGCAAACTTATCAAGAATTACACAAGGGTGGAGTATGTGGCTCGTGAACTCGTGGCTCATGTGGTAGCGGTCTCAGTTGAACACAGAGGCCGGGGTGGCGAGTCCCGGGTGAATGAGTTAAGTAGGTTTCCTTACACTGCTGCTTCTGTCCATCTAGCAGTAGGTACCTGGGTGTTAGACTAGTGTGGGTCACATCCGGGGACAGATGAAAGAATCACAATGGAAATAACCCAGTCTGATGACAGCTTAAAATACGTTCATAATCCAAACAAAATTTTCGACCAGCCCTTCACACCTTTTAAAAAACTCAAGTCAAGCAGCTTAATTACTGGGAGCACTTGGACTGTACTCAAGGCAGGAAGGCGAGAAATATACTGGAGGGATTGATCCCAAACTTGCACACCGAAATTACTATTTATGAATACAAGAGGTTTGGTAGACGATGCAGGATACCTCCAAAGAAAAGCAGGGGAGCAGTGAGTACACAGAGAACTCAGTAAGTGTAAAGGGACCACGACTCTTCAACACCCTACTTTCATCCATAAGGGGAATTGCCAACAAACTCCTAGTTGTCTTAAAGACAGAACTCGACGAATCCCTCAAAACAGTTAACTAGGTTGTGATGCATTCGTTTGACTGCGAGCGGTGGGTACCAGCAGTTTGATCGATGAGGCCAGCAACCAGAAGCCCGTGTGTAGGACCGGGTCGCGGGGCCGATGACCTCTGGAAGAGACTCCAGGTAAGCTCGTCCTTAGTCATACAGTGATATACTATACCAACTATGTAAATAAGGCAAAATATGGGTTATGGTATTTTACCATGATGTTTCGTCCCCCAGGAAAGGTTGAGGGGGTAAATAAGGGTTTGAGTGCTAGGGGCTTGGACATACAACAACTTGTGTGAACGTGTTGAGAGTGAGTGGAGTGTTGGATTGTGAGCAAGGTAACATTTCTGAAAGGATTCTGGAAAACCAGTTAGCCGGGCTTGAGTTCTGGAGATGGGAGATATAATGCCTACACTCTGGAGGGGTGGGGTGGTGCCCTTCTGCCCAGTAACTGAATGAGTGACAAAAACGTTTTCTTTGTCGGGTCATCCCACCTCGGTGGGAGACAGCCGGTGTTAAAAAAAAAAATAGGTTTATGTAACCTAAACTATTTCATTACGATCTCTGGTTACAGTGTTCAAAAACAGACAAGAGTACATACTTTAGAAAATTAAGTGCATTTGAAGGACGGGTCATGGGTACTGATCACACATCCTGGTCTCTAAGTTGGATCGTGGGGATGCTACTGTACCTACCAAAGTAGCGACAATATCTCCAGCGCTACCAGACGTAAGCAGCCCATTTACTTAAATTTCGGTATTTGTGATTAACTATACGCAAATACAGACTAACTGCAGTTCAAATCGTGCAGAAACTGACGCATTACAGCATGTGAAAATAAACATACTACTTACCCTAATTAGAATAGGTGATTAACCTGTTGATATTGGAAGAGAAGTAACACTGCGTCAGCGCTTACCTTGTCACTTATTTTGACAATATTTACTTTGGCCAAAGAAGCATTTTCCCTAAATTTCATGAATCATAAAACTTTGGTCAATGTTTACTTTACGACCGAGTGTGTTTTTATTAAGGTCTGTAAATTCTCCAGATTGCTTTGTGCAAAAGAAATATTTAAATTAGTGCTTATGATTAAAGACCTTTTTTATATGACTTAATATTACCCAGCCTAACCGACAGTTTAACGGCTGATCTGTGTTAGGTTTGGTTGGAATAGGCTGGATTACATTACTAAATTTAATTTTTATTAAAACAAAGATTAGACATTTGTCCAAAATATAACTTTCCAGTACAACACATACTTTAAAAAGGAATTTACGCGATAAATAATATCCATATTTATGTCCATTATCACCTAAGTAAACAATTTACATAACTTTTTCCCGTGGACTTTACGAGGGTCAGGTAAAACGGATATGCGAAACTAACAAGACCTTTTATTGTGACATGTTCCATTCTCCAGAAGCTTCGTCACTCTCCAGGAGCTTTGTGAAGCTCCTGGAGAGCGCAACGTTTCCACAAAATATTTCAACAGCAGCACGTTACAAATTTTTTACCTAATATTGTCGGTAATTCTATCAGCTTATTACACTTAAGGCTACATGACCCCTGTTCTTCAGTCAACACCAATACCTAGCACTTTTTCAATTGTTCATATTAGATTTACTTCCAATATTAACACCAAGAGGACTATTAAAACATGTAAACCAATCGGCGAGACTTATTGGAGAAGAGCTTTCATTCCTTCCCAGGATGTAATCTACAAGAATGTTAACATCTAGGAACATATTTACAGCTAGATTAACAGGGGCAACAGGTTTAAGGTGCTGTCAATACGTCTCTATTACTGAGAGTGAACCCAGGTCCTTCGGTTTTTAGCCAAATGAGCTACCATTGATCTACAAGCCATGAACCTATAATTTCCTTATATGTACCTAAAGAAAATATATTTATATAGTATGAATTTCTTGCACTTCTTATAAACAGCTATCCAATCAACTCTTCACATTTTCAACTACTTACTGCAAACCACCTACGTAAAATTTGAATAAAACATCAAAATTAAATCATTATTTCTTCAATAACAGCCTAACCCCTCCACCTCATCAACACTAATTTTGAAAACAGGAAATCACATTACCAATACTGTCCCTTACATACCAACTACGACACAGTCAGCACTAATTTTGCAAACAATTAAGTGCACGGTTAAACCCACTATTAAGAGCCATCGATAATTGTTTGATCAACCAGAATGTACATGACGTGTGTAGTGTTTGTACTCTGAAGTGTTTGTACTTTGAAACTAAGAGGACAGATAGCAATCACAATATTCCACACTAAGCAAAATAGGAAACTACTAGTTGTCCACCTGATGGTAAAAATCAATAACATTTGTCAGGATTGAACTCAAAGGTTGGAGCACTTCACTACATTCCTCAAACAAAATTACAAGTACACAGTGTAAAAAGTGTGTAGCATACAATAAAAATTGCATTACAAGGTTGTAGAAGCAGTGTGAAGGATGGTGTGGTAGGCGTGGCAACGCATCCGTAGGCCTAGCCTCCCCCCCCCCCCGCCCACTATTGACGACTCCATGCCAAGTCATGTGCCAGTGTAATCTAATACACCAAAGTAAATCAATACCACTGAATTGTATCTAGCAGCAGCACTCCTAAACTGGCAGAAGTATATCCACAAACCTTCATGTCGTTGATGACCATTTGGAAGAGACCAGCCAGAGCAGAACAGTCACGATCCAACGTCTGTATCACCTCCATGATGCTAATATCGACTGCTTACCCTCCACTAAACTGACTCTACACCATCAACACACACATTATTCGCGCACTTTGACCACTAAAATTCTTTGGAAACACCCAGAATCACGTAGACCTTTTCTGTTTATAACCGGAGTCTCTCTACACAAAGGTTTATACAATTTCTTTCAGGGGTAACACCAGAGCAGCGCAGCAAGACTCCCACAGTCAACTGCTACTCAGCCACTGACGGCTCCAGCACCCCGCTAGTCGCCCCATAACCCCCCCCCCCCCCAAAGGCTGCCGCCGCTCACTCGGAAAACATCTCTTGCCCAACAAATTATTTATTTATTTATTATTAATTTGGACATGATACATAGATGTACAAAGAAATACAGTGGTTAAGTGTAACATCCCAAAAGTCCCTTGTATGCAGAGCATTATGGGCAGGTTTAAAATTAACTTAAGATTAACTAAGCAATGATATATTCAGTGGTAAAAATTGTAGTAAACAAATAACAATTAAGCACAACTGAGTATTTCAAGGACAGGTCATATGGTCATTGACTATGTTGCTGAGCATTCAGTAGAATGGAGTATTCTGTTAGGTAATTTAATTAAAAAACACGAAGTTTGATAGGGTTACAGGTTAAACATTTATGAGATACAATTATTCAGTATCTATTTAGTTGTGGGTGAGTAAGTGATTTTTAAGAAGAGACTTGAATTGATAAACAGTGTTTCTTTTATATTCACAGGTAATGAATTCCAGATTTTTGGGCCTTTTATGTGCGTTGAGTTTTTACATAGTGTGAGATGGACACGAGGAACATCAAAGAGTGATCTGTGTCTTGTGTTATGGTCATGTGTTCTGTTGAGGTTGGTAAGGAGACGTTCGAGGGGAGGGTTTATATCAGAGTTAAGTGTTCTATGTGTGTAGTAGGTACACGCAGGACACTCCCTGCGTGTAGTGGGAATTTGTTATTCTGACTGCAGCCTTTTGTTGGGTAATTAATGGTCTGAGATGGTTTATTGTTATTGAGCCCCATGCACAAATTCCATAGGTGAGATAGGGGTAAATAAGTGAGTGATATAGGGCCAGGAGGGCTGACTGTGGAACATAGTACCGTATCTTCGATAGTATGCCTACGGTCTTGGAAAATTTCTTGGAAATTTGTTGTACATGTGTTTGAAGTTTGAGTCTGTTATCAAGGTGGATTCCTAAGAAATTTCCCTCTGTGAGCTTTGTGATAAGTGATCCGTTTATCATTATGTTAAGAGGGACATCTGTAGCTGTTTCCAAAATGAATGAAGTACGTTTTGTCAATGTTGAGAGTAAGTTTGTTAGTCATTACCCAGGTAGATATTTTCTGTAATTGGGTATTCACAGTATTGGCTAGCATGACTGGGCTTGGGTGAGAGAAGACGTATGTAGTGTCATCTGCAAATTGTGTGGGTTTGAGTAGTTGCGATGCATTTGGTAGGTCATTTATGTAAACGAGAAAGAGAAGAGGGCCAAGGACACTTCCCTGTGGGACACCAATTGCAATTGGTTGTGCAGAAGAGTTTGCTACTATTTGTGTACACATATTGGCTTGTTGCTGAGGTATGACTTAGGTAGTTGAGGGAGTGCCCTCTTATACCATAGTGCGACAATTTTATGTGGAGCAAATCATGGTCAACTGTATCAAAAGCTTTACGTAAATCAATGAAGATCCCCAGTGGGACTTCTTTTTTCTCTTGTGCAGTGTATATTTGTTCTAGCATGTGTATAATAGCATCATTAGTATTTTTATTAGGCCTGAACCCAAACTGACAGGGGTTGAGTATGTTGTGGGAGATGAGGTAGGAATAGATTAGCTTATGAATTAATTTTTCGAAGATTTTAGAGAGAGGGTGTAAGTTGGATATTGGCCTATAGTTATTCAACTCTGTTTGGTCTCCTCCTTTATGGATCGGGGTGACCCTCGCTATTTTGAGAACTGTAGGGAAGGTGGAGGATTCAATGGATTTGTTAAAGAGTGTTGCAATGATTGGTGATAGTACTTGTGACGCTTTTTTGTATATAAAG
Source organism: Cherax quadricarinatus (assembly GCF_038502225.1). Classification (NCBI taxonomy): domain Eukaryota; kingdom Metazoa; phylum Arthropoda; class Malacostraca; order Decapoda; family Parastacidae; genus Cherax; species Cherax quadricarinatus. The sequence continues at coordinate 19,202,101 of NC_091297.1, read as the reverse complement.
GGTGGTAAGGTATTTAAATCTCCTGCCTTGTTTTTTAGTGTGTTGATAATAAGGGAGAATTACTCATCATAGTCATAATTATCAGTAAAACTGAAAATAAATTGTTATTAATGGTCATGTGGCGTTTTACTTCGGACTTCGATTTTTACGAGTACTGATGAATATTTATATTTTATTAAGTTAGCGCAATTTTAACACTGACAGAGATGATTTTGTTTAGATTATTAACCCGGAGGGTTAGTGACCCATGATAACCCAGCAAAGCCATGTCATCAGAATGTCTGGTTTATTTCCATTAGGACTCTTTAATCCTCTCCCCAGGATGCGACCCACACCAGGTACCTACTTACTGCTAGGTTAACAGAGACAGCAGGCGTAAGGAAACAGTATGCGAGCTGAGGTCGCCAGTAGCTTTAGGACTAATTTTGTTGCAAACCTTTGCACTTTCTCTAATTTCTTGACGTGCTTGACCAGGTGTGGTTTCCAAACTGGTGCTGCATACTCCAGTATGGACCTGACGTATATGGTGTACAGAGTCTTGAACGATTCCTTACTGAGGTATCGAAACGCTATCCTCAGGTTTGCCAGACGCCCGTATGCTGCAGCAGTTATCTGATTGATGTGCGCCTCAAGAGATGTGCTCGGTGTTATACTCACCCCAAGATCTTTTTCCTTGAGCGAGGTTTGCAGTCTTTGGCCACCTAGACTATACTCTATCTGCGGTCTTCTTTGCCCTTCCCCGATCTTCACGACTTTGCATTTGGCAGGGTTAAATTCAAGGAGCTAGTTGTTGGACCAGGCTTGTAGTCTGTCCAGGTCCCTTTGTAGTTCTGCCTGATCCTCGACCGACTTAATTCTCCTCATTAACTTCACATCATCTGCAAACAAGGATACTTCTGAGTCTATCCCTTTCGTTATGTCATTCACATATACCAAAAACAGCACAGGTCCTAGGACTGACCCCTGTGGAACCCCACTTGTCACAGGCGCCCACTCTGACACCTCGTCATGTACCATGACTCGTTGTTGCCTCCTTGTCAGATATTCTCTGATCCATTGCAGTGCCTTTCCTGTTATGTGTGCCTGATCCTCTAGCCTTTGCATTAGCCTCTTGTGAAGAACTGTGTCGAAGGCCTTCTTGCAGTCCAAGAAAATGCAGTCTAACCACCCCTCTCTCTCGTGTCTTACTTCTGTCACCTTGTCATAAAACTCCAGTAGGTTTATGACACAGGATTTTCCTTCCTAATTGAACAAAATGCAGAAGAGAAGTAAGGGAGTATAACCATAAATTACCTAACGTATCTAAGAGCAAAATTAAAACTATTCACAAATGCCTTACGTCTCTAGCAACGTTGGCCCGGTGGCCTGGTGGCTAAAGCTCCCGCTTCACACACGGAGGGCCCGGGTTCGATTCCCGACGGGTGGAAACATTAAGACACGTTTCCTTACACCTGTTGTCCTGTTCACCTAGCAGCACATAGGTACCTGGGTGTTAGTCGACTGGTGTGGGTCGCATCCTGGGGGACAAGATTGAGGACCCCAATGGAAATAAGTTAGACAGTCCTCGATGACGCACTGGCTTTCATGGGTTATCCTGGGTGGCTAACCCTCCGGGGTTAAAAATCCGAACGAAATCTTATCTCTTATCTTACAAAAAAAAACCGTGATATATTTCTACAATGTTTTAGTTTGCTAGTGTACTCAGGTCACACATTGAGGTCCGTGGTTCGATCCCCGGTACGGATTGAAACATTAGGATGTGTTTCCTTACGACACCTGCTGTTCGTATTCACCTGGGAGTTAGTCGAGTGGAGTGGGTCGCATCCTGGGGACAAAATTGACCTAATTTGCCTAAAATGCTCAGCATAACAAGCGGCTTTCTATATAGTGATACGTCACTGTTGTCAGCTATGGTCTGTATACGTTGTAGAAATAAAGATTATTATTAATATTGTCAAAGTAAAGGAGCATAGAAACAACAATATACTTAAATGTGTAATTTTAAGGTTACATCATTCCTGTGAATAATTAAAACAAAATTATTTGCTCATAAAACATAGACAATTAAACACACTATTTCTATACATGATGTGATAATCTCAGCAAATATTAATATGCTGGTCGTGGACCGGGCCTTGGGGGCGTTGATCCCAGGAATACCCTTCAAGTAAACCCTCCAGGCAAACCCTCAAAGTAAACCCTCCAAATAAACCCTCCAGGTAAACACGAAATTGTTTATATTGTCTGTGCATATTTACAGGTGGCTGGAAGGCCAGCTGTAAATATGCACGAGGCTATACTCTCCGCAAGAGAGTATAGCTTCGTAAAGGAACATAAACATCTTATCTTCCCTGATCTAAAGAAAGGAATTCTCGGTAGAATCCAAACTTCTACAAAATCATAACCAGCCCTTTTGAACTTCTCAGGTTCACCAACTATATATTACTGGTCTCTTTTATGTTCACTGTTTTTTTGTCTAGTGTTATGTTTATTAGGCAATGCATAATAATAATAATAATAATAATAATAATAATAATAATAATAATAATAATAATAATGTGTACAACTTACCTCCTGTGACCATACATCTCTACAGGTATCATAGGCAAACAGGATCATGGATGGTTGTGACAAACCAGGACATACTTAACACTTGTATATACAAAATAAACATTTTATTATTAACAGCATTTACAAGGAAGACACAAAATCCATTTGGTGAGCCATGGCTTTTTTTTTTACACATCAATTTTACAGGCTAAAAGTTGTTATCCCACCTCACCTCACTGCAACGCCCAGCCCGACCTAAGATGTAACCCCCCCCCCTCACGATGCCCCCCCCTCACGATGCGACCCACACCAGCTGACTAACACAGATACCTACTTACTGCTAAGTGAATAGGGACAGCAGGTGAAAGGAGACATACCCAACGTTTCCACCCGTGTTGAGGACTGAATCACGGACACTCAGTAAATGAGGCGAGTGCGTTGCCATAATAGCCACGAGACATTCTCATGACATAAATGGTATTCATCACAATATCACTTAATGACAAAATCTCAAGGACTTGCCTTAGAATCAAATTGCAGCCTTGGGATTTCGGGCCCCATACCACATGGATGTTCTCGATACCACCATTACATCCAGGCTCTCTTAGCTGCCTGCCCAGTGTCTTGACACACTACACCAACCTGTGGGAACACCTCACAACATATCAACAGCCGGAACACCTCTTACCTTCTGAGCAACAATGCACACAGCCACCTGCTTCCAGCTAGGTTGGTCAGAGAGAGAGCACCTCCAAAACCCAGTTTCAGAAATAAAACGTAAGTGTATCACATTGTCGAAATAGATACTATATTTATTATTACTCTCCTGTTTTCTTGCAATTAAAGGTCACTTAACATGCATTATAATAATTTTGCAAAAAAAATATTTCATTTAATTCAAGATAACTGAATTTTTAAACACATTTTGCTATATGATCCTTATCGGTTTAGCGCTTTATTTGATTATAATAATTTAAATACATTTTTATTTAGTATTTTTACATACAAGACAGATGATCATCATTGGCTATGGTGTTGGAAATTAAGACACATGTGCAGCATCTGGTTATCTTTATTGTAGACGTTTCGCCATCCAGTGGCTTTATCAGTACAGATTCTAGGACATAATTAGAAGACAGTAGAACTGTATACAAAAGATGAGGTAATCAGTCCCTCAGTCTTGGAGTCAGTGTTCACAGCACCGTAGTGGAAGAGATTCTGGAGCAAAGGCACAGAGACTGGCGTTTATATAGGCTTCAGTGGATAGGCACGGGTAGCAGACGAGGGCATTGTCACTGGTAAGCGGGATTCCTCAGTGGAAGTAGGTCCTTAACACCTAGCTAAGGTGTGTTGTTGGGAAGGATTCATTGAAGTCCTCTATTTTCGTCCTACACATGCAATTCTTGAGGTTCCGCTAATTTCCTGTCCCAGTTCTTCAGCAAGAACGTGTCAACAATTTCTAAATTATGAACTGAGGTTGATATACCCCATTAGGCCTCCAAGAATGCCCAGTTATTAACAGAATTTCCAACTGCTACCAGTGTTCACAAATTAAAAATGGAGTCTCCTTCCTTGCGTCCCTACTGGCTGTTTCACCCCCCCCCCCGCCACTTAAAATTTCTCAAAGTTTATTCTCTATAAGGATTACAATGCTGAGTTTACAGAAATTTGGTTATTGTGTGGTTTACATGTAGTAAAATAGTGATTACAGAGTGTACCACTAGAACGCTTAGCATGGCTAGGCATTTCGGGCATACTTAGTTTTATTCTTAATTGTAAAATATTACAAATTATGAGGTAAGTTGGTATTATGGCTAAGTGACTAAATACTAGTTTGTGAGTTTAGCAATGTGAATGCTTTTGTTTTGGCACAGTACATAGTTTCAGTATTGGAGTATCACAGGATTCATTATTTTAAGATTTTAAGATTGAGGGTCCGAACAGCATCATATTTTATTACACAATTATTGTATTATTCATTCATATGTTCTGTCATGAAGACACATGACAGAGCGATAACAGAAAATACCTGTGAGCATATATATATATATATATATATATATATATATATATATATATATATATATATATATATATATAAACTGATCTCTGGCTGAAGGAGACTCGAACCTACGAACCTTGGAACAAGGTACGCAGTGCTTTACCATTCTACCCACACTGGACCAATACCTTGGAGTCCAGCTTACGCTAGACTTTGATCCAAGGCAGCCAGCTTTCAGGGAGAAGGCTTACAGCTTTTCATCTCATCCCCTGCATGCATCAGCCTTAGAGATCAGTGTTTGTGTATATTTCGCCTGCTCTTGCGAATTCCTTGCATATATATATATATATATATATATATATATATATATATATATATATATATATATATATATATATGCAAAACAACCACTCTGAAAGAATAGAGAAATTCCAAGCGCTTTCGTGACTACTCACATTATCAAGGAACTATTCCTTATATAGTTAGATAGTTCCTTGATAACGTGAGTAGTCACGAAAGCGCTTGGAATTTCTCTATTCTTTCAGAGTGGTTGTTCTGCATATATATATATATATATATATATATATATATATATATATATATATATATATATATATATATATATATATATATATATATATATATAAGGAATAATGTAAATTAGATTAATCCATTTCAGGCCACCAAAAATACACTTACAGCGACTTTGTGGTGTATTTTCATATGGTATTTATGATTGTATTCTTGTTTTTCCTTGTACTCATTTGATAGAATGAAAGATATATTACAGAAATAGAGATGATTTTGAATGGTTTACAGACCAAAAGTACCTTGAAATTGAGCTCAAAGTAGTGGAAATGTTCGATTTTTGTTGATGTTCACGAGTAAACAAATAATGTCACGCTTCCAGTGCACATCAACTGGTGGGTCTAATATGCTTTCATAAATGCACTGATATTATTTATAACATTTTTTCAATAATGCAGTAATATGCATAGCAGTAAATCTTGTATTTTTAGTGTGACTAAAAATTCAAAATGGAAAGCAGGCATAATATAAGAGGGGTACAAAGTGCAAGGAGCCATAGGAGAGAGAGGGAGGGGCCAGCAGAAGGAGCATTCAGTATCTGATGATTCGTTATGATAGTCGGATACTAGCGGTAGTTAATAATAATAATAATAATAATAATAATAATATCTTTATTTACTACAAGTACATGTACAAGGTATACAGGCCGCTTGTTATGCTCCGCATGTCGGGCAAATTAGGTCAGTGTCCCAGGATGCGACCCACACCAGTCGACTAACACCCAGGTACCCATTTTACTGATGGGGAGCATAGACAACAGGTGGAAAGAAACACGCCCAATGTTTCTACTCTGGCTGGGAAGTTACACGTGTCTAATTTATCAACGAAGTTATAAAGGAGGTAATTAGAGTTAGAAACTTTGGTAAGAGTAAAATAATACATAACACTAATGTGGAAAATTGCATTTAGCTGAATGTATCATTATATACATAACAGTAAATAAATAAAAATGATTATTATTTGTCAGTTAGACAAGTAGGAATTTGGGACACCTAGGTCGCAAAAAATGTCCCCCTTCGATACCTACCACTGTCATATCCACAAGTTGCTCTGGACCTATTAATTACCAATGAAATATGTATAACCAGGAATACTGGTAAATATATAAATTTTTTGGACTGTATATTAAAAATAAATGGTTATATATATATATACACAATTACATAACAGAAGGAAAATATATCTTAAAATCACTCACCAATTTAACTGGATATTAAGTTGTATCATACTCAGAAAAACCTCTCTAACTAAATTTATGAAAACACTGGCCAGAATTATATACAAATCTAGAGAGCTTATCTGAGGTTCCTGGAGCTGTCTTGTCCAGTCGTCTGATATCTCAAGTAATGCAGGAATGCATGTCCAACAATTTCGCCTCCTATTTGAGAGGTGTCAGCCCAATTTTAACCTCTAGAGCACGAAAATTCCTTCCCATTACACTAACGTTGCATCCAATTCAAAACCAAGATGGCGAGTGTCTCTTCTTTTTTTCGATAACATACTTCTTTTAAAAATACAATATAGGGCATCTATTTACCTATAAATTGCCGTATTTTCGGAAAATATATACAGTATTTTCCACACTGCAGCCGGCCGGAGTTCGTTGCTAAGCGATTCAAATTACTCCTTCCTTTAGGAGACGATTCCAGCCAGTTCTGGCTTGAGTGGCTGTTCTCCTAGTAGGTCTTACTACAATTTCCTCTTCCGGCATCACTTGGTCTGCGTTATCTTCCATATCACTCGTGTCACTTTCCCTCAGATTTTCATTTACGTTTGATTGAACACCTAATTCCAAGGGAATCAACTTATTAATTGTGTGCAAACTTTCCTGGCCACGACACAACACTTCGACATTCCTGACAACACCTTGTGCATCTGGGTACAATGTCAATACTTTGTCCAGAGGCCACAATGTTCGATGTTGTTCAGTGTCAGTTAACACAATGTCACCTGGTTGAATGGTCTGTCGATTTACTGCCTCTGTCGCACCATAAAAGTGTTCACATAGTGTAAGAAGATATTCCTTACGTCACACATTAGACCAATGATCAATTACTTTATTTAACATTTTAAATTTATTACACAACACTGCCGCATCATTGTAATCTTCATCACTTTCTTCCGGATTATCTCTATAGACAGGGGTAGCTTCCAATTTCCTTCCATATATTGGGTGAGAAGGTGTTAATACATCTGCATCAGGTGTATCACTCATGTACGCGAGAGGCCTATTATTTATACGATTTTCTGCCTCCACTAACACTGCACAGAATTCTTCCAAATTAATTCTCTTCCAGTGTAGTACTTTGCGGAGACACCTCTTCACTGTGCCATAGTATCAGTCTTTCGTACAGCCCCCCCTGCCAAGGGGCTCTAGGAGTAATAAATTTCCAGGTACACCCTCGCTGGGTTAACAGATTGAACATCGTTACTATTATTTAATTCTATCAAGTGTTGAGCACCTGCTACAAAATTTGTGGCATTATCCGAAATCATCAACCTCGGACAGGATCTCCTAGCTGCAAATTTTCGAAACAGCTGTATAAACTGTTCTGCAGACAAGTCCTGTGCCACTTCTAAATGAACTGCCCTAGTAGCAGTACAGGTGAACAAACAAACATACACTTTCAGTGGAACACCATTTGACGTACCTGTTAAAATTATTGGACCACTATAGTCTACACCTGTTACATCAAATGGTTTCACTAATTGTACACGCTCCTTTGGCAATGGTGGAGGACCTGGGTACATATAGGATCTGGCATCCACACGGCAACATATTACACAAGATTTAATCACCCTTTTTACACTTTGCCGTCCTTGTGGAATCCAGAAAGTTTCCCTAATACAATTTAAGGTATCTTGTACCCCACCATGCATTACATTTTTATGGGCATTTAGAACAATCAAATTTGTTAGATGATGAGTTTTGGGCAGTAAGATAGGGTGTTTAGCATAATCACCCAATTCAGCATTTTGTAACCTACCTCTGCACCTAATTACATTGTTCTCTAAATACAGCCCCAATTTCTCTATTATAGAACCTTTCACAATTTTTCTTTCCATCATCAATTTAATCTCATTTCCATAGATTTCCTCCTGTACCCTCTTTATCCAATATTCAAGAGGATGTGAAAACTTATATGATATATTCATCTTGTTTAGAAATTTAAACACCAACTTAGTTACATTGATTAGTTTGGGTAAAGAAGAATACCTATTTATATCAATGGCTAAGGAAGGACAAACTATTGGAGCGGTGGTCACAGTAATTTCAACAGGAGCAATATACGCCTTTTGTACAGGCCAATTAGCTTTATTTACCAACCAGCTCGGTCCTTTAAACCATGATACAGCATTTACAAATTTAGCATAAGGTAAACCTCGAGACAAGAAATCAGCTGGATTCTCCTCACCAGGTATATGATTAAATGTTAACATATGCTGACCCAAACTATTATACTTCTCTTGCATCTGATTAATTTCAGCGACTCTGTTTTGTACGTACACAATTTTACTGTTTCCATTACGAATCCATTGTAAGGATACCTCATTATCAGACCAAATTACAGTGTCGCTAATATTTATCTCCTGCAACTTATTTCTTATATAATTAGCTAATTTGACACCTACATAAATGGCTGTTAATTCCAACTGAGGCAAGGTACGTGATTTAATTGGAGACACTTTAGCCTTAGACATAACAAGAGAAATAACACTATTACATTGAAGGTAAGCAACTGCTCCATATGCCAATTTTGAAGCATCACAAAAAATGTGGAGTACATTTTTCCCATTTGGATTGGCCACCTGGCGTGGGAACTCCAACATTGGAATTTTCTCATAATCACCAATTAATTCATCCCACCTGTTAATGAATTCCTCAGGTAGAATTTCATCCCAAGCACATTTAAGTTTCCATGCTTCCTGAATTAATAATTTCCCTCTTATAGTAAGGGGTGACACTAAACCTAGTGGATCAAAACATTTGGAAACTTCAGCAAGCAAAACTCTCTTAGTTAATTTATTGGGCATACTGTAATTATTAGGTTTTAACATTAACAAATCTCAATCAGTATCCCAAGTTAAACCCAATACATTACTACATTTTGGTACTTCTTCTCCAGGAAAATCTTTACTTATTTTGTCCTTTAATTTGGACGAATTACTATTCCATTCCCTCAGAGGCATATTTGCACTTTGCATTATTTTATTAGCCTCTCCATAAGTCATTAACAGTTCCTCTTCAGTTGACGTCACACCCAGGAAATTGTCCACATAAAATTGTTTGCTCATTACTTTACTCAATGGACTTCCCATACATTTAAGGTGTGCATTTATCGTCGCTTGAAGTAGGAACGGACTGGATGTAGCACCAAATAATACGCTCCTAAAGCGAAAGGTTTTCAGAGGGCTAAGTGGGTCAATAGGATTCTCAGGCCATAAGAAGCGGGTACAATCCCGGTCAGCCTCTTGTAAACCCACTCTTAGGAAAGCTTTACTTATGTCAGCCGTAAAGGCATAATTTTTCATCCTGAAATTTAATAAGATATCTCCTAATTTTTCCGTCAACGACGGACCTGTCATCAGTCATTTAAACTAGGTACATTTTTGTTACTCCTGGCACTACAATTAAACACAATTCTCAGAGGAGTGGTCTTAGAATCCTTCTTCACTCCGTGATGTGGCAAATAGTGACCATAAATTTTGGCTTGCTCAGGAGGTACCTCTTCTATAAATTTATTAATTAACTGCTCAGCAATTATATCATTATAGGCAGTTAACAATTCTGGTGTCTTACTCAGTTCGCGGAGCTGAGCCTTTAACTGCCCATATGCCATTCTGTAATTAGTGGGCAATTCTGGATGGTTCAGTCTCCACGGAAGTCGTACCCAGTATTGTCCAGATTCAAATTTTACATCTTTCAGGTACTGCTCCTGAGTAAAAGAATCGTCTGGACTTTCTTCATTTACATTTATTCCAATGCTGTCTAATTCCCACAATTTATGCACTGGCTCAACACCATCCTCTATGGAAGAATTATACTGGGGTACAACTTCATGAGTAAGACACACAGTTATGGTATTTGTAGTTTCCTCTAGTCATGAATTATTATTACGAGGAATCCTACCATACATTACATGGCCTCCTGCAGTCTTCAAAAGGGTGACACCACATTTCTTTACCATACCCTTTACAAAGGAGGCATAATAGTCACTACCTATCAAAATATTTATTGGGCCTACAGAATCATCACTTACACCAGAAGGTGCTAAATTTACATTATGTGAGAGTCTTTCTATAGCTTTACTAAGCCCTACTGTAGATATTTTCTCTGGAAGCCTATCTACAATTACTGCATTAACACGTTTTTTCTCATTGCCCAACCTGACAGTTACATAAACAGTGTCATATAATTGAGACCTTTTATCCGAGAGAAAACCAGATAATTTTAAAGTTGTGGGATCTCCCATCTGTACTTTCATACCATCAAGACATTTACGTTTTATGAAAGTACGCTGGGATCCTTGGTCCAATAATGCGTTTACATTTTTTGATTTATGCCTTTTATCATCAATTTTTACCTGTAACACAGGCAAGGCTACTTCAGCAAAACCATCATTATTAACATTAGCAGCAATTTTTGCATTAGCCACTGTTGAGTCAGGATTGTCAACATTATCATTATTATCATCATTGTCATATAGACCCTTACACATGACTATATGGTGTCTTCCTTTGTGACATTGATAACACTTGTTTAATTTGGCATAACAATCCTTTACATTATGATTACCTAAACACCTGATACATCTGTCAAGTTCCTCCAATCTTTCAACTTTATCATTCCATGAATTGTATGCATTGCAATTCTTAGAAAAATGAGTACCCTTGCAGAAAAGACAATCTCTCTTTTTTTCTGACTGGTTTCTTATTAACTGGGCTACTCTTAGGAGGGTACTTATTCTTCTTACCTTGTGGAGAAACATTATTTCTGATTCCTGCTACTTGATATGCACCTATGCAACTCTTTTTAGGAAATGAACTTTGATTAACAACATTGGGATAATTTTTCCCTTTGTGAAACTTGACAGATACCTCAGAGTTATTATGTGTTGCATCTTTAAAATGAGTTAGTTGGCTGGTCTGCAACTGAACAATTAATTCTTGTAGACCTAGTCTTATTTCCTCCAGACCAAAATAACCCTTGTGATATTTGTTAGAGATCCATTCAAGTGTTTTACAGCTTAATTTATTCTGTACCATGGCACTCAATAGCCAGTCTGATTCCTTCAGATTATATTTATTAATTAAAGTAATTGAGAGTGCTCTCCAGTTTAACTCTAAACTGCTGTAAACCTTTGTAAGTGTGATCTGGAGATTTTAAATTAACAATGATATTCACTAGATCCAACCTACTTTGTTCTATATTACCATAAGTGACCTTCAATAAGTCAACTGCTTCCTTGTAAGAGTCATCTACATTGGGAAAGGCTTGTATGAGTATGTGAGCATCTCCTCTTACCTGTCCTTTGAGGTAAAATAATTTAGTTACACAGGCTAGGTCACTCCTATCATTCACAGCTGCTTTAAAAATTGAACAAAATTCCTCCCAATTTTCTCCAGGATTAAACACAGGCAAACACAATTCTGGAAGTTTTGGCAAAGACATATTATTTGTTGGAGCAGACTGACCAACTGCCTGGTTTACACATTTTAATTTATTCAAGGCCTGACTTTTACAAGAAAGAATCTTTTCCTCTAATTCATATTACTGATTAATCATGAGATCTATTTCAGTCTCATCTACACAGTTTACTAATAAATCTCCTTCATATTTGTTGTAATATAATTTGTATGAATCATATCTATTACCTAAAGCATCTAAATACAATTTTAAATCATCAGTATTCACAGTTTCTTGATTCATTAATTCCAAACATTTATTATATGCCTTGGTTACATGAACTTTTCTAGCCTGTAGTGATGCTTTCTTTACTCTATATTCCATATGTTTGTCTTCTACATTAATTTCCTCATTTTCAGCCATGATGCAATGTATTAAATTCAACCCAATCAATAACACTGATTACAACTTACAACACTGATACAACTTACCTTTGAATAAATCCTAGCTACTTGAGCTCAGCAATTACATGTAAAAAAATTGTAATATAAATTTTAAATGTGCATTAATACAAACTTGGCTCGTCAAAATTAATATTATACAAATTAATAAATCCTTGCCAGAATTTGGCATAGCAAAATTAATATTATACACAATATAATCTTTATCCACACTTGTCTTATCAATTACACATACACTGATATAAATCTTGGCCAGAATTGTCTTATCAAATTACCTCTGGTTCAAGAAGGACCAACGGGCTTATGGGAAATTTTCTAGGGGTGATTACCTGTATGTACCTCAACATTATATACATACAAGTAAACTCATTGGGAGACAACCATATTGTTTACCGTAGTCACCCCGTGTAGACATGTGAGAAAACTTGACCACCCTTGGTCACGGCAAGTGGTTCCTTCGACCTCACAATCTTATCCATATCTATCCGAGACCAGTATGGATTGGATAGCACCCACAAGTACGGTGCTACTAATTAATTGTGGACTGTATAGATTATATTAGTTTAACTGAATGAAGGGGGGTGGGGTAGGTTACACATGGATATATCCATCAAGGAAAACACTTGTACATAATCTCACCACTTACCAGATATTCTCTGGTGGTCACTTGATGTAGCTGGATCACTCATAACCTATCCAATTACAACATACCTAACTGGCCAGTATCAGTCTGCTATAACTAGAAGGGTTACTTAACTGTGGGTGATTGATACTCCTTATTCCCTCCATTCACCATCTCATTTCGATGTCCTGCTACACCGACATGGTTCTTATTCCAGCAGGACGAGGTATCCGTCGGTTTGTCCCGGTTTAGAAGTCGTGATTCCATAAAGCTTCACTATCAGGCTCTGATCCACCAGGAGGCCTGGTCACAGACCGGGCCGTGGGGGCGTTGACCCCCGGAACTCTCTCCAGGTAAACTCCAGGTATCCTCAGTACGAGAATCACGCGTTCACTCGGAGCAGGGCGATCTATTTCACATCCCGCATTCTCTTAACTCAATGTTATTATCACTGATTACATTACCATTCACAAGACGATTTAACGTCTCATAATTATTATACACATTAGAGGTCACTCCATTAAGATCTGAGGCCGATGAGTGAGGATTAACACACGGGTATTTCCCCTGGACACACACCATGGCCGGGCACCAGTCACACCCGGTTGAACCATTATTCACTAATTTTACCACCTTTTTACGGTGGTCCTGTAAATCACGTTCCCTCACTCTTCACCAGGAACAGTTATGACACTTCCTATTATGAAGTGAGGCCCATATTAATCCTTAGGCCCCCGTGAACGCCACTTTCCTGGTTCCATGCTTTCCCAGCCTCCTCACTACATTCAAAACACTCCTGCCTCCCCCATGGCCCAAGTCGACCTCTCCCCCCGCACATCCACGCATGCGCAAAGGGAACTCTTGGTTCTATCCTATTGTCAAATATATTTTTGACTCATATCGACACATTAAACACCTATTAGGCACTATAGTTTCGGAAAATTAAAAATTTTCCACACTGCGGCCGGGCGGAGGTCGTTGCTAGACGACTTACATAATGTGGAGTACAATTTTCCCATCTTCACTGGCCACCTGGCTTGGGAACTCCAACATTGGTATTTACATAATCACCCATTAATTCTTTCCACCTGTTAACTCCTCAGGTAGGGCTCCATCCAAAGAACACTCAAGCCTCCATGCTTCTGGTATTAACAATTTCTCTCTTATTGTAAGGTGTGACACTAAGCCTATGCTCTCTGGGTTAATTTGTTGGGCATACTGGAATTATGAGACTTTAACAATAACAAGTCTCTCTCAGTATCCCAAGTCAGCCCCAACACATTACTGCATATAGGCACTTCAACTCCATGGCCATCCATATTTATTGATCCCTCAAAATGGACTAATTACCGTTCCATTCTCTCAGGGGCATAAGCCTATGCTCCCTGGATTAATTTATTGGGCATACTGGAATTATGAGACTTTAACAATAACAAGTCTCTCTCAGTATCCCAAGTCAGTCCCAGCAACTTACTGCATTATTTCATTAACCCCTTCACATACAAGAGTTACAGAGACTAGTGTTTCCCTATTTGACCACATCTGGACCAACACCATATCCCCTTTAAAATCAGGCATAATTACAGATAATACCACAGACCACTACCCTACTTTCCTCATAACAACTCTTGGTAAAATACCCCAAGACACTACTAAAGTCACCTTCAGACTTCACAATGAGGCAGCCATTAATAACTTCACAACAGCAGTAACAAACATTGACTGGCACACTGAGCTAGAAATCTATACAGATATTGACGAATGTTTTAATAATTTTCTAAAAAAGACCCAATACCTTTATAACAAGCACTGCCCTAAAAAAACTAAACAGATGACAGCTAAGAGACTGAACAGTCCCTGGCTAACACCCAGCATTCTCAAATCCATAAATACAAAACACCGATATGAAAAACAGTACAGAATGGGTCACATAACCAGAGACCAAACAAAACGTTACTCGTCAATCCTAACCAGCCTGATAAGAAGGGCAAAAAAATTGTATTATGAGAACAGATTATCCAACTTACGAGGTGACATAAAAAAGACCTGGAAGACCCTATCAGAAATTCTGGGAACAAAAAAGATATCACGAAATAGCGAAATAAAATTAGCAAAATCAGATGAACCCAACTCCCACCAACAGAAACAGCAAACAGACTCAATGATTTCTTCTCCACTATAGGTCAAAACCTTGCCAATAAAATCCCAAGCTCAGATACCCCACCAAATGACTACCTCACTGGCAACTACCCGAACACACTGTTCCTAGCTCCGACTAACCCATACGAAGTCTCCCTTATTATCAACGCACTGAAAAACAAGGCAGGAGATTTAAATACCTTACCACCCTTTATATACAAAAAAGCGTCACAAGTACTATCACCAATCATTGCAACACTCTTTAACAAATCCATTGAATCCTCCACCTTCCCTACAGTTCTCAAAATAGCAAGGGTCACCCCGATCCACAAAGGAGGAGACCAAACAGAGTTGAATAACTATAGGCCAATATCCAATTTACACCCTCTCTCAAAAATCTTCGAAAAATTAATTCATAAACGAATCTACTCCTACCTCATCTCCCAAAACATTCTCAACCCCTGCCAATTTGGATTCAGGCCTAATAAAAATACTAATGATGCTATTATACACATGCTAGAACATATATACACTGCAATAGAGAAAAAAGAAGTCCCACTGGGGATCTTCATTGACTTACGTAAAGCTTTTGATACAGTTGACCATGACTTGCTCCACGTAAAATTGTCACACTAATTCATTACCTCTGTAACTTGCTCAGCTATCAAAACTTTGAGGCCCAGTCCCTGGACCCATTATGTACCTCTGTAATCTTTTGACTACCGCCCACAGGATGGGTATGGGGTGCATAATAAACATATTAAACTAAACTATGGTATTAGAGGGCACTCCCTCAACTACCTCAAGTCTTACCTCAGCAACAGAAGCCAATATGTGTACGCAAATGGGGCAAGCTCTTCCGCACAACCAATTACAGTTGGTGTCCCACAGGGAAGTGTCCTTGGCCCTCTTCTCTTTCTCCTATACATAAATGACCTACCAAATGCTTCGCAATTACTCAAACCCACACTTTTTGCAGATGACACTACATACGTCTTCTCTCACCCGAGCCCAGTCACGCTAGCCAATACTGTAAACACCGAATTACAGAAAATATCTACCTGGATGAGGACTAACAAACTTACACTAAACATTGACAAAACCTACTTCATTCAGTTTGGTAACAGAGCTACAGATGTACCTCTTAACATAACAATAAACGGATCACCTATCATAAAGCTAACAGAGGGAAAATTCCTAGGAATCCACCTCGTTAATAGACTCAAATTTCATACACATATACAACAAATTTCTAAGAAAATCTCCAAGACTGTAGGCATACTATCGAAGATACGGTACTATGTTCCACACTCAGCCCTCCTGGCCCTTTATCACTCTCTTATTTACCCCTATCTCACCTATGGAATTTGTGCATGGGGCTCAACAACAATTAACCATCTCAGACCACTAATTACCCAACAAAAGGCTGCAGTTAGAATGATAACAAATTCTCACTACAGGCAACACACTCCACCAATATTCAAAACACTCAACCTACTCACCATACAAAACATCCATACTTATTATTGCACCTATTACATACATAGAACACTTAACTCTGATATTAACCCTCCCCTCAAACATCTCCTTGCCAACCTCAACAGAACACATGACCATAACACAAGGCACAGATCACTCTTTGATGTTCCTCGTGTCCATCTCACGCTATGCAAAAACTCAATGCACATAAAAGGCCCTAAAATCTGGAATTCATTACCTGTAAATATAAAAGAAACACTACCTGTTTATAAATTCAAGTCTCTTCTCAAAGATCACTTACTCAAAACCAAATAAATACTGAATAACTGAACCTTATAAATTGTATATCCTATATGTTACTCACAATTATATCACACAAATGTTAAACCTAGGACCCAATCTAACTTTATTATTTTTTTAAATACACAACCTAACAGAATACTCCATTCGACTGAATGTACAGCAATGCAAGCAACCATATGACCTGTCTTTGTAATACTCATTTGTGCTTTATAGTTATCTGTTTACAATAATGTTTTATCACTGATTTCATCATTGCTTAGTTAATCTTAAGTTAATTTTAAGCCAGCCCGTAATACTATGCATATAAGTGGCTTTGGCATGCTGCTCTTACCTGTATTTTTTTGTACCTCTGTATGTATGCTAAAATTTCTAAATAAATAAATAAATAAATAAACATATCCTCATTAGTTCCTCTTCAGTTGACGTCACACCCGGAAATTGTCCACATAAGATTATTTACCCAATTACTTCGCTCAGTGGACCACCTGTGCACTTAAGGTGTGCATTTATCGTCGCCTGAAGTAAGAACAATTTATTATTTAACTGTTTATTAATCATATCATTATAAGCAGTCAACAATTTTGGTGTCTTGCTCAGTTCGCAGAGCTGGGCCCTTTAACTGTCCATACGCCATCCTATTACCTGGAGTTTACCTGGAGAGAGTTTCGGGGGTCAACGCCCCCGCGGCCCGGTCTGTGACCAGGCCTCCTGGTGGATCAGCGCCTGATCAACCAGGCTGTTGCTGCTGGCTGCACGCAAACCAACGTACGAGCCACAGCCCGGCTGATCAGGAACTGACTTTAGGTGCTTGTCCAGTGCCAGCTTGAAGACTGCCAGGGGTCTGTTGGTAATCCCCCTTATGTGTGCTGGAAGGCAGTTGAACAGTCTCGGGCCCCTGACACTTATTGTATGGTCTCTTAACGTGCTAGTGACACCCCTGCTTTTCATTGGGGGGATGGTGCATCGTCTGCCAAGTCTTTTGCTTTCGTAGTGAGTGATTTTCGTGTGCAAGTTCGGTACTAGTCCCTCTAGGATTTTCCAGGTGTATATAATCATGTATCTCTCCCTCCTGCGTTCCAGGGAATACAGGTTTAGAAACCTCAAGCGCTCCCAGTAATTGAGGTGTTTTATCTCCGTTATGCGCGCCGTGAAAGTTCTCTGTACATTTTCTAGGTCGGCAATTTCACCTGCCTTGAAAGGTGCTGTTAGAGTGCAGCAATATTCCAGCCTAGATAGAACAAGTGACCTGAAGAGTGTCATCATGGGCTTGGCCTCCCTAGTTTTGAAGGTTCTCATTATCCATCCTGTCATTTTTCTAGCAGATGCGATTGATACAATGTTATGGTCCTTGAAGGTGAGATCCTCCGACATAATCACTCCCAGGTCTCTGACGTTGGTGTTTCGCTCTATTTTGTGGCCAGAATTTGTTTTGTACTCTGATGAAGATTTAATTTCCTCATGTTTACCATATCTGAGTAATTGAAATTTCTCATCGTTGAACTTCATATTGTTTTCTGCAGCCCACTGAAAGATTAGTAGGTAATTCTGGACGGTCAAGCTTCCACGGAAGTCGCACCCAGTAATGTCCAGATTCACATTTAACATCCTTCAGGTATTGTTCCTGAGTAAAGGAATCATTTGGACTTAACTCATTTATATTAATCCCTATGTTGTCCAGCTCCCACAAATTAGACTGGTTCAACATCATTCTCGATAGAAGAATACTTGTACTGGGTTGACCTTTTATGAGCAAGACACCGTGACTGTATTCATTACTTCTAGTCATTATTACTAGGCGGTAGTCTGCCATATATTACATGGCCCGTACCAGTGTTGAGGAGAGTGACGCCGCATGCTTTTGGATTTATGCCCTTTATCCTGAATTATTACATCCAACGCCGGCAAGGCTACCTCAGCTAGGCCATCATTATTGCCATTAGCTGCAACCTTTACATCAGTCACTGTAGTGTCAGGGTTATTAACATTATCATTATTGTCACCATTATTATAATAATCACATACAACCCTGCACATAACTGTATGGTGCCTTTCCTTGTTGCATTGATAGCAACTGTTCAATTTGATATGACAATCCTTTACATTATGATTGTCTAGACATCTGATAAATCTGTCAAGTTCTTTCATTCTTTCCACTTTAATATCCCATGAATTATAGGCATTACAATTTTTAGTGAAATGAGTACCCTGGCAGAAGAGGCAGTCTCTCTTTTCCTTGCCTGACCTCTTATTAACTGGGTTACACTTACTGAGGTACTTATTCCTCTTACCTTGATGTGAGGAACCACTATTACTGATTCCTGACTTGATATGTGCCTATTTAACTCTTAACTATGATTATTACCACTGGGATTATTTTTCCCTTTTGCGACTTGACAGATATTTCAGAGTCATTATGTGTTATATCCTTAGAACTGTTTGGCTGACTGGTCTGCAATTGAACAATTAATTCCTGCCGACCTAGTCTGATTTCCTCCAGACCGTACTCTGGTGGTTTTGGTAAACCCACCCTTTGCATTAATAGGTTGACCAACTGCCTGGCTTACACCCTTTAATTTATTCAAAGCCTTACTTTTACAAGACAGTTTTTCTTCCAATTCGTAATGTTGATTAATTAAAACATTCATTTCCATTCCATCTGCACAATTCTCCAGCAGATCTCTTTCACAGTCTTTAAACCACAATTTGTACCAATCAAATCTACTCTCTAAAACATCTAAATATAAATTTAATTCATTAGGGTTCACGGTTCTTTGATTCACTAAATCAAATGCCTTCGTCACATGGCTTTTAATAGCCTGTAATGATGCTTTCATTACTCTAAAATTCACGGACTTGTCAGCCACATTAACTCCATTAGATCCAGTCATGGTTAGAGAATTATTAAGTACTGATTATACAACTTAAGTAGGCGCCTTATAAGAGTAATTCTTGCACTTTACTCTTGTATAAATCCTAGCCACACATGTGCTAGCAATTAATTGGGCTAATTATCATCCACCACACGCGCCCGTAATAGCGCACAAAATGCGTGCTAAAGGAATAACAGGAAAAGTCGGTCGATGGATCTATAATTTCCTCACTAACAGAACACAGAGAGTAGTCGTCAACAGAGTAAAGTCCGAGGCAGCTACGGTGAAAAGCTCTGTTCCACAAGGCACAGTACTAGCTCCCATCTTGTTCCTCATCCTCATATCCGACATAGACAAGGATGTCAGCCACAGCACCGTGTCTTCCTTTGCAGATGACACCCGAATCTGCATGACAGTGTCTTCCATTGCAGACACTGCAAGGCTCCAGGCGGACATCAACCAAATCTTTCAGTGGGCTGCGGAAAACAATATGAAGTTCAACGATGAGAAATTTCAATTACTCAGATATGGTAAACATGAGGAAATTAAATCTTCATCAGAGTACAAAACAAATTCTGGCCACAAAATAGAGCGAAACACCAACGTCAAAGACCTGGGAGTGATTATGTCGGAGGATCTCACCTTCAAGGACCATAATATTGTATCAATCGCATCTGCTAGAAAAATGACAGGATGGATAATGAGAACCTTCAAAACTAGGGAGGCCAAGCCCATGATGACACTCTTCAGGTCACTTGTTCTATCTAGGCTGGAATATTGCTGCACTCTAACAGCACCTTTCAAGGCAGGTGAAATTGCCGACCTAGAAAATGTACAGAGAACTTTCATGGCCCGCATAACGGAGATAAAACACCTCAATTACTGGGAGCGCTTGAGGTTTCTAAACCTGTATTCCCTGGAACGCAGGAGGGAGAGATACATGATTATATACACCTGGAAAATCCTAGAGGGACTAGTACCGAACTTGCACACGAAAATCACTCACTACGAAAGCAAAAGACTTGGCAGACGATGCACCATCCCCCCAATGAAAAGCAGGGGTGTCACTAGCACGTTAAGAGACCATACAATAAGTGTCAGGGGCCCGAGACTGTTCAACTGCCTCCCAGCATACATAAGGGGGATTACCAACAGACCCCTGGCAGTCTTCAAGCTGGCACTGGACAATCACCTAAAGTCAGTTCCTGATCAGCCGGGCTGTGGCTCGTACGTTGGTTTGCGTGCAGCCAGCAGCAACAGCCTGGTTGATCAGGGGCTGATCCACCAGGAGGCCTGGTCACAGACCGGGCCGCAGGGGCGTTGACCCCCGAAACTCTCTCCAGGTAAACTCCAGGTGTGTACCCTATACCCACTTCCTTCAATCAGTCACTTAATTATTAAGTAATTAATTCAATTAATTTTTTCACTGATTGCCTCCGGTTCAGGAAGGACCAGCGGGCAGATATGGAAAATTTTCTAGGGGTGATTACCTGTATGTACCTCAACATTATATACATACAAGTAAACTCATTGGGAGACAACCATATTGTTTACCGTAGTCACCCCGTGTAGACATGTGAGAAAACTTAACCACCCCTGGTCACGGCAAGTGGTTCCTTCGACCTCACAATCTTATCCATATCTATCCGAGACCAGTATGGATTGGATAGCACCCACAAGTACGGTGCTACTAATTAATTGTGGACTGTATAGATTATATTAGTTTAACTGAATGAAGGGGGGTGGGGTAGGTTACACATGGATATATCCATCAAGGAAAACACTTGTACATAATCTCACCACTTACCAGATATTCTCTGGTGGTCACTTGATGTAGCTGGATCACTCATAACCTATCCAATTACAACATACCTAACTGGCCAGTATCAGTCTGCTATAACTAGAAGGGTTACTTAACTAACTGTGGGTGATTGATACTCCTTATTCCCTCCATTCACCATCTCATTTCGATGTCCTGCTACACCGACACGGTTCTTTTTCCAGCAGGACGAGGTATCCGTCGGTTTGTCCCGGTTTAGAAGTCGTGATTCCATAAAGCTTCACTATCCTCGGTACGAGAATCACGCGTTCACTCGGAGCAGGGCGATCTATTTCACATCCCGCATTCTCTTAACTCAATGTTATTATCACTGATTACATTACCATTCACAAGACGATTTAACGTCTCATAATTATTATACACATTAGAGGTCACTCCATTAAGATCTGAGGCCGATGAGTGAGGATTAACACACGGGTATTTCCCCTGGACACACATCATGGCCGCGCACCAGTCACACCCGGTCGAACCATTATTCACTAATTTTACCACCTTTTTACGGTGGTCCCGTAAATCACGTAAATCACATTCCCTCACTCTTCACCAGGAACAGTTATGACACTTCCTATTATGAAGAGAGGCCCATATTAATCCTTAGGCCTCCGTGAACGCCACTTTCCTGGTTCCATGCTTTCCCAGCCTCCTCACTACATTCAAAACACTCCCGCCTCCCCCATGGCCCGAGTCGACCTCTCCCCCCGCACATCCGCGCATGCGCAAAGGGAACTCTTGGTTCTATCCTATTATCAAATATATTTTTGACTCATATCGACACATTAAACACCTATTAGGCACTACAGTTTCGGAAAATTAAAAATTTTCCACAGGGCTAATTAAATAGGGAAAATTGCATTTAGCTGAATGTATCATTATATACATTATAGTAAATGAACAAAGATAATTATTATTTGTCAGTTAGACAAGTAGGAATTTGGGACACCTAGGTCGCAAAAAATGTCCCCCTTCGATACCTACCACTGTCATATCCACAAGTTGCTCTGGACCTATTAATTACCAATGAAATATGTATAACCAGGAATACTGGTAAATATATAAATTTTTTGGACTGTATATTAAAAATAATAAATGGTTATATATATACACAATTACATAACAGAAGGAAAATATATCTTAATATCACTCACCAATTTGACTGGATATTAAGTTGTATCATACTCAGAAAAACCTCACTAACTAAATTTATGAAAACACTGGCCAGAATTATACACAAATCTAGAGAGCTTATCCGAGGTTCCTGGAGCTGTCTTGTCCAGTCGTCTGATATCTCAAGTTATGCAGGAATGCATGTCCAACAATTTCGCCTCCTATTTGAGAGGTGTCAGCCCAATTTTAACCTCTAGAGCACGAAAATTCCTTCCCATTACACTAATGTTCAAAACCAATTCAAAACCAAGATGGCGAGTGTCTCTTCTTTTTTTCGATAACATACTTCTTTTAAAAATACAATATAGGGCATCTATTTACCTATAAATTACCGTATTTCCGGAAAATATAAACAGTATTTTCCACAACTAAGTTGGAAATTTGCACTAATAGCTGCAAGAAGCTAAATGGCTATTAGTTGAGTAGAGGATACGTAGCAGGGATCATGGTCTTTAGTGAGAGAGTACTGTAAGTACTGTGAATTATTCTGTCTCAGAAAGGCCTGCATCACGAAGGAATTTAGTTAACTCAGGTTCATTCTTTACTTCATACTGGCGACGTGTGGATGATTCCTCAACATTAATCTTACCCCTCGCTCATAACACTGGTATATTTTACCCTAATTTTCACGGAAGAGTTTTTTTTTTTTAGTCAGAATGAAAGGGTCTGACGCTTATTTGAGGCACTCGTTAATATAAACACTTCCATTCCTATAGATGATTGTATTAAGGCAAGAATGGAATCTTAGTAATACAGTTCGTGTTCCACTTGGCTTGCCTGGCAGGCGTGACTTTTTCATATCACCGTTTTCTAAATTAATCCACAGCTTGTCTGTAATCACATCTTAGCGTGGATAAGACAGGATAAGGTAAGATAATAAATAATATCTTTATTTCTACAAGTACATGTACAAGGTATACAGAAAATAGCTGACATCAATTACTGGGAGCGCTTGAAGTTCCTGAACCTGTTACTCCCTGGAACGCAGGCGGGAGAGATACATGATTATATACACCTGGAAAAACCTAGAGGGACTAATACCAAACATGCACACGAAAATCACTCACTACGAAAGCAAAAGACTCGGCAGACGATGCAACATCCCCCCAATGAAAAGCAGGGGTGTCACTAGTACGTTAAGAGACAATACAATGTCAGGGGCCCGAGACTGTTCAACTGCCTCCCAGCATACATAAGGGGGATTGCCAATAGACCCCTGGCTGTCTTCAAGCAGGCACTGGACAAGCACCTAAAGTCGGTACCTGACCAGCCGGGCTGTGGCTCGTATGTTGGATTGTGTGCAGCTAGCAGTAACAGCTTGGTTGATCAGGCCCTGATCCACCATGAGGCCTGGTCACAGACCAGGCCGCCTGGGCGTTGACCCCCGGAACTCTGTCCAGGTAAACTCTTGGTAATGAGACAGAGCATTTCCCGCAAATTAGGTAAGTTTTGTCTCAAGATGCGACCCACAGTTACAGGTTACAACCTATACAGATGCGACAGAGTGAACAGGCAAAAGCGGGGGTTGGCCTGTACATCACAGAGTCACTTGTTTGCACAGAACTGCTTAATGCTTCAAATGATGTAGTGGAAGTTTTAGCAGTAAAGATCGAGAACCAAAACGTAGTCATTGTGGTAGTCTACAAGCCTCCGGATGCAACGTCCCAGCAATTCCAGGAACAGCTGTTAAAAATTGACCACTGTCTGGAAAATCTGCCAGCTCCTGCCCCCAACATCTTGCTCCTGGGGGATTTCAACTTAAGGCACCTAAAATGGAGGAATATAGCAAATAATGTTGTTGCAGTGATAACACCAGGAGGCAGCTCTGATGAAAACTCACACACACACGAGCTTTTAAATCTCTGCACAAAATTCAATTTAAACCAGCAAATAATAGAGCCTACTAGACTGGAGAATACACTAGACCTCATCTTCACTAACAATGATGATCTGATACGAAATGTCACCATATCAAAAACAATATACTCAGATCACAACATAATCGAGGTTCAGACATGTATGCGCGGAGCCCCAGACCGACATAATGAGATTAGTCACGAGGGAGCATTCACTAAATTCAACTTCAATAACCAAAACATAAAGTGGGACCAAGTAAACCAAGTCCTAACCGATATAAGCTGGGAAGATATACTAAGCAACACAGACCCCAACTTATGCCTAGAACAGATTAACTTGGTGGCACTCGATGTATGCACAAGGCTTATTCCTCTAAGAAAAAGGAGTAGTAGATGTAAAATAGAAAGAGACAGGCACTCCCTTTACAGGCGACGGAAAAGAATAACACAGCGGCTAAAAGAGGCCAACATATCTGAAATGCGTAGGGAGTCACTGGTCAAAGAAATAGCAAACATTGAACTTAGGCTAAAGGAATCTTATAGGAGTCAAGAATCGCGGGAAAAACTAAAAGCCATAAATGAAATCGAAAGAAACCCAAAGTATTTCTTCTCCTATGCCAAATCAAAATCGAGAACAACGTCCAGTATTGGGCCCCTACTTAAACAAGATGGGTCCTACACAGATGACAGCAAGGAAATGAGTGAGCTACTCAAATCCCAATATGACTCAGTTTTTAGCAAGCCGCTAACCAGACTGAGAGTCGAAGATCAAAATGAATTTTTTATAAGAGAGCCACAGAATTTGGTTAACACAAGCCTATCCGATGTTATCCTGACACCAAATGACTTCGAACAGGCGATAAATGACATGCCCATGCACTCTGCCCCAGGGCCAGACTCATGGAACTCCGTGTTCATCAAGAACTGCAAGAAGCCCCTATCACGAGCCTTTACCATCCTATGGAGAGGGAGCATGGACACGGGGGTTGTCCCACAGTTACTAAAAACAACAGACATAGCCCCAATTCACAAAGGGGGCAGTAAAACAATAGCAAAGAACTACAGACCGATAGTACTAACATCCCATATCATAAAAATCTTTGAAAGGGTTCTAAGAAGCAAGATCGCCACCCATCTAGAAACCCATCAATAACACAACCCAGGGCAACATGGGTTTAGAACAGGTCGCTCCGGTCTGTCTCAACTATTGGATCACTACGACGAGGTCCTAGATGCACTAGAAGACAAAAAGAATGCAGATGTAATATATACAGACTTTGCAAAAGCCTTCGACAAGTGTGACCATGGCGTAATAGCGCACAAAATGCGTGCTAAAGGAATAACAGGAAAAGTTGGTAGATGTATCTATAATTTCCTCACAAACAGAACACAAAGAGAAGTAGTCAACAGAGTAAAGTCCGAGGCAGGTACCGTGAAAAGCTCTGTTCCACAAGGCACAGTACTCGCTCCCATCTTGTTTCTCATCCTCATATCTGACATAGACAAGGATGTCAGCCACAGCACCGTGTCTTCCTTTGCAGATGACACCCGAATCTGCATGACAGTGTCTTCCATTGCAGACACTGCAAGGCTCCAGGCGGACATCAACCAAATCTTTCAGTGGGCTGCAGAAAACAATATGAAGTTCAACGATGAGAAATTTCAATTACTCCGATATGGTAAACACGAGGAAATTAAAACTTCATCAGAGTACAAAACTAATTCTGGCCACAAAATAGAGCGAAACACCAACGTCAAAGACCTGGGAGTGATCATGTCGGAGGATCTCACATTCAAGGACCATAACATTGTATCAATCGCATGTGCTAGAAAAATGACAGGATGGATAATGAGAACCTTCAAAACTAGGGATGCCAAGCCCCTGATGACACTCTTCAGGTCACTTGTTCTATATTGGCTGGAATATTGCTGCACACTAACAGCGCCTTTCAAGGCAGGTGAAATTGCGCATAACGGAAATAAAACACCTCAATTACTGGGAGCGCTTGAGGTTCCTAAACCTGTATTCCCTGGAACGCAGGCGGGAGAGATACATGATTATATACACCTGGAAAATCCTAGAGGGGCTAGTACCGAACTTGCAAACGAAAATCACTCATAACGAAAGCAGAAGACTTGGCAGATGATGCAACATCCCCCCAATGAAAAGCAGGGGTGTCACTAGCACGTTAAGAGACCATACAGTAAGTGTCAGGGGCCCGAGACTGTTCAACTGCCTCCCAGCATACATGAGGGGGATTACCAATAGACCCCTGGCAGTCTTCAAGCTGGCACTGGACAAGCACCTAAAGTCAGTACCTGACCAGCCGGGCTGTGGCTCGTACGTTGGTTTGCGTGCAGCCAGCAGTAACAGCCTGGTTGATCAGGCTCTGATCCACCAGGAGGCCTGGTCACAGGCCGAGCCGCGGGGGCGCTGACCCCCGGAACTCTGTCCAGGTAAACAGTCCACAACAGTCGACTAACACCCAGGTACCCATTTTAAACTGATGGATGAACAGGGACAGCAGGTGTCTTATGGAAACACGTCCTAATGTTTTCCAGCTGTACCGGAGGAGATTCGAACCCCGGACCTCAGTGTGCGCGCTGAGTGTGCTAGCGATCGAGCTACGGGACACCTTGATGGGTAAACATAGGCAACCGGTGTAAGGAAACACGCCCAATGTTTCTACCTTCGCCGGGAATCGAACCCGGACTCACCGTGTGAAGAGAGAGCTTTTGCCACCAGGCCATGGGGCACCATATAATAATAATAATAATAATAATAATAATAATAATAATAATAATAATAATAATAATAATAATAATGATAATAATAATAATAATAATAATAATAATAATAATAATAATAATAATAATATCTTTATTTACTACAAGTACATGTGCAAGGTATACAGACCTAGCTGACAACAACGACATACTACTATATAGAAAGCAGCTTGTTATGCTCCGCATGTCGGGCTGTCCTGGGAGACAGTAATGGTGAAGCTGGAGGTGCTGTCCTGGGAGACAGTAATGGTGAAGCTGGAGGTGCTGTCCTGGGAGACAGTAATGCTGAAGCTGGAGATTTTGTCCAGGTAGTCGGGAATTATACGCAGGAAGGAATACATATAAATGACCTCATAGGGGACAGGAGCCGTAGTGGGGAAACAAGTGTAGTCAAAGATAAGATAAAACCAATATTGCAAACTAGAAATACACAGTAAATAGCAAACAAGAGGACTCCACTAGCAATAGTGAGGATATATTACCAAAAACAACTGGTGGGAGCTCCATTGTTGGTGCTAGGGAGGATAGGAATAAGACAGGTAAACATGCACCAACAGGGAATAATAATAATAATAATAATAATAATAATAATGATAATAATAATAATAATAATAATAATAATAATAATAATAATAATAATAATATCTTTATTTACTACAAGTACATGTGCAAGGTATACAGACCTAGCTGACAATAATGACATACTACTATATAGAAAGCAGCTTGTTATGCTCCGCATGTCGGGCTGTCCTGGGAGACAGTAATGGTGAAGCTGGAGGTGCTGTCCTGGGAGACAGTAATGGTGAAGCTGGAGGTGCTGTCCTGGGAGACAGTAATGCTGAAGCTGGAGATTTTGTCCAGGTAGTCGGGAATTATACGCAGGAAGGAATACATATAAATGACCTCATAGGGGACAGGAGCCGTAGTGGGGAAACAAGTGTAGTCAAAGATAAGATAAAACCAATATTGCAAACTAGAAATACACAGTAAATAGCAAACAAGAGGACTCCACTAGCAATAGTGAGGATATATTACCAAAAACAACTGGTGGGAGCTCCATTGTTGGTGCTAGGGAGGATAGGAATAAGACAGGTAAACATGCACCAACAGGGAATACAGTCACAGAAACCCAAGGCAAACGGAAACCAAGCCTGTGCACATACTATGCACTTGGTATCTGCAGACATGGGAAATCTGGAAAAACAGACGGGACATGCAACTATGACCACCCTAGAAAATGCTGTGCCCATATGACAACACGAAAATGCAAACTCCCTTCCTGTAAGCTTTTTCATCCTGAAATGTGTACCTCTTCAGTACAGGAAAGACTGTGCTGTAACTAAAATTGCCAGGCACACCATCTAAAGGGGACAAAAAGATACAAAACATCCAGGCCATGGGAAAACCTGGGTAGCCACAGCCACTCAAGAGGGAGAGGTTTTTTAGTGCCAGGAAGGAAAAAAAACTGGCAGGAAATGGCAGAAATCGTACACCAAATCCAGTCATTCCTGGAGTGGAACCACAGTCGATGGCCTCCACTCCAAACCAACAGATACAGATACTAATGCCGGAAAAAAAATCCCCCCCCCAATACCAACAATACCACCAGTCCGATAACATTCTTCTTTGCAAATATACAGGGTCTAAAGCCAGCAACAAACAACAAAATACCTTTCATCCGTGGACTGCTTGCAGAAGCAAAGGCAATGTTCGCAGCTTTCACTGAGACCCACATAAAGGATCACTTGGACAACGAAATATGGATCCCAGGTTACAACCTATACAGATGTGACAGAGTGAACAGGCAAAAAGGAGGGGGGATTGGCCTGTATATTGCAGAGTCACTTGTTTGCACAAAACTGCTTAATGCCTCAAATGATGTAGTGGAAGTTTTAGCAGTAAAGATCGAGAACCAAAACCTAGTCATTGTGGTAGTCTACAAGCCTCCGGATGCAACATCCCAGCAATTCCAGGAACAGCTGTTAAAAATTGACCACTGTCTGGAAAATCTTCCAGCTCCTGCACCCAACATCTTGCTCCTGGGGGATTTCAACTTAAGGCACCTAAAATGGAGGAATATAGCAAATAATATTGTTGCAGTAATAACACCAGGAGGCAGCTCTGATGAAAACTCACACTCACACGAGCTTTTAAATCACTGCACAAAATTCAATTTAAACCAGCAAATAATAGAGCCTACTAGACTGGAGAATACACTAGACCTCATCTTCACTAACAATGATGATCTGATAAGAAATGTCACCATATCAAAAACAATATACTCAGATCACAACATAATTGAGGTTCAGACATGTATGCGCGGAGCCCCAGACCGACATAATGAGACTAGTCACGAGGGAGCATTCACCAAATTCAACTTCAATAACTAAAACATAAAGTGGGACCAAGTAAACCAAGTCCTAACCGATATAAGCTGGGAAGATATACTAAGCAACACAGACCCCAACTTATGCCTAGAACAGATTAACTCGGTGGCACTCGATGTATGCACAAGGCTTATTCCTCTAAGAAAAAGGAGGAGTAGATGTAAAATAGAAAGAGATAGGCGCTCCCTTTAAAGGCGACGGAAAAGAATAACAGAGCGGCTAAAAGAGGTCAATATAACTGAAATGCGTAGGGAGACACTGGTCAGAGAAATAGCAAGCATCGAACTTAAGCTAAAAGAATCCTTTAGGAGTCAGGAATCGCGGGAAGAACTAACAGCCATAAATGAAATCGAAAGAAACCCAAAGTATTTCTTCTCCTATGCCAAATCAAAGTCGAGAACTACGTCCAGTATTGGGCCCCTACTTAAACAAGATGGGTCCTACACAGATGACAGCAAGGAAATGAGTGAGCTACTCAAGTCCCAGTATAACTCAGTTTTTAGCAAGCGCTAACCAGACTGAGAGTCGAAGATCAAAATGAATTTTTTTATGAGAGAGCCACAGAATTTGGTTAACACAAGCCTATCCAATGTTATCCTGACGTCAAATGACTTCGAACAGGCGATAAATGACATGCCCATGAACTCTGCCCCATGGCCAGACTCATGGAACTCCGTGTTCATCAAGAACTGCAAGGAGCCGCTATCACGAGCCTTTACCATCCTATGGAGAGGGAGCATGGACACGGGAGTCGTCCCACAGTACTAAAACCAACAGACATAGCCCCACTCCACAAAGGGGGCAGTAAAGCAACAGCAAAGAACTACAGACCGATAGCACTAACATCCCATATCATAAAAATCTTTGAAAGGGTCATAAGAAGCAAGATCACCACCCATCTAGAAACCCCTTCAGTTACACAACCCAGGGCAACATGGGTTTAGAACAGGTCGCTCCTGTCTGTCTCAACTATTGGATCATTACGACAAGGTCCTAGATGCACTAGAAGACAAAAAGAATGCAGATGTAATATATACAGACTTTGCAAAAGCCTTCGACAAGTGTGACAATGGCGTAATAGCGCACAAAATACGTGCTAAAGGAATAACAAGAAAAGTTGGTAGATGTATCTATAATTTCCTCACAAACAGAACACAAAGAATAGTAGTCAACAGAGTAAAGTCCGAGGCAGCTACGGTGAAAAGCTCTGTTCCACAAGGCACAGTACTCGCTCCCATCTTGTTCCTTATCCTCATATCTGACATAGACAAGGATGTCAGCCACAGCACCGTGTCTTCCTTTGCAGATGACACCCGAATCTGCATGACAGTGTCTTCCATTGCAGACACTGCAAGGCTCCAGGCGGACATCAACCAAATCTTTCAGTGGGCTGCAGAAAACAATATGAAGTTCAACGATGAGAAATTTCAATTACACAGATATGGTAAACACGAGGAAATTAAATCTTCATCAGAGTACAAAACAAATTCTGGCCACAAAATAGAGCGAAACACCAACGTCAAAGACCTGGGAGTGATCATGTCGGAGGATCTCACCTTCAAGGACCATAACATTGTATCAATTGCATCTGCTAGAAAAATGACAGGATGGATAATGAGAACCTTCAAAACTAGGGAGGCCAAGCCCATGATGACACTCTTCAGGTCACTTGTTCTATCTAGGCTGGAATATTGCTGCACACTAACAGCACCTTTCAAGGCAGGTGAAATTGCTGACCTAGAAAATGTACAGAGAACCTTCACGGCGTGCATAACGGAGATAAAACACCTCAATTACTGGGAGCGCTTGAAGTTCCTGAACCTGTATTCCCTGGAACACAGGCGGGAGAGATACATGATTATATACACCTGGAAAATCCTAGAGGGACTAGTACCGAACTTGCACACGAAAATCACTCTCTACGAAAGCAAAAGACTTGGCAGACGATGCAACATCCCCCCAATGAAGAGCAGGGGTGTCACTAGCACGTTAAGAGACCATGCAATAAGTGTCAGGGGCCCGAGACTGTTCAACTGCCTCCCAGTATACATAAGGGGGATTACCAACAGACCCCTGGCAGTCTTCAAGCTGGCACTGGACAAGCACCTAAAGTCGGTTCCTGACCAGCCGGGCTGTGGTTCGTACGTTGGTTTGCGTGCAGCCAGCAGTAACAGCCTGGTTGATCAAGCTCTGATCCACCAGGAGGCCTGGTCACAGACCGGGCCGCGGGGGCGTTGACCGTTCTACCTCATAGTCTTAATTGTGTTTAATATCTACAGAATCTATCTCCTTTTTTACAACTTACCGCATCACTGTTCTATCTTATTTTATTATAAACTAGCCATAACTTGTCCTCAGTAATTCTACCTCACTTTAAGAAATACTCAATTGCCCAATTTTATTCTAAAATCCCTATTATTGCCCAATTTTGCTTTAAACTATATTGATCAAACTTATTGTAAACTTCTTTTATTGACCATTTTTATTCTATACTTTTTTAAACTAGTGTTTTCAACTACAACTTTTATATCATCCTGTCTACCATCTTACTAGCATATTATAACCAAGTCATTGCCATTTTTATTTTTATCATTTTTTTTATTATTCTTTTGCTACCTTAACTTGTGTATTTTATCCTGTCAATTTAAATCTAGTTATACTGTAATTCTTGTAGACAACTTATATAAGACCTTAGTGCAATTACAATTGAGAGTCTTGTGCCTTTTTTATATTATTAGATTAAACTCAGTTGTACTATAGCTCATTGTAGCTCAATACATAGTCAATACCAAATTCATTATATTAGACCATAGTGCAATTACTAGTGAGAGACTGGTGCTATTTTTAATTTGTATTTTTATATTATTAGATTAAACCTAGTTGTACTATAGCTCATTCTAGCTCAAAACATAGACTCCACAAAAGTCATTATATTAGACCTTAGTGCAATTACAAGTGAGAGTCTTGTTCTATTTTTAATTAGTATTTTTATATTACTAGTTTATACCTAGTTGTACATTAGTTCATTCCAGCACAACACATAGACAACATCAACTTCATTATGTGTAGTAGTGACTACACCTGGAGTTTACCTGGAGAGAGTTCCGGGGGTCAACGCCCCCGCGGCCCGGTCTGTGACCAGGCCTCCTGGTGGATCAGAGCCTGATCAACCAGGCTGTTGCTGCTGGCTGCACGCAAACCAACGTACGAGCCACAGCCCGGCTGATCAGGAACTGACTTTAGGTGCTTGTCCAGTGCCAGCTTGAAGACTGCCAGGGGTCTGTTGGTAATTCCCCTTATGTATGCTGGGAGGCAGTTGAACAGTCTCGGGCCCCTGACACTTATTGTATGGTCTCTTAACGTGCTAGAGACACCCCTGCTTTTCATTGGGGGGATGTTGCATCGTCTGCCAAGTCTTTTGCTTTCGTAGTGAGTGATTTTCGTGTGCAAGTTCGGTACTAGTCCCTCTAGGATTTTCCAGGTGTATATAATCATGTATCTCTCCTTCCTGCATTCCAGGGAATACAGGTTTAGGAACCTCAAGCGCTCCCAGTAATTGAGGTGTTTTATCTCCGTTATGCGTGCCGTGAAAGTTCTCTGTACATTTTCTAGGTCGGCAATTTAACCTGCCTTGAAAGGTGCTGTTAGTGTGCAGCAATATTCCAGCCTATACAGAACAAGTGACCTGAAGAGTGTCATCATGGGCTTGGCCTCTCTAGTTTTGAAGGCTCTCATTATCCATCCTGTCATTTTTCTAGCAGATGCGATTGATACAATGTTATGGTCCTTGAAGGTGAGATCCTCCGACATAATCACTCCCAGGTCTTTGACGTTGGTGTTTCGCTCTATTTTGTGGCCAGAATTTGTTTTGTACTCTGATGAAGATTTAATTTCCTCATGTTTACCATATCTGAGTAATTGAAATTTCTCATCGTTGAACTTCATATTGTTTTCTGCAGCCCACTGAAAGATTTGGTTGATGTCCGCCTGGAGCCTTGCAGTGTCTGCAATGGAAGACACTGTCATGCAGATTCGGGTGTCATCTGCAAAGGAAGACACGGTGCTGTGGCTGACATCCTTGTCTATGTCGGATATGAGGATGAGGAACAAGATGGGAGTGAGTACTGTGCCTTGTGGAACAGAGCTTTTCACCGTAGCTGCCTCGGACTTTACTCTGTTGACGACTGCTCTCTGTGTTCTGTTAGTGAGGAAATTATACATCCATCGACCGACTTTTCCTGTTATTCTTTAGCACGCATTTTGTGCGCTATTACGCCATGGTCACACTTGTCGAAGGCTTTTGCAAAGTCTGTATATATTACATCTGCATTCTTTTTGTCTTCTAGTGCATTTAGGACCTTGTCGTAGTGATCCAATAGTTGAGACAGACAGGAGCGACCTGTTCTAAACCCATGTTGCCCTGGGTTGTGTAACTGATGGGTTTCTAGATGGGTGGTGATCTTGCTTCTTAGGACCCTTTCAAAGATTTTTATGATATGGGATGTTAGTGCTATTGGTCTGTAGTTCTTTGCTGTTGCTTTACTGCCCCCTTTGTGGAGTGGGGCTGTGTCTGTTGTTTTTAGTAACTGTGGGACGACCCCCGTGTCCATGCTCCCTCTCCATAGGATGGAAAAGGCTCGTGATAGGGGCTTCTTGCAGTTCTTGATGAACACAGAGTTCCATGAGTCTGACCCTGGGGCAGAGTGCATGGGCATGTCATTTATCGCCTGTTCGAAGTCATTTGGCGTAAGGATAACATCGGATAGGCTTGTGTTAATCAAATTTTGTGGCTCTCTCATAAAAAATTCATTTTGATCTTCGACTCTCAGTCTGGTTAGCGGCTTGCTAAAAACTGAGTCATATTGGGACTTGAGTAGCTCACTCATTTCCTTGCTGTCATCTGTGTAGGACCCATCTTGTTTAAGTAGGAGCCCAATACTGGACGTTGTTCTACAGTACTACAGTACTACAGACCACTACCCTACCTTCCTCCTGACAAACATTAGTAAACCACCACTTGAATACAAGAAAGTCTCATTTAGACTCCATGACGAGGTCTCAATAAGGAAGTTCACAGCTGACCTAGAGACTGTTGACTGGCCTACAGAATTCTCCAAGGCCAATGGTATTGATGACTGGACAGACATTTTTCTTAACAAATTACTTAGACTATACAACAAACATTGTCCTATAAAAACGAAACAGATCACAAACAAACGGTTGGTTGCCCATGGCTAACCATCACCATTCTGAAATCCATTGACAAGAAACACCAATATGAAAAGCAATATAGACAGGGCTTAATACACAAAGATATTCTTAAACACTATTCATCAGTTCTCACCAAAGTAATAAAGAAAGCCAAACAACTATACTACTCCAGTAGATTCACAGACACTAGAGGAGATATAAAAAGACCTGGAAAACACTCTCTCAGATTCTAGGGACCCACAAATTGAAAAAAACCAAGAATATTGTCCTAACTAAACCTAATGAAACACCACTACATCCCACTGACACAGCTAACAAGATAAACGACTTCTTCTCAACCATAGGATCTAATCTCGCCAATAAAATCCCACATACCAATGCTCATGCCGGGGACTACCTAGATGGGAATTTCCCAAATTCCTTCTATCTTGCACGAACTGAGCCCTCGGAAGTCACCGAGATTATAAAGTCACTTAAAAATAACTCAGGGAATCTGTCTCATGTCCCACCATTACTGTACAAGCGAGCGGCCCATGTCCTTTTGCATGCTATTTCATTACTTTTTAACAAGTCACTAGAAACTAGCACCTTCCCGAAACTACTCAAGATGGCAAGGGTTACACCAATACATAAAGGTGGTGACCCAACAGACTTAAACAACTATAGGCCAATATCAAACTCACCATTGCTATCCAAAATCTTTGAGAAACTCGTGCACAGGAGACTATATTCATTTATAACGGCACAAAACATACTCAACCCCTGCCAATTTGGATTCAGGAAAAATAAAAGCACTAATGATGCAATCATAAAAATGCTAGATCTGCTTTACACAGCATTGGAAAATAAGGAATATCCACTAGGAATTGTTATTGACCTAAGAAAAGCTTTTGACACGGTAGACCACGACATCCTACTCCACAAACTTGACCATTACGGTATAAGAGGCCATGCTCTTGCTTATTTCATATCTTACCTTACTAATAGGTATCAGTATGTCACCATTAAAGACACAGCATCAACAACACGGCCACTTGGTACTGGAGTTCCGCAGGGAAGTGTCATTGGTCCCCTGCTCTTCCTCATATACATCAATGATCTTCCATACGTATCCCAACACCTGAAACCCATTCTCTTTGCTGACGACACGACTTATGTCATCTCTCACTCTAATCTTGCCACCCTCAACACCATTGTTAACGAGGAGCTGATCAAAATATCGACTTGGATGACAGCCAATAAACTTACGCTTAACACTGACAAAACCTACTATATTATAGGGCGAATGAGTTAGTCAGTGCTTGGGCTGCTACATCTAGCTATGACAGTCTTCCCAGTACCACACAGGCGAAATTAATGGACAAATATGATGCAAGGGAGAGACTTGTTTGCTTTATGCTCAGCAAGGCAGATGACTGCAACATTCCTTTCACTAATTATGAACTTGATGCAGCACTAACTAAGGGCAACTCCACGTCGCCTGGTGAGGATGGTATTACTTACAACATACTCAGATTGCTGTGTCGAGCACCAGGTAATCCTTTACTTGAATTATATAACATGAGTTATGTCACTGGGGAGCTCCCTAAATCATGGACCAATAGCCTCATTATTCCCATTCCAAAGCCCAATCAACAAAACTCATTTCGCCCAATATCCCTTACTAGCTGCTTGTGTAAAACATTTGAAAGGATGATTCTTAATCGTCTTATGCACAGAATTAAGGAATTCTTGTCACCCCGGTTGCATGGCTTCATGCATGGAAGGAGTGTGCATCATTGCATTACCACCTTTTTCACTCTGCACACTGACAGCTCATACACTACGTTCCTTGACCTTAAATCCGCTTTTGATGTAGCCAACAGACATGTAATCATTAGTGAACTTGCCAGAATGGATGTTGGAGGATGGCTTCTCCGCTGGATTAAAGGTTACCTATCCAACAGAAAGTCGTCTGTGTTGTTCCAGGGACATAGAAGTGTAACTAAAGATTTTGAATTAGGAACCCCACAGGGAGGTGTGCTTAGTCCCACCCTTTTCAACATTTTGATTAATGCCTTACTTAATGCCATGCCTAGCCAGCCCCATCATTATATGGTTAGTTTTGCTGATGACATAATGATTCACACTACCGGATTCTCCAACACCCAAAACATTCTTAATCATGTTTTAGCCTCGTGTCAGGACCTAGGGTTAATAATCTCAGGGGATAAAACAAAGATACTCAACAGGCGTCCTCCTCGGCAGAGAGGCACAGTTCGTCAGATCCAGTTGCATGATGGGTCTCTTCTAGAATATGTAAGCAGATACAGGTATCTAGGCTTTGAGGTTCCACTACTTGGACCTGTTGTAACGAGACTTTGTCGCCAATACAAAGAAAGGCTGAGAGCACTTAGAGTTGTGGCAGGTTTTCATCCCAGGTATGGTGCTAATGTTAAAATTGTGAAAATGATGTATCTTGCTTATATTAGATCATTGGTTGATTATGCAGCGCCACTACTTGCACTCGTGTCTGACTGGAAGCTTGGAGGGCTGGAAAAACTGCAAAACGAAGCAATGAGGATCATCCTAGGATGCCCTCGTACTGCCAAAATTTTAAATATGCGGAAAGAACTTAATATTCCAAGCATTAGAGATCGTGTTACTGAAAGAAATATCCTTATTGGGGTCAATATGCTTAGGCTAGCCCATTCAAACCCCTGCACAGAAGCCCTCCAAACTTTCCTCAGCACTGGTGAACATCCTTCCAGATGGATCGAAAAAACTGGAACCGACCTCCGCATGAACCAGCTACATGATCTATATCAAGTTGGACAACAGAGACATTTCCCTGCTCCATGGGATATTACCCCATTCCAAACTACCATTCCTCCATTTCCCCCCAAAACTCTTCTTAAATCACAACCAAAGCTTCGTCTTGAAGCCAAACATGATGCCTTAAGCTGTATTGATAACTTAGTCACACAGAACAATCTTTCACAAATTATTTACGTCGATGGTTCTGTTCACCAGTCCACTGGTGCAGCTGGTAGTGCTGCTGTTGTCACACAGAGTGATGGCTCTCATAAAGAAATTGGAGCACGCATCAATAACTGAGCCTCTACCCTTCAAACAGAACTGTTTGCCATACTCCTTGCACTTAAATGTGTCCATGTATCTAAGGTTGACACTTTAATTGTAACTGA
Organism: Cherax quadricarinatus; assembly: GCF_038502225.1. NCBI lineage: Eukaryota > Metazoa > Arthropoda > Malacostraca > Decapoda > Parastacidae > Cherax > Cherax quadricarinatus. Next base: position 19,164,029 of record NC_091297.1, on the reverse strand, counting down.
TTCTCTGTCATCCATAAATGCTCTCAACTCATTAAGTATAAATTGTGGCATGCTTTTGTCAGAAGCCAGACATAGATATGGTAAGATTGTGGACAGTGGAGTCAGAGTGCACATGCTGTGGATTCCATCTCACATTGGTCTTCAGATGCATGATAGAACTGATAAATTGGCTAAGCTGTATGCTTTCAAAGAGGGGGTAGATTACAATCTTGGGTTGTCATTTAGCAGTTTGAGAACAATAATACGAAAAGAACTTCAAATGAACTTTATTGACTTAAGACTTAGGGAGATTGACACAAGTCAGTCCATCTATCATCATTCCATCATGCAGGAGGAGCCACATGTCTATGGTGCATCCAACAAGATAAGCAGACTCTTGGATGTCACTACTGCCCGGCTCCGGCTGGGTTACAAGTATCTTTGGCAGGTTAAATCACCACCACCAGATGTAGACCAAACGAAATGTAAACTTTGCCAGATGGACTATTGTCACACATTGCGTCATTATGTACTGGAGTGTGATAAAATTAATGAATTTAGAAACAACTCACTCAGAAGTGTTCAAGAAATGGCTAAGTATTTTATCCACAGTGGTATATTGCAGTCCATTCTGGAGAAATACCCTGACTTTGCTAGCTGTAAATAAAGCATTACCACATGTGTGCATGTGTGCATGTGTGTGTGTGTGTGTGTGTGTGTGTGTGTGTGTGTGTATGTGTGTGTGTGTGTGTGTGTGTGTGTGTGTGGGTGTGTGTGAGGGTGTATGTGTGTGTGTGTGTGTGTGTGTGTGTGTGTGTGTGTGTGTGTGTGTGTGTGTGTGTGTGTGTGTGTGTGTGTGTGTGTGTGCGTGCGTGTGTGTGGGTGTGTGTGAGGGTGTGTGTGCGGGTGTGTGTGAGGGTGTGTGTGTGTGTGTGCGTGTGTGTGTGTGTGTGTGTGTGTGTGTGTGTGTGTGGGTGTGTGTGTGCGTGTGTGGGTGTGTGGGTGTGTGTGTGTGTGTGTGGGTGTGTGTGTGTGGGTGTGTGTGAGGGTGTGTGTGTGGGTGTGTGTGAGGGTGTGTGTGTGTGGGTGTTGGTGTGTGTGTGTGTGGGTGTGTGTGTGTGGGTGTGCATCCTTGTGTGTATGCATATATTTGTACGCTCGTGTGCACATGTCAGTGCATGCGCCCTCGTGTGTGTATGTGCACGCACGCGCTAGTGTGGGTGTATGATCCACTTAATATTTGTATTTATAACTCATTACAATTGTGACCAGGTGTGGACGTATCAGTGGTTCATTACTTAGTAATTTGTTCATGACTGTAACCATGTATAGGAGTGAAGCTGATTCATTACCTCTGTAACTTGCCATGATTAGTGACCAGATCTACCTGGAGTTCATTACCTTTGTAACTAGTTCAGCTATCATAACTTTGGGGTCCAGTCACTGGACCCATTATGTACCTTTGTAATCTTTTGACTACCGCCCACAGGATGGGTATGGGGTGCATAAAGATATTAAACTAAAGTGTGTGTGTGTGTGTGTGTGTGTGTGTGTGTGTGTGTGTGTGTGTGTGTGTGTGTGTGTGTGTGTGTGTGTGTGTGTGTGTGTGTGTGTGTGGTGTGTGTGACTCAACAATCAATATTTGCACCAATAACTCATTACAGTTGTGACCGGGTGTGGAAGTGTGAATTGCTCATTACTCTATAATTTGTTCATGATTGTAGCCAAAGTATAAACGTAAGTAACCATTCTACAGAATTCATTACCTTTGTAACTTGTGAGCTCATTACCTTTGTACCTAGTTCAGCTATCAAAACTTTGGGGGCCCAGTCCCTGGACCCATTACGTACCTCTGTAATCTGTAAATACCTTTGTAACTTGTCATGATTGTGACCAGACTTACCTGGAGTTCATTACCTTTGTAAATTGTGAGTTCATTACCTTTGTAAATTGTGAGTTCATTACCTTTGTAAATTGTGAGTTCATTACCTCTGTAACTTGCTCAGCTATCAAAACTTTGGAGTCCAGTCCCTGGACCAATTATGTACCTCTGTAATCTTTTGACTACCGCCCACAGGATGGGTATGGGGTGCATAATAAACATATTAAACTAACTAACTACTATATTATGTTTGGTAGCAGAGCAGGAGATGCACAAATTAACATTAAGATCGACAACACTCTAATTACCAGACATAATGAGGGCAAATTCCTAGGCCTATACCTTAACAACAACCTGAATTTCAGCACCCATATCCAACACAACCAAAAAAGTATCCATAACGGTTGGGATCCTCTCCAAGATACCGTACTACGTGCCGCAAAATGCCCTTCTCACACTATACCACTCACTTATTTATCCATACCTCACCTATGCTATTTGTGCTTGGGGATCAACTGCAGCAACACACCTAAAGCCAATAATAACCCAACAAAAAGCTGCAGTAAGAATAATCACTAAATCCCATCCCTGGCAACACACCCCCCCCCACACGGCGAGGGCCTGGGTTCGATTCCCAGCCAGAGTTGAAACATTGGACGTGTTTCTTTCCACCTGTTGTCTATGTTCCCCATCAGTAAAATGGGTACCTGGGTGCTATTCGACTGGTGTGGGTCGCATCCTGGGACACTGACCTAATTTGCCCGAAATGCGGAGCATAACAAGGGACTTTCTATATAGTAGTATGTCATTGTTATCAGCTAGGACTGTATACCCTGTACATGTACTTGTAGTAAAATAAAGATATTATTATTATTATCTAAACTTACTCCTTGTTCAGTACATCCACACTTACTACTGTGCAATCTACATCTACAGGACCTTAAACTCCAATATCAACCTTGACCTAAAACGCTTTCTTGATAGTTGTGACAGAACCCACAGGCATATCACCAGACACAAACATCTCTACGACATTCCTCGTGTCCGACTAAACCTTTACAAAAATTCAATGTATGTCAAAGGCCCTAAAATCTGGAACACCCTACCTGAGAACTCTAGAACTGCAGACACATTCATCACCTTCAAATTATTATTATTATTATAATCAAGGGGGAAGCGCTAAACCCGGAGGATTATACAGCGCCCGGGGGGGGGGATGTGGAAGGCATTCAGGCTTAATTCGGGGAACTGGAGCACAGATCCAATTCCCTAAATCAAGAGCCCCTCACCAACATCAAGGAACCTTCCTTGAGGGGCATCACCTTCAAAACTACCATTAGAAAACATCTTATCTCCCTGATACACCCCATCAACTACCTACACGAATACCACCTGGTGGTTCACACTTACACTCACTCACCCATTTGACCATAAACAGAAATATTAATCTCAATCTTAAAATAATGAATCCTATGATACTCCAATACTGAAACTATGTACTGTGCCAAAACAAAAGCATTCACATTGCTAAACTCACAAACTAGCATTTAGTCACTTAGCCATAATACCAACTTACCTCATAATTTGTAATATTTTAAAATAAAGAATTAAACTAAGTCTGCCCGAAATGCCTAGCCATGCTAGGCGTTCTAGTGGTACACTCTGTAATAATTATTTAACTACATGTAAACCACACAATAACCAAATTCTGTAAATTCAACATTGTAATCCTTATAGAGAATAAACTTTGAATGAATTGAACGAATGAATGGAACTCTCTCCAGGTAAACTCCAGGTAAATTATGTCAGTGTCCCAGAATGCGACCCACACCAGTCCACTAACACCCAGGTACCCATTTTACTGGAAAGAAACACGCCCAATGTTTCTACTCTGGCTGGGAATCGAACCCAGACCCTCGCCGTGTGAAGCGAGAGCGTTAGCCACCAGTATATTATGAAGTTATAAAGATTTTTAACTTAAAGGATTCCCAGTGGAAATAAGTTACTTTTTCTGACTTTACTGGGTTATCCTAGGTAATATACACATGTTATTATGATAATTTGCATAATTGTATTTATGCGTACCTGTACCTCAATAAACTTAATTCATGCCTCTGGAAGTGAGTCGACTACATCATCCAGTATAAGGTTCACACGGCTCCACCACGCCCGCTACCCTTCAACCCAACAATAACAAATCATATTCAAAAATTGCATATATATGTAATGGGTATGTGCAATAAGCAATACGATTTACATATGAGTGCAAATATATTATATTTCCTTTAATATATTTATGATACTGACATAACGAAATAAATAAACAAAGAAGAGACCCTTTTTTTTTTGTCTTTAGAAAGAGACAACCTTGTGGAACTTATTTGGTATTAATTACATCTTTAATGAAATTTATAAATATCCTATTTATGTTAATAATCGTTGCTAAATATTCCACTCAGTGGCTCTTTTATTCCATCTCTTGTGTTATTTTTTCTTAGAATTGAGTTGCGTCAGCTGCTGAGCACAACATCAGTGAGAACCTTATCATTATCTTTCACTCTTCACTTTATCAATGTTCCTTCATGTTATGTCAGTAGTTAATTTAACACCGCCAATATATAAACATTTAATATGCTTACATAAAATTTTCGGTGAACCTGGATAATGCTGTTTTTTTTTTTTTATCCAAATTCCCCAGGCCACTCCGTCGATGTTTAGCAGGATGTAGCTCTTGAAGCTGTCTAGCTCTTGATCCAAGGAACTGGACTCTACCTCCACTTCCTTGGATCGATCCTGAATGTCTCCCATTTTCCAGGCGTTATATAACCCCAACAGGTTGAGCGCTTCCCCGTGAATAAAATGAAAATAATTGCCAGGATGTTATTCCAGAGTAATAACCTCTCAAGGTTCCTTGATGTTGCTGAGGGGCTCTTGATCTAGGGAATTGGATCTGTGCTCCGGTTACCTGAATTAAGCCTGAATACCTTCCACATTCCCCCCTCCCCCACAGGCGCTGCATAATCCTATGGGTTTAGCGCTCTGCCTTAATTATAATCCAGATTAATGACCCTTGTAATAATAATTATTTTATTTACTACAAGTACATGTACAAGGTATACAGACCATAGTTGACATCAGTGACATACTACTATATAGAAAGCTGCTTGTTATGCTGAGCATTTCCCGCAAATTATGTCAGTTTTGACCCAGGATGCGACCCACACCAGTCCACTAACACCCAGGTACCTATTTTACTGCTGGGTGATCATGCACAACAGGTATTTAAAAGGAAACATGTCCTAATGTTTCCACCTGTACTGGGGGTTGAACCACGGACCTCAATGTGTGAGCTGATTTTATACCAACTGAGCTATGGTATAATTGTAATAATAATGACAATAGTAAGGTTGCATAGCAAAAAAGTCACTGACTTTTTTGGGGTTATCCTAGGTAGTTTACACATATGTTACTATGTATGATAATTTGTGTAACTGTATTTTTGTGTATCTGTACATAAATAAACTTATTTGAAGGTCAGTGGCCCATAAACAGCAACAGCCTGGTTGACCAGGCAGGCACTTGGGCCAGGCTCTGGGAGTAGAAAAATTGTAGCAACTCATGAAAGGTACCTAATTGTGCAATGCTCTGCTGTACTATGTACATTAATGCACATATAATATTTTTTGTAGGTACGTTATTAAATATTTACATTATACATGTACATTAGTTACTGTCTGACATTTGTTTCAGAAATTGAAATGAACAGTTATGACATTTGCCAGCAATGTAGTTGCAGGCAGTATCCTTACATGATGTTGATGTATTTACTTACTGTACATTTATGTTTCATTTATTTTCATAACAAAAACATTTATTTTGTACATATTGTAGCATCACTAGTACCATTGTAATGACTCTCTGGGATACTATGATGTACATAAAATTTATGCCTCCTGATGACTCCCAGAATGGTACTAAGTACGTACAATGGACCCCCAGATATCGGCCAGTGTGGCAGTCGGCCAATTCGGTAATCGAGCACTCGGTAATCAAGAAATTTCCCCCCAGATTTCAGCCATCTCCTCGGAATTCATTGGTATGAGATGCGTCCACCTGCTGGCGATGCACTTCCTCGCGTATATTTCACTCAGTCTGCGGTCTCTCTCGTTAGGTTAGGAATACTCCGCGCATTCATCCATTGTTGTTGGTGCTTGTTAATTGATTGCAACTATGAAATAAGCCACCATGGGTAAAGAAGATGAGAAACACGATAAAATTCAAGAAAGAAGTTATTGCAAAATATGAAAGTGGTGTACGTGTGGTGGAGCTGGCCAGGATGTACGAGAAATCTACATCAACAATCAGTTCCATCCTGTTGAAGAATACAGAAATCAAGGAAGCTGATGTTGCGAAAGGTGTAAATATGCTAACGAAACAGAAGTCTCAAACAGTCAAGGATGTGGAGAAGTTGTTGATTTCAAAGTGAAGCCTTTACTTGTGTATCACTCTGAAAATCCCCGAGTGTTTAAGAAAAACAATGTCATGAAGAGTAAATTGTGTGTGATATGGAGGGATAACAATAAGGCATGAGTCACAAGGTTAATTTTCTTTGAGTGGGTCAATGAAGTGTTTGGCCCGAGTGTGAAGAAATACCTCCTGGAAAATAAATTGCCACTCAAGTGCCTCCTGGTAATGGACAATGCTCCTGCTCATCCTCCAGACTTGGAAGACCAATTGTTGGAGTTTAGTTTCATCACAGTGAAGTTCTTGCCCCCTAATACCACTCCTCTCATCCAGCCCATGGACCAGCAGGTTATTTCAAACTTCAAAAAACTGTACACCAAAGCAATGTTTCAAAGGTACTTTGAAGTGACCTCGGACACTGAATTGACCCTAAGAGAGTCCTGGAGGAATCGCTTCAATATCCTCCACTGCATAAGCCTTAGAGATAAGGCTTGGCAGGAGTGACTTCCAGGGCTTTGAACTCTGCTTGGAGAAAATTGTGGCCAGAATGTGTTCTCGACAAGGGTTTTGAAGGGTTTGAGGCTGACTCTGATGACCCTATGCCTGTTGTGGAATCTATTGTGTCTTTGGGGAAGTCCATGGGGTTGGATGTGAGTGGCGAGGATGTGGAAGAGTTGGTGGAGGACCACAGGAAAGAGCTAACCACTGAAGAGCTGCAACACCTTCAACAGGAACAGCAACAGATCACAGCTGAGGATATTGCTTAGGGGAAAGAATGTGCCTTCTTCAGTGATTAAGGACATTTGTGTAAAGTGGAGTGAGGTGCAAAGTTTTGTGGAGAATTATCACCCTGACAAAACTGTTGCAAGCTGTGTCTGCAACATGTTCAGTGACAATGTCTTGTCCCATTTTAGGTAAATTTTACAGACGCCAGAAACAGGCATCTCAGACAGATTTTTTATGCGACAGGGGTGCAGTGACTCTCAAGCTGGTCCTAGTGCCAGTAAAAAACAAAGAAGAGAAGCAACCCCAGAGAGGGACTTGATAAGAGATAAGATAAGATTTTGTTCGGATTTTTAACCCCGGAGGGTTAGCCACCCAGGATAACCCAAGAAAGTCAGTGCGTCATCAAGGACTGTCTAACTTATTTCCATTGGGGTCCTCAATCTTGTCCCCCAGGATGCAACCCACACCAGTCGACTAACACCCAGGTACCTATTTGCTGCTAGGTGAACAGGACAAGTGTAAGGAAACGTGTTGAAATGTTTCCACCCGTTGGGAATCAAACCTGGGCCCTCCGTGTGTGAAGCGGAAGCTTTAGCCACCTTGGAGGGGGATTTCCCTTCCAAACAATAAGCTCTCCTCCCTCTCACCTCCTCGCCTTCTTCCATATGCCAACAAGAGTATACAATTGAGGTATGTAATATTCATTTATCATTAAAATTACTGCTTTATATTTCTTTCTCATTGTTTTCTGTATGTAAAACTATAGGTATTCTTTAAAAAATGTATTGTTAATACTTTTGGGTGTCTGGAGCGGATTAATTGGATTTACATTATTTCTTATGGGAAATATTACTTCGGATTTAGGCCAACCTTCTGGAACGGATTGTGGCTGATAACCGGGGGTCCACTGTACACATTTCTTTTTCATCAGGCGTACTGTGGGTGTGCAATGTATCGGTAAGGTGGGTATTGGCCAGTTTTCTTGGTATTGATATCGGTCTAAATTTTAATATTGGTATCGTCTCATTCCTAAAAGACCCACATTTACTTTTGCCAGATGAATTTTGCACATTAGAACGATGTGGACCTTAATATGAGCTCACTGTGGTTCTTGCATAGATTTACTTAGCACCCAGTTGCCCACTTGGTGTAAATTTAAGCTTCCACCTGTTGCAATTAAGTCATTTGTGCTACTAATATATTAAACATTAGTGAAGAGGTCAACGAATGTATGTAAATCTTAGTCCATAGTTGTATAGGCAAATTGTTGGAGTCTGAACATTAACTGGTTTGTATATTTTTTGTTATACAGTGGTATGTAAACTTATGTAATCCATTGGTACCCTGTAATGTATGTAATCTCTTGATATCCTGTAGTGTATGCTATCTCTTGGTATCTTGTAGTGTAACTTATCTCTTGGTATCCTGTTGTGTATGTAAGCTCCTGGTATCATGTAGTATATATAATATTTTGGAATCCTGTATTGTATGTAATCTTTTGGTCTCCTGTCTTGTATGTAATCTCTTCGAATCCTATAGTGTATGTAAGCACTTGGTATCCCTTACTGTATGGTATCCTGTACTGTATGTAGGCTCTTGGTATCTCGTACTGTACTGTATGTAGGCTCATGGTATCTCATACTGTATGTAGGCTCTTGGTATCCCATACTGTAAGTAGTCTCTTGGTATCCCATACTGTAGGTAATCTCATGTAATCTCTTGGTATCTTGTACATGTATGGAATAAGTTATTATACACTTGATCAATCCTTATTTTGTAATAGAGGGAAGTATTAAAAGATTTATATAAATAACATTCCCTAATTTTATGAAATGTTTAATTAATTATCGTCTCAAAACAGGAACTGTGGTGTTATCCACATGCAGCTCAGTGATGCGTGGACAGTTGTATGCGGTGGCTTCTGGCCTCTTGGCTGCGCTGGCAAGTCTCTGTGGCAAATATGCTATGGCCAGTACAGAAGCTCAAGATCTTTGTGAAAGTGTCCTTTTAATGCTTCATAATGAGGAAGAAATTACAAATACAAACAATGTCATTACCATATGTGATCAGGTAAGTGAGAACACTATGGATAAGGACTAAACTAATAAAATATCTGTTAGGTATCTATTTACTACACTGCACGAACATGATAATAATAGTAGTAGTAGTAATAGTAATAATAATACGTAATAGTAAATAATAATAATTTTTTTTTTTTTTTCAACAAGTCGGTTGTCTCCCACCGAGGCAGGGTGACCCAAAAAAGAAAGAAAATCCCCAAAAAGAAAATACTTTCATCATCATTCAACACTTTCACCACACTCACACATTATCACTGCTTTTGCAGAGGTGCTCAGAATACAACAGTTTAGAAGCATATACGTATAAAGATACACAACATATCCCTCCAAACTGCCAATATCCCAAACCCCTCCTTTAAAGTGCAGGCATTGTACTTCCCATTTCCAGGACTCAAGTCCGACTATATGAAAATAACCGGTTTCCCTGAATCCCTTCACTAAATATTACCCTGCTCACACCAATAATAATAATAATAATAATAGTACAGTATAATAATAATAATAATAATAATAATAATAATAATAATAATAATAATAATAATAATAATAATATTTATTTCTACAAAGTACATTGTACAATTTATACAGGAATAGATGTCATTATTGGTATATTTTATAGAAAGCCCCTGTGTATGCAGAACATTTCAAGTGGCCTTAAAATTAACTTATAACTATGGAATGACTATTTAAGTATGGATGGAAAAAGAGAGACAAATGCAGTGTAATGCAATCCTCTACTGACAGTGTTTCACTCACACAGTGGGCTTTGTCAAGTTTGCAGCCTTTGACATTATCACCGTGATTTATGATTGATATTTTTTTAAATTTTTTGTAAAACAATGTGTTATAACATTTGAAACAGTTATTATGTATGTTGTTCGAATGAAAATAATAAGCAATATTTCGGCATTATATGGCGTTTTTAGCTGTACAAAATAAGAAAGGTTTGCGATGTTGAAATACTTTTTCATAAGTAAAGAAGGCTTATGACTAATGGGGTGGGGGGGGTTAGGTGGCCAGTAATGGCAGTTATGTGGATAGAGAAAAGATTATTTTGCCATGATTGTAACAAAGAACAGTTCTGTGACCAAAGGAGTTTGTCCATTGTTTCCAAATCTATTGATCCAGCAGATTTTGCTCCGAATTTCCGAAGTCCATTAAATAGAGGGTTAACTGTATATGGTGCATAAGTGGATCTTTGCCATGGTTTGTGTGTTAATGTATGGTGTCCATGGACTGTCTCTAAATGAAACAAAGCATGATCTGATAAAAGAGGAATTATTAAGTACTGAGAAATTAAAAAGTTAAGATAAATCCTTAAAACTTTTCATGCTACTAATCTTTCCCTTCATTCCTGTTTGATTGGTCAGCTAAGGCAGATGGGCAGAGCTAAATTATGGCACGTTCTTCTTGGATTATACAAGAACTAGCTACAAGCAGTATTAAAACAGGGAAGTGTTTTTGGGTATGCCCAAATGAGATAAATCTGTGGACTAAAATCACAAGGGTATTAAAAGAGGTCAACATCAAAGCTGCTTTCATAGAAAACCTGGAAGCTTTCTACAACAGATGGGAACATAAAAAGTCCGGGCTGAATGGTACTGCCCTTGATACTGGCCATGTAGTCAGAAACTGTAAGGCTGGAGATGATGTCCTGGTAGTCAGTAAATGGGGGGCTGATAGTGCTGTCCTGGGAGACAGTAATGGGGAAGCTGGAGGTGCTGTCCTGGGAGACAGTAATGGTGAAGCTGGAGGTGCTGTCCTGGGAGACAGTAATGGTGAAGCTGGAGATGCTGTCCTGGGAGACAGTAATGGGGAAGCTGGAGATGCTGTCCTGGGAGACAGTAATGGTGAAGCTGGAGATTTTGTCCAGGTAGTCGGGAATTATACGCAGGAAGGAATACATATGAATGACCTCATAGGGGACAGGAGCCATAGTAGGGAAACAAGTGTAGTCAAAGATAAGATAAAACCAATATTGCAAACTAGAAATACCGCAGGAAATAGCAAACAAGAGGACTCCAGTAGCAATAGTGAGGATATATTACCAAAAACAAATGGTGGGAGCTCCATTGTTGGTGCTAGGGAGGATAGAAGTAAGACAGGGAAACATGCACCAACAGGGAATACAGTCACAGAAACCCAAGGCAAACGGAAACCAAGCCTGTGCACATACTATGCACTCGGTATCTGCTGGCATGGGAAATCTGGAAAAACAGATGGGACGTGCAACTATGACCACCCTAGGAAATGCCATGCCCATATGACAACAGGAAAATGCAAACTCCCTTCCTGTAAGCTTTTTCACCCTGAACTGTGTACCTCTTCAGTACAGGAAAGACTGTGCTATAACTTAAATTGCCAGGCATACCATCTAAAGGGGACAAAAAGATACAAAACATCCAGGCCATGGGAAAACCTGGGTAGCCACAGCCACTCAAGAGGGAGAGGTTTTTTAGTGCCAGGAAGGAAAAAAAACTGGCAGGAAATGGCAGAAATCGTACACCAAATCCAGTCATTCCTGGAGTGGAACCACAGTCGATGGCCTCCACTCCAAACCAACAGATACAGATACTAATGCCGGAAAAAAAATCCCCCCCCAATACCAACAATACCACCAGTCCGATAACATTCTTCTTTGCAAATATACAGGGTCTAAAGCCAGCAACAAACAACAAAATACCTTTCATCCGTGGACTGCTTGCAGAGGCAAAGGCAATGTTCGCGGCTTTCACTGAGACCCACATAAAGGATCACTTGGACAACGAAATATGGATCCCAGGTTACAACCTATACAGATGTGACAGAGTGAACAGGCAAAAGGGGGGGGTTGGCCTGTACATTGCAGAGTCACTTGTTTGCACAGAACTGCTAAATGCCTCAAATGATGTAGTGGAAGTTTTAGCAGTAAAGGTCGAGAACCAAAACCTAGTCATTGTGATAGTCTACAAGCCTCCGGATGCAACATCCCAGCAATTCCAGGAACAGCTGTTAAAAATTGACCACTGTCTGGAAAACCTTCCAGCTCCTGCACCCAACATCTTGCTCCTGGGGGATTTCAACTTAAGGCACCTAAAATGGAGGAATATAGCAAATAATATTGTTGCAGTAATAACACCAGGAGGCAGCTCTGATGAAAACTCACACTCACGCGAGCTTTTAAATCTCTGCACAAAATTCAATTTAAACCAGCAAATAATAGAGCCTACTAGACTGGAGAATACACTAGACCTCATCTTCACTAACAATGATGATCTGATAAGAAATATCACCATATCAAAAACAATATACTCAGATCACAACATAATTGAGGTTCAGTCATGTATGCGCGGAGCCCCAGACCGACATAATGAGATTAGTCACGAGGGAGCATTCACCAAATTCAACTTCAATAACAAAAACATAAAGTGGGACCAAGTAAACCAAGTCCTAACCGATATAAGCTGGGAAGATATACTAAGCAACACAGACCCCAACTTATGCCTAGAACAGATTAACTCGGTAGCACTCGATGTATGCACAAGGCTTATTCCTCTAAGAAAAAGGAGGAGTAGATGTAAAACAGAATGAGACAGGCGCTCCCTTTACAGGCGACGGAAAAGAAAAACAGAGCGGCTAAAAGAGGTCAATATATCTGAAATGCGTAGGGAGACACTGGTCAGAGAAATAGCAAGCATCGAACTTAAGCTAAAAGAATCGTTTAGGAGTCAGGAATCGCGGGAAGAACTAAAAGCCATAAATGAAATCGAAAGAAACCCAAAGTATTTCTTCTCCTATGCCAAATCAAAATCGAGAACAACGTCCAGTATTGGGCCCCTACTTAAACAAGATGGGTCCTACACAGATGACAACAAGGAAATGAGTGAGCTACTCAAGTCCCAATATGACTCAGTTTTTAGCAAGCCGCTAACCAGACTGAGAGTCGAAGATCAAAATGAATTTTTTATGAGAGAGCCACAAAATTTGATTAACACAAGCCTATCCGATGTTATCCTGACGCCAAATGACTTCGAACAGGCGATAAATGACATGCCCATGCACTCTGCCCCAGGGCCAGACTCATGGAACTCTGTGTTCATCAAGAACTGCAAGAAGCCCCTATCACGAGCCTTTTCCATCCTATGGAGAGGGAGCATGGACACGGGGGTCGTCCCACAGTTACTAAAAACAACAGACATAGCCCCACTCCACAAAGGGGGCAGTAAAGCAACAGCAAAGAACTACAGACCAATAGCACTAACATCCCATATCATAAAAATCTTTGAAAGGGTCCTAAGAAGCAAGATCACCACGCATCTAGAAACCCATCAGTTACACAACCCAGGGCAACATGGGTTTAGAACAGGTCGCTCCTGTCTGTCTCAACTATTGGACCACTACGACAAGGTCCTAAATGCACTAGAAGACAAAAAGAATGTAGATGTAATATATACAGACTTTGCAAAAGCCTTCGACAAGTGTGACCATGGCGTAATAGCGCACAAAATGCGTGCTAAAGGAATAACAGGAAAAGTCGGTCGATGGATCTATAATTTCCTCACTAACAGAACACAGAGAGTAGTCGTCAACAGAGTAAAGTCCGAGGCAGCTACGGTGAAAAGCTCTGTTCCACAAGGCACAGTACTTGCTCCCATCTTGTTCCTCATCCTTATATCCGACATAGACAAGGATGTCAGCCACAGCACCGTGTCTTCCTTTGCAGATGACACCCGAATCTGCATGACAGTGTCTTCCATTGCAGACACTGCAAAGCTCCAGGCAGACATCAACCAAATCTTTCAGTGGGCTGCAGAAAACAATATGAAGTTCAACGATGAGAAATTTCAATTACTCAGATATGGTAAACATGAGGAAATTAAATCTTCATCAGAGTACAAAACAAATTCTGGCCACAAAATAGAGCGAAACACCAACGTCAAAGACCTGGGAGTGATCATGTCGGAGGATCTCACCTTCAAGGACCATAACATTGTATCAATCGCATCTGCTAGAAAAATGACAGGATGGATAATGAGAACCTTCAAAACTAGGGAGGCCAAGCCCATGATGACACTCTTCAGGTCACTTGTTCTATCTAGGCTGGAATATTGCTGCACACTAACAGCACCTTTCAAGGCAGGTGAAATTGCCGACCTAGAAAATGTACAGAGAACTTTCACGGCGCGCATAACGGAGATAAAACACCTCAATTATTGGGAGCGCTTGAGGTTCCTAAACCTGTATTCCCTGGAATGCAGGAGGGAGAGATACATGATTATATACACCTGGAAAATCCTAGAGGGACTAGTACCGAACTTGCACACGAAAATCACCCACTACGAAAGCAAAAGACTTGGCAGACGATGCACCATCCCCCCAATGAAAAGCAGGGGTGTCACTAGCACGTTAAGAGACCATACAATAAGTGTCAGGGGCCCGAGACTGTTCAACTGCCTCCCAGCACACATAAGGGGGATTACCAACAGACCCCTGGCAGTCTTCAAGCTGGCACTGGACAAGCACCTAAAGTCAGTTCCGGATCAGCCGGGCTGTGGCTCGTATGTTGGTTTGCGTGCAGCCAGCAGCAACAGCCTGGTTGATCAGGCTCTGATCCACCAGGAGGCCTGGTCTCAGACCGTGCCGCGGGGGCGTTGACCCCCGGAACTCTCTCCAGGTAAACTCCAGGTAATCCCTCCCTTAATAATCAGAAACATGCTATCTACTTTCAGCTGGAAAATCAGTTTCTAGTTTACAGTGCAAGGCCCAAGGACAAGTCCAGGAGCTTTGAACTGATTCCTAAAAGCAGGGGTCGATTCATAAACCATGTTTGTGTGTTACTATTATAATAAAGAAGCACTAAACCCATTAGGGTCATACAGTGCCATGTATGTACAAGAAAGAATATAAGCTGCTTGATCATGCGCTTAAGACCACAACAGTGCATCTACCTCATCCACTAGGAAAATGATAGGATGGATAATGAGAACCTTTAGAACTAGGGACACCAAGCCCATGATGAGTCTCTTCAAATCGTTTGTGCTCTCTAGGCTGGAATACTGCTGTACACTAACGGCCCCCTTGAAGGCTGGCGACATTGCAGACCTGGAGAGTGTACAAAGAACTTTCACGGCACACATAAGTGCGATAAGGCACCTAAACTGCTGGGAACGGTTGAAGGTCCTTGACCTGTATTCCCTCGAATGCAGGCGAGAGAGATACATGATAATATACACTTGGAAGGTCCTGGAGGGATTGGTACCAAACCTACATATGAAAATCATTCTATATGAAAGCAAAAGACTCGGCAGGAGATGCAACATTTCCCCGATGAAAAGCAGGGGTGCCACGAGTACATTGAGAGACAACACAGTTAGTGTCTGGGGCCCAAGACTATTCAGTTGCCTCCCAGCATACATAAGGGGGATTACCAATAGACCCCTGGCTGTCTTCAAGAAGGCACTGGATAAGCACCTAAAGTCAGTACCTGACCAACTGGGCTGTGGTTCGTATGTCAGCTTGCATGCGGCCAGCAGTAACAGCCTGGTTGATCAGACCCTGGTCCACCATAAGGCCTGGTCTCAGACCGAGCCAGGGGGGCGTTGACCCCTGAAACCCTCTCCAGGTAAACTCCAGATAAGTAGTAAGGATTCTTAATTGTTATGCATGAGCCTCTTGCAGAACATAAACTGGATCTATAGAGACTGTCAATTAACAATGTAGTTCTTTCTTTCTTTCAACACACCGGCCGCATCCCACCGAGGCGGGGTGGCCCAAAAGGAAAAACGAAAGTTTCTCCTTTTACATTTAGTAATATATACAGGAGAAGAGGTTACTAGCCCCTTGCTCCCGGCATTTTAGTTGCCTCTTACAACACGCATGGCTTACGGAGGAAGAATTCTGTTCCACTTCCCCATGGAGATAAGAGGAAATAAACAAGAATAGGAACTAGAAAGAAAATAGAAGAAAACCCAGAGGGGTGTGTATATATGTGCTTGTACATGTATGTGTAGTGTGACCTAAGTGTAAGTAGAAATAGCAAGACGTACCTGAAATCTTGCATGTTTATGAGACAGAAAAAAGGACACCAGCAATCCTACCATCATGTAAAACAATTACAGGCTTTCGTTTTACATTCACTTGGCAGGAAACAATGTAGTTATGTTCTTAAAAACAGTGTAAACAAAAAATCATATAAAATAAACTGATGAACATATGGGAAAATAGATTTATGTTTGTGGGATCTCCCAAAAATGCCAAACAACTGTTTTTAAGCTTTGTAATTCACCAAAACTAAAAAATAACCAGGTTTTGAATTCCTTACATTATAATTGTCGCTGCTTGTTGATCTAAAAGTGTGTGGAGCACGTTGATGTGACTTTGTACAATACCTGTATAAACATGACATGCAGTTTCACAACTGTCATCTGCTATCACAATCATAGTCACCTTCAAACATAAGTAAAAATACTGAACAGTAGGGCCCCACTTATACGGCAGGTTAGGTTCCAGGTTACTGCCAGAAAGCAGACATATGCAGAATGCCATTTTTTCCACTTATAAATACATATAAATGCCAGATAACAACTTTACCCTAACATATATTAAGTAGCAATAGAACTAGGCATTAAAACAATAAAAATAGTAAAATACATGCACAGTACACTCATTATTTACCTCAAAATATTTGTAGTCTTAATGTAGGGCAAAAGGTGAGTAGTATTTACTTTAAGATGTTAGGTGTGGTAGCTCTCCTAGCCACCCCACCCACATATAGTATACTATGATGATGCTTTAAGCTCCATAGAGTGATAAAATGAATATACAGTACACTCATTATTTACCTCAAAATATTTGCAGTCTTAATGTAGGGTGAAAGGTGAGAAGTATTTATTTGTAGAAAGTCATGTGGTAGGTAGGGTAGTGTAGGGAAGCCAGCCTGGCCACCCCACCCACTATGTAAACAAACAAACGATGTGTCTGGTTATGGTTCGTAAACATTCAAACAAACACCTTACATTGTGTACAAATTGTCTCCAGAGTGGTACAGTAGAATAAATAAAAACCAACACTTTCAGTCTCATGTAATTTTTAGAAGGAATGATGCTCTGACAAATTATTATTACAGTGGACCCCCGGTTCCCGATGCTATCGGTATCCGATAAATCCGGTAACCGATGCATTATATCGCAGAAAATTTGCCTCGCTTCCCGATACAAAACCCGGTATGCAATGTGGTTCGTACGAGACGTGTCCATGTGTGGCCTGAACTGCCCTGTGTGTGCCAGTGTTTACAAGCCAGCCAGTGTGCGCGCATCTAAGGATACATTCGGTACATTCCATATTATCCATATTATCACTGTTTTTGGTGCCTGTTTTTGCAAAATAAGTCACCATGGGCCTCAAGAAAGCTCCCAGTGCCAACCCTTCGAGACCGAGGGTGCTAATGACTGTTGAAATGAAGAAAGAGATAATTGCAAAGTATGAAAGTGGAGTGCGTGTGTCGGAGCTGGTCAGGTTGTATAGTAAACCCCAATCAACCATCTCTACTATAGTGAGCAAGAAAACGGCAATTAAGGAAGCTGTTCTTGCAAAAGGTGCAACTGTGATTATGAAACAGCGACCGCAAGTGTTAGAAAATGTTGACTGTTATTGGTGTAGATAAATGAAAAACAGATAGCAGGAGATAGCATCTCTCAAGCAATCATTTGTGAAAAGGCTAGGCAGTTGCATGACGATTTGGTAAAAAAATTGCCTGCAACTAGTGGTGATGTGAGTGAATTTAAGGCCAGCAAAGGTTGGTTTGAAAGATTTAAGAATCGTAGTGGCATACATAGTGTGATTAGGCATGGTGAGGCTGCCAGTTATGTTGTGCGACAGAGGTCCAGTGACTCTCAAGCTGGTCCTAGTGCCATTAAAAGAAGAAGGGAAGTAACCCTGGAAAAGGACTTGCTACCTCAAGTCCTAATGGAGGGGGATTCCCCTTCTAAATGCTAACACCATCCACACTCCCCTCCTCCCATCCCATCAATCATCACCAGATCTTCATTAAAGGTAAGTGTCAATTATTCTTTTGTTATTTATTGTTATTGTTGTTATTGTAATTACTATTCTATTGCATTAAACTTAATATTTCACGTGGTAAAAGTTTTTTTTTTATATTTTTGGGTGTCTTGCACGGATTAATTTGATTTCCATTATTTCTTATGGGGAAAATTGATTCGCTTTCCGATATTTTTGGTTTACGATGAGCTCTCAGGAACGGATTAGTATCGCGAACCGGGGGTCCACTGCATTATTATTATTACAGATTATTAAAAGTTATTATTATTGCAAGTTATTATTACAAATTATTATTATAATAAAAAAGAAGCACTAAACTCACAAGGGTCATGAATTGCTATATATAGAGTGAAGGCATACGAGAGGAATATTTATCTACAGTTATCCCCCAGTGTTTGACTAGAGAAAACGTAATTCTTCCCACACTCCTACAAAGCCGCTTTGTAAACAAATCTCATATTTATGTAAATTTTTATTCTGTGGGTGTATATATAATGTTTATGTGCTATGTAACGTGTTTCTTATATAATTTTGAAGAAAATATCATAGATGGATTAATGAAAATGTCTATACATGTATTAACATAAAATAAGACATTTAATGTGCCCAAGAGAGATTATTATTATGTTGTATTACTATGGCGTCATGAGTAGAGAGAGCCTTAGTGATTTTAATGTGTACCTGCATGCCAGCACAGTGTGTAAGTATATTTAGGTACAGGTACACATAAGCATAATTATCAGAGTACATACAAAATACGCAATACAGTGGACCCTCGACCAATGATATTAATCCATTCCAGAGAGTTTATCCTTAGGCGAATTTATCATTAGTTGAATTAATTTTCCCCATAAGAAATAATGGAAATCCAATTAATCCGTTCCAAACACCCAAAAGTGTGAAAAAAGTTTTTTTTTTTTTTCACATGAAATATATATTTTCCTACACAGGAACAGAAGGATACACACACATGCACAATAAATACTGTACTAAATGAAGAATAAATGACACTTACCTTTATTGAAGATGTAGTGATGAGTGATGAGATAGGAGGAGGAGATGGAGGTGTATTATTGTTTGGAAGGGAAATTCCCTTCCATAAGGGCTTTAGGTACCAATTTCTTTTGCGGGGTTACTTCCCTTCTTTTTTTAATGCCACTGGGAACAACTTGAGAGTCACTGGATCTCTGTCGCAATAAAAATCTGTCCATAGAGCTCTGTACCTCGCATTCCTTCAAGATTTTCCTAAAGTAGTCCACAACATTGTCATTGTAAAAGTCCCCAGTATGGCTTGCAATAGCTGTGTCAGGGTGATTTTCATCCATAAAGGTTTGCACATCAGCCCACTTTGCGCAAATTTCCTTAATTGTTGAAGAAGGCAACTTCCCCCATCTCTCTCTCCCCTCTGAAGCAATTTCCTCAGTTGTGGTCTCTTGCTGTTGCAGATGCCCTTGCAGCTCATCAGTGGTTAGTTCTTCATCGTCATCCTCCACCAACTCTTCTACATCCTCCCCACTAACCTCCAACCCCATGGACCTCCCCAATGACACAATAGATTCCACAACTGGTATAGGCTCCTGAGGGTTAGCCCCAAACCCTTCAAAATCCCTCTCTTGTACACATTGTGGCCACAATTTCCTCCAAGCAGAGTTCAAGGTCCTGTTAGTCACTCCCTCCCAAGCCTTACCTATAAAGTTTATGCAATTGAGGATACTAAAGTGATCTTTCCAAAAGTCTCTTAGGGCCAGTTGAGTGTCTAAGGTCACTTCAAAGCACTTTTGAAGCATTGCTTTGGTGTACAGTTTTTTGAAATTTGAAATGACCTGCTGGTCCATGGGCTGGAGGAGAGGAGTGGTATTAGGAGGCAAGAACTTCACTTTGATAAAACTCAAGTCCCCCGAAATTCGCTCTGGCAACTCTGAAGGATGAGCAGGAGCATTGTCTAATACCAGGAGGCACTTCGAGGTCCAATTTATTTTCCAGGAGGTAATTTTTCACAGTGGGGCCAAACACATGATAAAACCAATCATAGAAAATGTCTCTAGTGACCCATGCCTTACTGTTTGCACATATGGTACCATATGGTACATTGTACCATATGGTACCATTGTACCATATGATACCATTGTACCATATGATACCATTGTATGACATGGCACCATTGTACCATATGGTACCATTGTACCATATGGCACAATGGTACCATATGGTTCAAAACCATAGAATTCATCCTCAGCTCCACTTCCATCAGTCTTAGAACTGTAAGTTGTGAAGAGAAGAGTCAGAATTCACCCAGAGAGTGAGTGGGGAGTGAGAGCTTCCTTGCCGTCAGGCACGATGAACAAAGCTACTTTGCCGGCATTCCCACAATGCCATGTGGGCGTCCAGATTTTTTCTATAGTGTGCACACTGACCACCCAGACCCATTCTCTCAGATGTAGGCCTACCAGCCTTCTCATGCCAAATTTGACACCACTAGAATTTTGGTGTAGCTCTACGGTTCGGACCCTGAACGTAAAGCCGTAGATCTACGGGATGGACCCTGAAAGGGTTAATATTAAAGTAGAGCACTGATTATCATGGTACAGTAGTTATGTTCCTGAAAATGGCTTGTCATTAAAAAATCATGCAAATGAGCTAAAGAACATATGGGAAAAATAGGGTTGCATTCCTCAGCTCCCCTCCCAAAAAAAAGATGCCAATTAATTGGTGCACCTTCTATTGGTTGTCTGCTTAAGCCACTTACTTAATAATTATTCCCTCCTATTTAGCCATTGTGACCTATGTGTCACTCTTTTATGGGTCATAACCTGGATTACTCATTGTACAAGCTTGTATCATCCCCTTATATTTTTTAAAGTGTATTAAATGATACTTCCTTCAAATCATAAGCTTGTGCCATTTCCATTGCTTTAAAGTTTATATAAGATCTTGACTTGCAAAATACCAAAACTTTCATTTTTATGCTTCTTTGCACTTCCCGCATCACTTGCATTCCTTGAGTGCCATAGTTATTATTCGGAGATGATGTGGAATGATGAAAAGATTAAAAATTGATTCATTAATACAGGGTGAGTATGGTATGAGAACCATATGCATAGAGAACTGATAGCATGGGAGTTGTTTACATTAAGAGTGTGACTAGGCCTCCTTTGTATGATAGTGGCCTTGCCCATTAGGACTGTGAGATGGAGGGGGGTAAAGAAACTGCAACATGCCATATTTTCCACTAAATTGACTTTTTCCTAAGTGATAAATACAACAAGCATATTGAAAATAGGCCACAATTTTTCAGAGTGTTAATGGAAAAAAGGTTAATAAATCATGTGTTAATTGACTGTTTACTGTACATCCTTATTACATTCAACAATGCAGTATTAATTACAGGCATGCACATGTATTCAGCAGGTACTGTTCCACCACATGTATTCAGCAGGTACTGTCCCACGTCTAAGTTTCCTGCACCACTGATGGAAGAATAATAATATAAATGTGTTTAAGACAAATTTATTGTAATAGTTTCTTTTCTCCAGTGTTTTATGCTTGTTAATATTTCGTCCTCTTTTTATCAGCTACCAGAGAAGTTCAGTCCTATATTTTCTGTTATTTTATTTGCTGAGGCAATTTGTTCCATCTGCAGATTATGCAAGTAAATGGAAGTGCATCATATGTGAGCTAGCCAAGCACACATCAAGTTTAGGCTCTGCACCACAAGTATGGTACAGTATAAGTACTGTATAACAATAAAGACAATAATAGAAGAAGTGCTGTGGAAAAGTTTTTCAGCTTTTATAATTTTCTGAATGAAGGAAGTGACAAATTTAATATGGCTAGTTAACCTTTTAAGCAAAGGATGTCTTTCATTGTCTCCACTGTGTGGCTTTGATTATTCAGAATTTTGAACAAGGCAACAAGACAAGTCTTGTTAATACTACATGTTTGGACCATGACTTGTGAATGTTTTGTTATTTTGTATCCCTGACACCAACAAAGTAGTTACTGTTAATTGTGCTTTTTGTACTAAATATATCTTTTCTTAAAAGCTTAAGGAAGATATCATAAAAAACCATAAACATCCTACCATTTTACTGGAGTTTTGAATTGTTTTAATCTACAGTATTTAGTTACAAATAATAGTACTGCATGCTATAAAAAATCAACCAGAGCAGCTCGAGTGATGGATTACTTTTTAACCCTTGAATTGTGCTCCAGAGAATGGGGAAAAGTGTAGCTGTGACATCCATGTGGTTAGGAAAGTTTTTGTAAATTATTTTTTCTTGTATGATTGTAGAACATCAGTTCTGAGTATAACTATGGTAAGTTCAGTGAGAAATGTAGTAGTGTCATATTACTCAGTATTGTGAGTTGAAATACGGCAATTTTTCCTGGTTAAGCAGGGTTATACAGTCTTATGGACTACCCAAATACTGTACTCTGTTTTTAGCCTCAACAACCCTACTGAAATCTCGCTTATCATCAAAACACTAAAGAACAAGACCACTCGTGTATAAAAAAGCTTCTCATGTGTTATCACCAATTATTGCAACTCTTTTTAACAAATCCATTGAATCTTCCACCTTCCCATCCATACTCAAGACAGTAAGAGTCACCCCGATCCTCAAAGGAGGTGATCCAACTGAATTGAACAATTATAGGCCTATATCAAACCTGCCCCTGCTATCTAAAATCTTCAAAAAGTTAATGCACAAACAAGTCTACTCCTACTTCGTATCCCACAACATACTCAACCCTTGTCAATTTGGGTTCAGACCGAAAAGAAGTACTAATGATGCTATTATACATATGCTTGAACTAACATATTCTGCACTCAAGAAAAAATGAATTTCCCCTGGGACTGTTCATAGATTTACGAAAAGCTTTTGATACAGGTGACCATGACCTTTTACACCAAAACCTTTAACATTACTGGGTCAGAGGACACTCTCTCAATTACCTAAAATCTTATCTTAGCAATAGAACCCAGTATGTATACACAAATGGAGCCTGTTCCACTACACAACCTATTCTTGTTGGAGTCCCACAGGGAAGCATTCTTGGCCCACTTCTCTTTCTCATTTACATCAGTGACCTACCAAACGCATCTAATCTCCTTAAACCCATTTTATTTGCAGATGACACAGCTTATGTCTTTTCTCACCCAAACCCAACCATACTAACAGACACAGTAAATGCTGAACTGCTAAAAATATCTACTCGGATGATTACCAACAAACTTACTCTCAATATAGACAAAACCTACTTCACGCTTTTCAGAAACAGAGCTTCAAATATACAGCTAAACATATTGATAAATGGTTCACCTATCTCAAGACAGGCAGAGGGCAGATTTCTAGGTCTCCACCTTGACTGCAGTCTCAAATTTCAGACACACACAGCAAATTTCCAAGAAAGTCTCCAAAACAGTAGGTATCCTTTCAAAGATACAGTACTACTGTATGTACCCCAGTCAGCTCTTCTAGCTTTGTACCACTCTCTCATTTACTCTTACCTCACCTATGGTATTTGTGCATGGAGCTCAACCACAGCAAATCACCTTAAGCCTTTAATAACCCAGCAAAAAGCTGCAGTGTGATTGATTACTAACTCCTGCATTAGACAACACACTCCACCTCTTTTCAAGAGTCTTAACTTGCTAAATATACAAAACATCCACACTTACTATTGTGCCTACTACATACACAGAACACTATACTCTAATGTAAACCCTCCTCTCAAACTCCTCCTTGATAACTGTAACAGAACACACAACCATAATACGAGACACAGATCACTCTTCGACATCCCCCGTGTTCATCTCTCTCTATGCAAAAATGCTATGCACGTAAAAGGCCCGAAGATCTGGAATTCATTGCCAGAACAAACTAAAGGACCCCTGTCTGCAAATCAGTTTAAGGTCCAAATAAGAAATCACCTCATCACCCAAAATTAACCAGACAAACCATACCTAACTACTACCAGTTTCTGGTAGTAGTTAGGTATGAATGCTCAACCACTTACTATGAAATTAGGATGTCTGTTCTTTTCATTGTTTTAAATAGTATTAGATTGTAATACAGTACATCATAATGTAAATTGTTCCATTGTAAAACCAAATTTCATTGTTTTAAATAGTAGTAAACTGTAATACATCGTATTGTAAATTGTTTTAAATTGTTACTTTGTAATATTGTAATCTTTATTAACTAATTCAATAGTGTAAAAAAGCTTCTACTAGACTTATCAAACCATGTGGCATCACCTGATATAATATTCAATTTTCCTGTACACACTCTAGCTCATCTAATGACCATATGAACTATGTATTATTGCCTTACTATTCATAAGTTAATCTTTAAGTTTGCCCAAAATGCTCAGCATACAGAGGGGCTTTTGGCATGTACACCCTACTATTATATTCCTCTGTACAACCATGTAATTTGTCAGAATAAAAAATCTTAATTTTATAGTGAGTTACCTAAATTTTAATGTTTAGATGTATCAAAAACTGCTTTCTGTGTCCAAAGGAATAACAACCTATCAGTATAATCTTTATAATCTTTATAATCTTTCATTGGTTTATACACCATAATTCATCTTTTTACATTCTCTTGCACATGTGATATCTGTTTTGCTAACTGCTCAGACTCTTGCTTCAATTGGATCAGCCCGATGACGAACAGCTAACAAGTGAAGGTGATGGGCACCATTCAAATTCAGATTCTTATTTCTTTTTTGTCCAGTACAGAAATAATGTAGTTTACATGTACTAAAGCAGTGTTAGGCACAAAAGAAAGTCACTAGTATGCAGTGCATTTTGGACAAACTAATCCTTATTCTTCAATACATAAGAATTAGACATAACTATTAAGTATGATTCCTTGCTCATTAACCTTCCACAGAAAGTAATTTTTCCAATTTCAGAATATTATATTCTTCATTCAGGTTCCATGAATCACTAATAGGAATCTTAACCCTTTGGGGGGTACCACCGATAATTGTCGGTATATCAAAAAGTAATGAAGACGAAATTGCAGCGCTGAAGATTTTAAAGGGGATTTTCCAAATAAAGTGCACTGACACAGGAAAATTTTTGGCCCATGATGTGGGAGACTTCAAAATCAAATTGCTAGACAGCAACCACCCAGGAAAGTACTACCATCCTGCCAGATGACTTTGAAACAGAAACCTGTAACTGTTTTGCATGATGGTAGGATTGCTGGTGTCTTTTTCTGTCTCATAAACACGCTAGATAACAGGGATATCTTGCTTCTCCAACTTACACTTTGGTCACACTTCACAGACATGCACATGCATATATATATACATGCATCTAGGTTTTTCTCCTTTTTCTACATAGCTCTTGTTCTTCTTTATTTCTTCTATTGTCCATGGGGAAGTGGAAAAGAATCTTTCCTCCGTAAGCCATGCGTGTCGTATGAGGCGACTAAAATGCCGGGAGCAATGGGCTAGTAACCCCTTCTCCTGTAGACATTTACTAAAAAAGAGAAGAAGAAAAACTTTATAAAACTGGGATGCTTGAATGTGCGTGGATGTAGTGCAGATGACAAGAAACAGATGATTGCTGATGTTATGAATGAAAAGCAGTTGGATGTCCTGGCCCTAAGCGAAACAAAGCTGAAGGGGGTAGGGGAGTTTAGGTGGGGGGAAATAAATGGGATTAAATCTGGAGTATCTGAGAGAGTTAGGGCAAAGGAAGGGGTAGCAGTAATGTTGAATGATCAGTTATGGAAGGAGAAAAGAGAATATGAATGTGTAAATGCAAGAATTATGTGGATTAAAGTAAAGGTTGGATGCGAGAAGTGGGTCATAATGAGCGTGTATGCACCTGGAGAAGAGAGGAATGCAGAGGAGAGAGAGAGATTTTGGGAGATGTTAAGTGAATGTATAGGAGCCTTTGAACCAAGTGAGAGAGTAATTGTGGTAGGGGACCTGAATGCTAAAGTAGGAGAAACTTTTAGAGAGGGTGTGGTAGGTAAGTTTGGGGTGCCAGGTGTAAATGATAATGGGAGCCCTTTGATTGAACTTTGTATAGAAAGGGGTTTAGTTATAGGTAATACATATTTTAAGAAAAAGAGGATAAATAAGTATACAAGATATGATGTAGGGCGAAATGACAGTAGTTTGTTGGATTATGTATTGGTAGATAGAAGACTGTTGAGTAGACTTCAGGATGTACATGTTTATAGAGGGGCCACAGATATATCAGATCACTTTCTAGTTGTAGCTACACTGAGAGTAAAAGGTAGATGGGATACAAGGAGAATAGAAGCATCAGGGAAGAGAGAGGTGAAGGTTTATAAACTAAAAGAGGAGGCAGTTAGGGAAAGATATAAACAGCTATTGGAGGATAGATGGGCTAATGAGAGCATAGGCAATGGGGTCGAAGAGGTATGGGGTAGGTTTAAAAATGTAGTGTTAGAGTGTTCAGCAGAAGTTTGTGGTTACAGGAAAGTGGGTGCGGGAGGGAAGAGGAGCGATTGGTGGAATGATGATGTAAAGAGAGTAGTAAGGGAGAAAAAGTTAGCATATGAGAAGTTTTTACAAAGTAGAAGTGATGCAAGGAGGGAAGAGTATATGGAGAAAAAGAGAGAGGTTAAGAGAGTGGTGAAGCAATGTAAAAAGAGAGCAAATGAGAGAGTGGGTGAGATGTTATCAACAAATTTTGTTGAAAATAAGAAAAAGTTTTGGAGTGAGATTAACAAGTTAAGGAAGCCTAGAGAACAAATGGATTTGTCAGTTAAAAATAGGAGAGGAGAGTTATTAAATGGAGAGTTAGAGGTATTGGGAAGATGGAGGGAATATTTTGAGGAATTGTTAAATGTTGATGAAGATAGGGAAGCTGTGATTTCGTGTATAGGGCAAGGAGGAATAACATCTTGTAGGAGTGAGGAAGAGCCAGTTGTGAGTGTGGGGGAAGTTCGTGAGGCAGTAGGTAAAATGAAAGGGGGTAAGGCAGCTGGGATTGATGAGATAAAGATAGAAATGTTAAAAGCAGGTGGGGATATAGTTTTGGAGTGGTTGGTGCAATTATTTAATAAATGTATGGAAGAGGGTAAGGTACCTAGGGATTGGCAGAGAGCATGCATAGTTCCTTTGTATAAAGGTAAAGGGGACAAAAGAGAGTGCAAAAATTATAGGGGGATAAGTCTGTTGAGTATACCTGGTAAAGTGTATGGTAGAGTTATTATTGAAAGACTTAAGAGTAAGATGGAGAATAGGATAGCAGATGAACAAGGAGGCTTTAGGAAAGGTAGGGGGTGTGTGGACCAGGTGTTTACAGTGAAACATATAAGTGAACAGTATTTAGATAAGGCTAAAGAGGTCTTTGTGGCATTTATGGATTTGGAAAAGGCGTATGACAGGGTGGATAGGGGGGCAATGTGGCAGATGTTGCAGGTGTATGGTGTAGGAGGTAGGTTACTGAAAGCAGTGAAGAGTTTTTACGAGGATAGTGAGGCTCAAGTTAGAGTACATAGGAAAGAGGGAAATTATTTCCCATTAAAAGTAGGCCTTAGACAGGAATGTGTGATGTCACCGTGGTTGTTTAATATATTTATAGATGGGGTTGTAAGAGAAGTAAATGCGAGGGTCTTGACAAGAGGCGTGGAGTTAATAGATAAGGAATCACACATAAAGTGGGAGTTGTCACAGTTGCTCTTTGCTGATGACACTGTGCTCTTGGGAGATTCTGAAGAGAGGTTGCAGAGATTGGTGGATGAATTTGGTAGGGTGTGCAAAAGAAAAAAATTAAAAGTGAATATAGGAAAGAGTAAGGTTATTAAGATAACAAAAAGATTAGGTGATGAAAGATTGGATATCAGATTGGAGGGAGAGAGTATGGAGGTGAATGTATTCAGATATTTGGGAGTGGACGTGTCAGCGGATGGGTCTATGAAGGATGAGGTGAATCATAGAATTGATGAGGGGAAAAGGGTGAGTGGTGGACTTAGGAGTCTGTGGAGACAAAGAACTTTGTCCTTGGAGGCAAAGAGGGGAATGTATGAGAGTATAGTTTTACCAACACTCTTATATGGGTGTGAAGTATGGGTGATGAATGTTGCAGCGAGGAGAAGGCTGGAGGCAGTGGAGATGTCATGTCTGAGGGCAATGTGTGGTGTGAATATAATGCAGAGAATTCGTAGTTTGGAAGTTAGGAGGAGGTGCGGGATTACCAAAACTGTTGTCCAGAGGGCTGAGGAAGGGTTGTTGAGGTGGTTCGGACATGTAGAGAGAATGGAGCGAAAGAGAATGACTTCAAGAGTGTATCAGTCTGTAGTGGAAGGAAGGCGGGGTCGGGGTCGGCCTAGGAAAGGTTGGAGGGAGGGGGTAAAGGAGGTTTTGTGTGCGAGGGGCTTGGACTTCCAGCAGGCATGCGTGAGCGTGTTTGATAGGAGTGAATGGAGACGAATGGTTTTTAATACTTGACGTGCTGTTGGAGTGTGAGCAAAGTAACATTTATGAAGGGGTTCAGGGAAACCGGCAGGCTGGACTTGAGTCCTGGAGATGGGAAGTTCAGTGCCTGCACTCTGAAGGAGGGGTGTTAATGTTGCAGTTTAAAAACTATAGTGTAAAGCACCCTTCTGGCAAGACAGTGATGGAGTGAATGATGGTGAAAGTTTTTCTTTTTCGGGCCACCCTGCCTTGGTGGGAATCGGCCAGTGTGATAATAATATATATATGTATATCATTGTGAATGTGGGTACTTGCAGAGTACGTCTCATACAGGCCCTGGGTAGTAAAGCCCTGTGTCCAGAGGTAGGGATTGGCTTAAGCTCCTTGCTGCTAGTCAGAAAACTTATGATCATTGCAACATATAAACACACATAAAGAACAGATGTGCTGTATAAACATCACATTCAATCAGGAACTCAAACATCATTCTGGAGAACTACAAGTATCAGGATTTAATAAGAAAACTATGGGTTTGTATACACTTGGTGGCTCACTAAATGTTGTCTGGGTACAGTCCAACCTTCAGAGTTGTGGGAATTTACTCATGTGTTTTGATTATACAATGTAAATAGCTTTGATTACTAATGTTTTCTTAGTTTTTGTTCCAAGTGTGCTCAAAGGATTTCTCACTCTTAACCTTTAAACGGTCCAAACGTATATATACGTTCACTCGCTCAGCACCCCGAATATTTTGAAAAAAAAAAAAAATCTTGGAGGAGGAGGAGGAGGAGGAGGCAGAGGAGGAGGAGGAGGCAGAGGAGGAGGTGGAGGAGGCAGAGGAGGAGGAGGAGGAGGCGGAGGAGGAGGCAGAGGAGGCGGAAGAGGAGGAGGAGGCAGCGGAGGAGGTGGAGGAGGTGGAGGAGGCAGAGGAGGAGGAGGAGGAGGCGGAGGAGGAGGCAGAGGAGGCGGAAGAGGAGGAGGAGGCAGAAGAGGAGGAGGAGGCAGAGGAGGAGGCAGAGGAGGAGGAGGCAGAGGCGGAGGCGGAGGAGGAGGAGGAGGGGAGGAGGAGGCAGGAGGAGGAGGAGGAGGCAGAGGAGGAGGAGGGAGGAGGAGGCGGAGGAGGAGGAGGAGGCAGGCAGGAGGAGGAGTAGGAGGTGGAGGAGGAGGAGGAGGAGGAGGAGGAGGAGGAGGAGGCGGAGGAGGAGGAGGAGGAGGAGGAGGCAGAGGAGGAGGAGGAGGCAGAGGAAGAGGCAGAGGAGGAGGAGGAGGCGGAGGCAGAGGAGGAGGAGGAGGCGGAGGCAGAGGAGGAGGAGGAGGAGGTGGAGGAGGAGGAGGAGGCAGAGGAGGAGAAGGTGGAGGAGGAGGAAGAGTAGGAGGAGGAGGAGGTGGAGGAAAAGGAGGAGGCAGAGGAGGAGGAGGAGGAGGAGGTGGAGGAAGAGGCAGAGGAGGAGGAGGAGGCAGAGGCAGAGGAGGAGGAGGTGGAGGAGGAGGCAGAGGAGGAGGAGGAGGTGGAGGAGGAGGAGGTGGAGGAGGAGGAGGCAAAGGAGGAGGAGGAGGAGGCGGAGGAGGAGGAGGAGGCAGAGGAGGAGGAGGCAGAGGAGGAGGTGGAGGAGGAGGAGGCAGAGGAGGAGGAGGAGGCAGAGGAGGAGGAGGAGGAGGCAGAGGAGGAGGAGGAGGAGGAGGAGGCAGAGGAGGAGGAGGCAGAGGAGGAGGAGGCAGAGGAGGAGGTGGAGGAGGAGGCAGAGGAGGAGGAGGAGGAGGAGGAGGAGGAGGAAGAGGAGGAGGCGGAGGAGGAGGAGGAGGCAGAGGAGGAGGAGGAGGCGGAGGAAGAGGCGGAGGAGGAGGAGGCAGAGGAGGAGGAGGCGGAGGAGGCAGAGGAGGAGGCAGAGGAGGAGGAGGAGGAGGAGGCAGAGGAGGAGGAGGAGGAGGAGGCAGAGGAGGAGGAGGCAGAGGAGGAGGAGGCAGAGGAGGAGGAGGAGGAGGAGGAGGCAGAGGAGGAGGTGGAGAGGAGGAGGAGGAGGCAGAGGAAGAGGTGGGAGGAGGAGGCAGGAGGAGGAGGAGGAGGAGGAGGAGGTGGAGGAGGAGGTGGAGGAGGAGGCAGAGGAGGAGGTGGAGGAGGAGGAGGAGGAGGTGGAGGAGGAGGCAGAGGAGGAGGCAGAGGAGGTGGAGGAGGAGGCAGAGGAGGTGGAGGAGGTGGAGGAGGAGGAGGTGGAGGAGGAGGTGGGAGGAGGAGGAGGAGGAGGCAGAGGAGGAGGCAGAGGAGGAGGAGGTGGAGGAGGAGGCAGAGGAGGAGGTGGAGGAGGAGGAGGCAGAGGACGCAGAGGAGGTGGAGGAGGAGGCAGAGGAGGTGGAGGAGGAGGAGGAGGTGGAGGAGGAGGAGGAGGAGGAAGAGGCAGAGGAGGAGGAGGAGGCAGAGGAGGAGGAGGAGGAGGAGGCAGAGGAGGAGATGGAGGAGGAGGAGGAGGAGGCGGAGGAGGCAGAGGCAGAGTAATAGGAAGAGGCAGAGGAGGAGGCAGAGGAGGAGGAGGAGGAGGAGGAGGAGGAGGCGGAGGAGGAGGAGGGAGGAGGCAGAGGAGGAGGAGGAGAGGAGGAGGAGGAGGCGGAGGAGGAGGAGGAGGCGGTGGGAGGAGGAGGAGGAGGAAGAAGGAGGAGGCAGAGGAGGAAGCAGGAGGAGGCAGAGGAGGAAGCAGGAGGAGGCAGAGGAGGAAGCAGGAGGAGGCAGAGGAGGAAGCAGGAGGAGGCAGAGGAGGAAGCAGGAGGAGGCAGAGGAGGAGGAGGAAGAAAGAGGAGGAGGAGGAAGAAAGAGGAGGAGGAGGAGGAGGCAGGAGGAGGAGGAGGAGGAGGAGGAGGAGGAGGAGGAGGCAGAGGCAGAGGCGGAGGAGGAGGTGGAGGAGGAGGTGGAGGCGGAGGAGGAGGCGGAGGAGGAAGAGGCAGAGGAGGAGAAGGTGGAGGAGGAGGCAGAGGAGGAGGAGGAGGCAGAGGAGGAGGAGGCAGAGGAGGAGGAGGAGGAGGTGGAGGAGGAGGAGGCTGAGGAGGAGGAGGAGGCGCAGGAGGAGGCAAAGGAGGAGGATGTGGAGGAGGAGGAGGAGGCAGAGGAGGAGGCAGAGGAGGAGGAGGCGGAGGAGGAGGCGGAGAAGGAGGAGGAGGAGGAGGCAGAGGAGGAGGAGGCAGAGGAGGAGGCAGAGGAGGAGGAGGCAGAGGAGGAGGCAGAGGAGGAGGTGGAGGAGGAGGCAGAGGAGGAGGAGGAGGCAGGAGGCGGAGGAGGAGGCAGAGGAGGAGGAGGAGGCAGATGAGGAGGCTGAGGAGGAGGAGGAGGAGGTGGAGGAGAAGGAGGCAGAGGAGGAGGAGGCAGAGGAGGAGGCAGAGGCAGAGGAGGAGGCAGAGGAAGAGGAGGCAGAGGAGGAGGCAGAGGAGGAGGAGGAGGTGGAGGAGGAGGCAGAGGAGGAGGCGGAGGTGGAGGAGGAGGAGGAGGTGGAGAAGGAGGCAGAGGAGGAGGAGGAGGAGGCAGAGGAGGAGGAGGAGGCGGAGATGGAGGAGGAGGCAGAGGAGGAGGTGGAGGAGGAGGAGGAGGCGAGGAGGAGGAGGAGAGGAGGAGGAGGCAGGAGGAGGAGGAGGTGAGGGAGGAGAGGAGGAGGAGAAGGCGGAGGAGGAGGAGGCAGAGAAGGAGGCGGAGGAGGAGGCAGAGGAGGAGGAGGAGGAGGTGGAGGAGGAGGAGGCAGAGGAGGAGGAGGAGGAGGAGGAGGAGGCAGAGGAGGAGGAGGAGGAGGCAGAGGAGGAGGCAGAGGAGGAGGAGGAAGAGGAGGCAGAGGAGGTGGAGGAGGATGAGGAGGCAGAGGAGGAGGCAGAGGCGGAGGAGGCAGAGGAGGAGGAGGGGGAGGAGGAGGAGGCAGAGGAGGAGGCTGAGGAGGAGGAGGAGGCGCAGTAGGAGGCAAAGGAGGAGGAGGAGGAGGCAGAGGAGGAGGCGGAGGTGGAGGAGGAGGAGGAGGCAGAGGAGGAGGTGGAGGAGGAGGAGGAGGCAGAGGAGGAGGTGGAGGAGGAGGCAGAGGAGGAGGAGGAGGCGGAGGAGAAGGCGGAGGCAGAGGAGGAGGCAGAGGAAGAGGAGGAGGAGGAGGAGGCAGAGGAGGAGGAGGCAGAGGAGGAGGCAGATGAGGAGGAGGAGGAGGAGGTGGAGGAGGAGGAGGAGGAGGTGGAGGAGGAGGCAGAGGAGGAGGAGGAGGAGGAGGAGGCAGAGGAGGAGGAGGAGGCGGAGATGGAGGAGGAGGAGGAGGTGGAGGAGGAGGTGGAGGAGGCAGAGGAGGAGGAGGTGGAGGAGGAGGAGGCAGAGGAGGAGGAGGAGGCAGAGGAGGAGGCAGAGGAGGAGGAGGAGGCAGAGGAGGTGGAGGAGGAGGCAAAGGAGGAGGAGGAGGAGGAGGTGGAGGAGGAGGCAGAGGAGGAGGAGGAGGCGGAGGAGAAGGCGGAGGCAGAGGAGGAGGCAGAGGAAGAGGAGGCAGAGGCAGAGGAGGAGGAGGAGGCAGAGGAGGAGGAGGTGGAGGAGGCAGAGGAGGAGGAGGAGGCAGAGGAGAAGGCGGAGGCAGAGGAGGAGGCAGAGGAAGAGGAGGAGGAGGAGAGGAGGAGGAGGAGGAGGAGGAGGCAGGAGGAGGAGGAGGAGGAGGAGGAGGCAGAGGAGGAGGAGGAGGCAGAGATGGAGGAGGAGGAGGAGGTGGTGGAGGAGGCAGAGGAGGAGGAGGCAGAGGAGGAGGCGGAGGAGGAGGAGGAGGCAGAGGAGGCAGCAGAGGTGGAGGAGGAGGAGGAGGCAGAGGAGGAGGAGGAGGCAGAGGAGGAGGAGGTGGAGGAGGAGAAGGAGGCAGAGAAGGAGGCAGAGGAGGAGGAGGAGGTGGAGGAGGAGGAGGAGGCAGAGGAGGAGGAGGAGGCAGAGGAGGAGGCAGAGGAGGAGGAGGAGGAGGTGGAGGAGGAGGTGGAGGAGGGGGAGGAGGAAGAGGAGGGGCAGGAGGAAGAGGAGGCGGAGGAGGAGGAGGAAGAGGAGGCGGAGGAGGAGGAGGAGGAGGAGGAGGCAGAGGAGGATGAGGAGGCAGAGGAGGCAGAGGTGGAGGAGGAGGCGGAGGCAGAGGAGGAGGCAGAGGAGGAGGAGGAGGAGGAGGCGGAGGAGGAGGCAGAGGTGGAGGAGGAGGAGGAGGAGGAGGCAGAGGAGGCAGAGGAGGAGGCAGAGGAGGAGGAGGAGGCAGAGGAGGAGGCAGAGGAGGAGGAGGAGGCGGAGGAGGAGGAGGAGGAGGAGGCAGGAGGAGGAGGTGGAGGAGGAGGTGGAGGAGGAGGCAGAGGAGGAGGAGGAGGAGGAGGCAGAGGAGGAGGCAGAGGAGGCGGAGGAGGAGGCGGAGGCAGAGGCAGAGGAGGAGGAGGAGGTGGAGGAGGAGGAGGAGGAGGAGGAGGAGGAGGAGGAGGAGGAGGCACCGGCGGCGGCACCGGCGCGTGCTGGGTTAAAGGCTGGCTTGTGTTATGTTTTCAGCACCTTATTTCATTATTCTTTTGGGTATACTGTATGGTCTGTAACAAGCCAGTGATTGCATCCTATCAGTTCTTGAGCATACTTCATTTTACTCTAACAAAACTAACATTGAGCAATATTTGTTTGAACAGTGATGCTGGTGTCAGTTACCTAAAATTTTCTCAAATGTAGAGAGGGAAAGAGTCTGTGTCAGCTTCCCTTTCCATGAAAATACTATACATTCTAACCTCTTGATTGCCAAAATGTTAGGAAACATGCAGTGTTTTGTGTATCAAGGAGAAAAGACTTTTTTTGGGGCTGTCCATAAATTTGGACATAGGAGTTAAGATGGTCTCCCACATTTTATGTCACATGGGGCTTAATTTGAGCCTGCTGTGATTTATGTTTATTGTATACTTTATAGTGTTTTTTAACACATCAACTGTTTCCCACTGAAGCCAGGTGACCAAGAAAGAAAGAAAAACCCAAAAGAAAGAAAAAACTCATCATTCAACACTTTCACCATCACTCATACATAATCACTGTCTTTGTAGAGGTGCTCAGATATGACAGTTTAGATGTCCCTCTAAACTGCCAGTATCCCGAACACCTTTAAATTGTAGGCATTGAATCCCTTCACAAAATATTACTCTGCTCGCACTCCAGAAGCTTGTTAGGTCCCAAAAGCTATTCATCTCCATTCACTCCTCTATAACACTCTCATGCACTCACACAGGAAGTCCAAGCCCTTCGCCCACAAAACCTGTTTTACCCCCTCCCTCCAACCTTTTCGAGGACGACTCTTACCCCGTCTTCCCTCCCTTACAGATTTATACGCTCTCCTAGTCATTCTATATTACGTATATTATGTAAAGTATGTAGTGTTCGGTTCCCAACATGGATATGTATTATATGCTATGCACAGTTTAAGGGTTAATTCAGACATATGTACTATTAATGTCAACAGGTAACCATCAGTTAGCTGATAAACATGATTTTAGTTTAAAAGTAAATTATCTAAGAATATACGGTACAGTATGTGAAAAATTGACAGCAAGCTCCATACTGAATTGTATTCTATGTAATGCAGTACTTCTGAATACAAAGGAGAGTATAGTATTACCATCATACTGTAGTCACCCACCTATAATTATCTGACCACTAATGAGTCACAGTAGTAAGCCTTTAGGTTGGATAAAATTATTTGATTGTGGGAGTCCCAAAGTTAGCTAAGATAAATTATTGGAATACAGGTTTTTTTGTGACTTCAGATAAAATGAGCGATCTAATTGCACAGAAATCTTGAGGTAAAATAAAAGAAATTATTTATCTGGGCAAAGGAATATTTTATATTTGAAGAGATGATTGAACCTATTATCCATTTTTTTTATTTCACCTACTGCAAGTCAGATAATAGGTAAATGACTGCACCATATATTCAAGTATAGACCAGAAATTCAGCATTTGCTTTTATTGAATACTTTTTCATTGTATTTACTCAGTTTGAAGACTTGCATGTTTTTTGTGAAAACTTACATATATGAAGTTTCCAAGTTATGCATTTTGTATTTCATGTTTGGGATTGCTGACAGTATGCAGTGGTGCTGAGGATATTATTCTTTGCCTTAATGGTTGGTGTGAATTGTATCATGTGGACGACTTTCACCAAAGCTCTTCGTTTTTCCTCTACTTCACTTGAAGCCACCATCACCAATACTGCTGCTAACTTCTTTTTTACGGTAAGATGTTCTTTTTTATTCGAGTTTCACAATATGTTTATACTACAGTTTTTGCTTGATGTTACAATGAATATTGATAATTGATATATTGTAATTGATTAATATGTTATCTACAACAGGTCAGTTTCCTGCACCCCTTGCCTTGGGTAGGTGTGCAGTTCAATTTTGCTAATCTTCACTTCTCTCTTCTTATGGGAACATAACTCCTCTAGAACTACACCTTTCTCAATATGTGCAGGTGATATATTAGTCTTCCTCTGCTCTTCACAGAGAAGCACCTTCTTCCTTTCCTCTAATGCTTCAAAAGGCTCTCATGGAATTTGAACCTAGCCAGCCTTCAGGGCCAGTGCCTATGATTTTTTCCTTCCCATGCATTCCTTCTGACTGCTAGCCAGCCTTCAGGGTCAGTGCCCATGATCTTTTACTTCCCTTACATTCCTGCTGACTGCCACATTCACGTCCATTTGAGGATTTGCCCTTACTGTGTTCACTCAGTCTGCAAGGCTTTGGTGCTCTCACCGGTTTCAAATTTTTGTTTTAGAGATGGTACAACATTTGGGAATCTTCCTCAGTAAAGATTCCCAAATGTTGTACAAGTGTCTCATTCTTCAACTTGTCAGTTTTCTAAACCATTTACATCACATTAGGGATGATACTCAGGAAGAACACTTATTGCTCTCCGTCCATGCTCAACTGTGGCTCTGGGGTCTGTCTTTGAAGATCAGGTGTCTGCTATCACTGATGTGAGTACTTAGGGTTTCCTGCTCTGGGTTGTCAGGTTGATGCTGTTTGGTCAGTGGTGTTGGAGCAGAAAAGAATATCCTGATCTATATAAGGAGTAAGACTCAGTAAGTGAATCATCCAATATCTTGCACTGATGGGAGGGGTGGGGGGGGGGCAGTGCTAGATTTTCTATAATGCACCACATTGGATTTTTAGTGCCAACATTTTGATACAAAATGCTATTTTGACAGAAAAATGGTCATTTTCATTATTTTAAGATGCTCATTAATGCATTCAAGCAGTCTATTGGTTTCCTTGTTTATCATAATTTGCTAGATGGGCCCTACTCTTTCTGATCATTCCTGCTCATATCCAGTTAAACTGAAATTAATGTTTTCTTACATAAGAACAGAGGAACTCTACAGTAGATTTGCTGGCCCATGCTAGGTAAGTCTTACTTTCATCTAATCATTCCCACTCTAAGAAGAGAGGAATACTACAGTAGATTTGGCCCAGACTAGTTAGTGCCTTCTCTCATCTAACCATTACCATTCATAAGAACAAGAACATGAGATTAGAGGAATATTGCAGTAGACTTATTGTCCTAAACTAGCCAAGTCCTCAAATTCAGCTCATCTTACTCATATTTTTACAATCTATTTTTGGAAGCTACTCAAGGTGCTAGGTCCCTGGTCTTTCTCCTCTACACTTGGATTGCCTTTTAACCCTTTCAGGGTTTCAGCCGTACTAGTACGGCTTACGCACCAGGGTTTTTGATGTACTAGTATGCCTAAATTCTAGTGCCCTCAAATCTAGTGAGAGAAAGCTGGTAGGCCTACATATGAAAGAATGGATCTATGTGGTCAGTGTGCGCAGTATAAAAAAAATCCTGCAGCACACAGTGCGTAATGAGAAAAAAAAACTTTGACCGTGTTTTTGGATTAAAACCGACTTTGCACTGTATTTTCGTATGGTATTTATTGCTGCATTCTAGTTTTCCTGGTCTCATTCTATAGAATGGAAGACATATTACAGAAATTGAGATGATTTTGACTGATTTTACAATGAAAAGTACCTTGAAATTGAGCTGAAAGTAGCAGAAATTTTTGATTTTTACCAAAGTTCAAAAGTAAACAAATCATGCTAAGCGTCCAATACATGTCAACTGGTGAGTCTAATATTCTTTCACAAGTGCGCCGATATTATTTATACCATTTTTTACACTAATGCAGTAGTCTGCATAACAGTAAATCTTCTATTTTTTGTGTGAATAAAAATTCAAAATAGAAAGGAAGAGTAATATCAGAGGGGCCTGGAGACATGACTGATGAAGAAATAAAATGTTATTTTAGAGCCAGGAATGTCTGCATTGTTCTTTCTGGACCCTATTTTGAAATTGTCATATTTTTTAATTTTTGTGAAATTGGCCAAATTGCAAATTTCTGACCACATTATTGGGTAGTTGAAATCAGTAAATGGGCAGTTTCTTGTATTCAATCGATAGAAAAAATGGAGTTCTAAAGAAATAGCTATGAGTTTGGTTGACTGGAACAATGGAATTAGCTAAAAATAGGGCTCAAAGTGGGCGAAATCGCTGATTCATAAATATCTCCAAGGTCGCTAACTTTGCAAGAGCGTAATTCCGTCAGTTTTCCATCAAATTTTGTTTGTTTGGTGTCATTACAATCGGGAAAAGATTCTCTATCATTTCATAAGAAAAAAATAATATTTTTTTTTTGGAAATTTTGTGACACCAGGAGACTCCTCAGGATGTGGGGTTGCGACAGTCAAGGGGTTAAGGATGAAGTGAGATACATGAGATGAGGATTGATAGAGAAAGACAGAGACAATATAGGGTGAAAGAATTACTCAGTATAATTGTTGTTAGAATGATCACATTAGGGTAAGGTGGTGTTTTTTTAACAGTAGCTTTGTAGTGGCTGGCAGATATATGTATGTATATATATATATATATATATATATATATATATATATATATATATATATATATATATATATATATATATATATATATATATATATATATATATATATATAATACACTGGACAAATAAATAGCTTGGGGGTGAGTTTTGCAAAGGACCTGTCCAAGTTGGCTCGCCGTGCGTCACGTGTTTAACCGTTGTGGGATCTGATAGTGAGGTGCTGGCCGACCCCTTATATAGCTTCCTTGGATGCTTCACTTTCATAGTTCCTTGATAATGTTTTCCATATATATATATATATATATATATATATATATATATATATATATATATATATATATATATATATATATATATATATATAAATAAAGTTAGAGAGAGAGAGACAGAAACAGACACATAGACACAGAAACAGAGACACAGAGACAGACAGACAGACAGACAGAGACTGACATTTTCAGATTGAGAGTTTCAGATTTTAGGTCCTTTTATACACACTGAGTTTTTACAAAGATTATGCTGGGTGTGGAGAATATCATAGAGATTTTTGTGTCTAGTATTATGCCTATGGGTTCTGTTGCAGCTATCAAGAGAGAGTTTTAGGGCAGGATTGATATTGAAATTTATTGTCCTATATATGTAGTATGCACAGTATTATAAGTGAATTTTTGTGCATTAACCCGTAAACGGTTCAAACGTATATATACGTTCACTACCCCAGTGCCCCGAAGTATTTTGAAAAATAAAAAAATTGATTTTTTATGGAAATAAAGAGCATATTTTTCTAAGTGTTATTGGATAAAAAAAAAATTAGGGTCAGTACTTACAGAGATATGAAGCCGAGAAGTTGGCGCTGGATGCTCACCTGACGCCAACCTCCAATCCTGCCACTGGCACAAGTGTTGCCGATATACCTTTTTTTCTCTTTTTCATATTACAGTGGACCCCCGCTTTACGATCAGCTCCCAATGCGACCAGTTATGTAAGTGTATTTATGCAAGTGCATTTGTAAGTGTATATTTGGGGGTCTGAAATGAACTAATCTAATTCACAATATTCCTTATGGGAACAAATTTGTTCAGTAATGGCACCTGAACATACTTCTGGAATGAAGTAATATAGTAAGCCAGGGGTCCACTGTATTTTATATAATTTTTATGTTCTGATAATTACAATTTATAGTAGTTCTTGTCATTTCATAACCAATCTTTGTTCTGACACTAGTATTAGGTACTGAAATTGTGCTCAAATTGTCACAAACACATTGACAGGTGGACATTTACACCTGCCTTGGCCATTTACTATTGTCTTGGAATATATACAAAGTATTTATATGTCCCAGCAATGTTTTGGACACGTGGGAGTATATAAGAAGAAGTAGTAGTGGTAGTAGTGGTAGTAGTGGTAGTAGTGGTAGTAGTGGTAGTAGTGGTAGTAGTGGTAGTAGTGGTAGTAGTGGTAGTAGTGGTAGTAGTGGTAGTAGTGGTAGTAGTGGTAGTAGTGGTGGTAGTGGTGGTAGTAGTGGTGGTAGTGGTGGTAGTGGTGGTAGTGGTGGTGGTAGTGGTGGTAGTGGTGGTAGTGGTGGTAGTAGTAGTAGTAGTAGTAGTAGTAGTGGTAGAAGTAGTGGTAGTAGTGGTGGTAGTGGTGGTAGTAGTAGTAGTAGTAGTAGTAGTAGTAGTAGTAGTAGTGGTAGCAGTAGTAGTGGTAGAAGTAGTGGTAGTATTAGTAGTGGTAGTAGTAATAGTAGTAGTAGTAGTAATAGTAGTAGTAGTAGCGGTAGTAGTGGTAGTAGTAGTAGTTCTTCTATTTCCCTTGAAGCATGTAAAACAAGCCTCAGTCGACCCCGGACAGTGAAGTGATAAGATGAAATACCATAAGATAAGAGATGACATTTGATGAGCATACATAAGGGTGCAGTGATAAGACTTGATAAGATAAGATTAGAGGCGACATTTGATGAGCATTGGCCCTCGCTTTGTTTTCGCTGGTACACAAACATGTCTGTCTGTCTATTTGTTTGTCTGTCAAGCTCCTTGTCTATCTGTCATTCCATCTAGCTCTCTGTCTCAGAGAGAGCCACAAGACTGCGTCATCACCTTTACTCACATCTTCAAGCAGAGTATAGCACTTTGTCTGGATTTTTTGGGTTATCCTAGGTAATTTACACTATGTATACTTGTATTTATGTGTACCTGTGAGACAGAGATAGACAGAAACATATAGACAGAGACAGACAAACATAGACAGACAGAGATAGAGACAGAGAGACACACAGAGATAGAGACAGAGAGACAAACAGAGATAGACATAGGTACAGACAGACAAACAGAGATAGAGCCAGGCTGCCAGCAGCCGGCCAGCCTGCCTGCCGCCCTGCCCGCCCGCCCTGCCCTCCCGCCCGCCCGCCCGCCCGCCCTGCCCGCCCGCCCTGCCCGCCTGCCCGCCCGGCGCCCTGCCCTGCCCGCCCGCCCGCCCTGCCCTGCCCGCCCGCCCGCCCGCCCGCCCTCCCGCCTGCCCGCCCGCCCGCCTCCCGCCTCGCCTGCCCTGCCTGCCCGCCCGCCTGCCCGCCCTGCCCTGCCCGCCGCCCGCCCGCCCGCCCGCCTGCCCGTCCCGCCCGCCCGCCCGCCCTCCGCCCGCCCTGCCCTGCCCGCCTGGTTCCCGCCTCCCGCCCTGCCCGCCTGCCTGCCTGCCCTGCCCGCTCCCGCCCTGGCCTGCCCGCCCTGGCCTGCCCGTCCGGTTGCCTCCTGGCCTGGCCTGCCTGCCCGCCTGCCTGCCTGCCCGCCCGCCCTGCCCGGATGCCCTGGCCCGCCCGCCCTGCCCGGTTGCCCTCGCCTGCCCTGCCCTGCCCTGCCCTGCCTGCCCGCCCTGCCCGCATTGCTTGGCCCGCCCGCCTGCCCGCCCGCCGACGCCTGCCTGCCTTGCCCGCCCGCCTTGCCTGCCGGTTGCCTGGCTGCCTGGCCTGGCCTGCCTGCCCGGTTACCTGCCCTGCCCGCCCTTGCCCTCCCGCCCTGCCTGCCCGCCCGCCCTGGCCCTGCCTGCCTGGCCTGCCTTCCGCCCGGGCTGCCCTGCCTGGCGCTCCTGCCTGCCCTGCCCGCCTGCCCGCCCGCCCTTGGGCCCGGCCCTGCCCTGCTCCCGCCCGCCCCTCCCGCCTCCTGCCTGCCCTGGCCTTCCTTGCCCGGCCCGCTCCGCCGGCCTCCCGCCCGCCCGCCTGCCCGCCCGCCTTGCCCTGCCCTGCCTTGCCCTGCCTCCGCCCGCCCTCCCGCCCGTCGCCTGGCCCGCCCTGCCCGGCCTTGCCTGCCGGTTGCCCGTGCCCGCCCTGGCCCGCTGCCCGCTCTTGCCCGCCCGCCTTGCCCGCCCGCCCGCCCGCCCGCCCGCCTGCCCTGCCCTGCCCGCTCCCGGCCTTGCCTCCCTGCCTGGCCCTGGCCTGCCCTGGCCCGGCCCTGCCTCCCGCCCGCCCGCCCTGCCTTCCCGCCCGCCTGCCCGGCCCGCCCTGGCCCTCCCGCCCGCCTTGCCCGCCCGCCCTGCCCTTGCCTCCGCCCGCCTGCCCGCCCGCCTTGCCCGCCCTGCCCGCCTGCCTGCCTGCCCGCCTTGCCCTGCCCGCCTGGCCCTTGCCCGCCCGCCCTGCCGCCCGCCCTGCCCTGCCCTGCCCGCCCGCCCTGCCTGCCCTCCCGCCCGCCCGCCTCCCGCCCGCCCTCCCGCCCGCCCGCCCGCCCTGCCTGCCCGCCCTGCCCTTCCCGCCCTGCCCGCCCTGCCCTGCCCGCCCTGCCCGGCCCGCCCGCCCGCCCGCCCGCCTGCCCGCCCGCCCGCCCGCCTGCCCGCCCGCCCGCCCGCCTGCCCGCCCGCCCGCCTGCCCACCTGCCCGCCTGCCCTCCCACCTGCCCGCCCGCCTTGCCCTGCCCTGCCCTGCCCTCCCGCCCGCCCTGCCCGCCTGCCCGCCTCGCCCGCCTGCGCCCGCCCGCCCGCCCTGCCCGCCCTGCCCGCCTGCCTGCCCGCCCGCCCGCCCGCCCTGCCCTCCCGCCCGCCTGCCCGCCCGCCCGCCCCGCCTTGCCTGCCCGCCCGCCCGCCCGCCCTTGCCTCCTGCCTCCTGCCCGGCCTGCCCGCCCGCCCGCCCGCCCTGCCTGCCCGCCCGCCCTGCCCTCCCGGCCCGCCCTCCCGCCCGCCCGCCCTGCCCGCCCGCCCTGCCCGCCTGGGCCTGCCCGCCCGCCCGCCTGCCCGCCCTCCCGCCTGCCCTGCCCGGGCCTTGCCTGCCCGCCCTGGGCCCTGCCCTGCCCGCCCTGCCTGCCCGCCCGCCCTCCCGCCCGCCTTGCCCTGCCTGGCTGCCCGCCTGCCTGCCCGCCTGCCTGCCCTGCCTCCCCGCCCGCCCTGCCCGCCCGCCCTGTCCGCCCGCCTGCCTGCCCGCCCGCCCGCCCGCCTGCCCGCCCGCCCGCCCGCCTGCCCGCCCGCCCGCCTCCCCGCCCGCCCTTGCCCTGCCCGCCTGCCTGCCCGCCCTGCCCTGCCCGCCCGCCTGCCCGCCCGCCCTGCCTGCCCGCCCGCCCTGCCCGCCCTGCCCGCCCGCCTTGCCTGCCTGCCCTGCCGGCCCGCCTGTCCTGGCCCGCCCGGCCCCCCCGCCTGCCCGCCTCGCCCCCTTGCCTGGCCCGCCTGCCTGCCTGCCTGGCCCGCCCGCCCGGCCCGGCCCCGCGCCCGCCCTGCCTCCCGCCCGCCCGCCCGCCCTGCCTGCCTCCTGTCGCCCGCCTGCCTTGCCCGCCTCCTGGCTGCCCGCCCTGGCCCTGCCCGCCCGCCCTGCCCTCCCGCCCGCCCTGCCTGCCTGGCCTGCCCGCCGGTCGCTCTGCCTTGCCTTGCCTCGCCCGCCCGCCCTGCCCGCCCTCCCGCCCGCCCGCCCTTGCCCTGCCCGCCTGCCTGCCTACCCGCCCTTGGCCTGGCCTGCGGGTCACCTGCCTGGCCTTGCCTGCCTGCCTGCCTGCTCCGTTGGGCCTCCCGCCCTGGGCCCCGCCCTGCCTCCGCCCGCCTGCCTCCCTGCCCTGCCTGGCCCTGCCTCCCGCCTCGCCTGCCCCTTGCCCTCCTGCCCGCCTGCCTTGCCCTCCCGGGCCCGCCCGCCTTGGCCTGGGCCCGCCTCCCTTGCCTGCCCTGCCTTGCCTCCCGCCCGCCTGCCTGCCTTGCCTGGCCCTGCCCGCCTGCCCTGCCTGCCTTGCCTGCCTGCCAAGCCCGCCCTTAGGGCCTTGGCCTGCCTGCCCGGCCTGCCTTGAGCCTAAGCCTTGCCCGGCTCTGCCGCCTTGCCTGGGCCTTGCCTAAGATGATCTGGCTCGAAAGGGCTAGGGCCCTGTTGCATTTATGGCTACATCCACCTCAAAGCCACTAAACTTGGGGTCAAAATCACTTTCCTCCTAAAATGGGAAAGTTAAGACTACATGAAATCAGAGAATCCCAGGTGTTTGCCGCTCTGTTTGCTCTAGCTGGCGCTCATTTGAACTGGTGCTCCCACAAGGTACTAAGTGGTCCCAGATTT
Source organism: Cherax quadricarinatus (assembly GCF_038502225.1). Classification (NCBI taxonomy): domain Eukaryota; kingdom Metazoa; phylum Arthropoda; class Malacostraca; order Decapoda; family Parastacidae; genus Cherax; species Cherax quadricarinatus. The sequence continues at coordinate 19,120,055 of NC_091297.1, read as the reverse complement.
TTTTAATACAGTGCACACTGAGTGGTCTGGTGGCTAAAACTCCCGCTTCACACACGGAGGGCCCGGGTTCGATTCCCGGCGGGTGGAAATTTCGACACGTTTCCTTACACCTATTGTCCTGTTCACCTAGCAGCAAATAGGTACCTGGGTGTTAGTCGACTGGTGTGGGTCGCATCCTGGGGGACAAGATTAAGGACCCCAATGGAAATAAGTTAGACAGTCCTCGATGACGCACTGACTTTCTTGGGTTATCCTGGGTGGCTAACCCTCCGGGGTTAAAAATCCGAACGAAATCTTTGCTTTTCTTAAGACCCATTCTATGCTGACAAGGCATCTCAGGCCAATCGTGCCAAATTTGAGGGCAGGAAAAATAAAACGTACAGCAGGGCCCCGCTTTACGGCATTTCACTTTACGGCGTTCTGCTAATACGGTCATTTCAAATTATGACCAAAACTCGCTATACGGCTCCCCCTACCTGACTTTCTAATATGGTCACCGCGCCCCACCCTGTTTGTTTACATTCTTCGTGAGCTCAGTAAGCACTAAGTCTCTCCATTTTGTCTGGAAACTCCAAAATTTCAAATGTTTTTAAAAGTTATTTCATATTTTATATATACTCTGATAATTATACTTATGTATACCTGTACTTAAATAAACTTACATACTGTGCTGGCATGCAGGTACACATTAAAATCAGTAAGAGTGTCTTATGTCTCCAGACGTCATATTAGTAATGATAATAATAATCATCGAGTCTCATTTAAATGTCGTATATTACGTTAAATACATATTTTCATTAATCCATCTATGATATTTTTTCAAAATTATATAATAAACACGATACATAACATAAAAAGATGATAAATACACCCTACAATAGAATAAATAAACATAAATATGAGATGTCGTAGCCAGATAACTTGTACAAGTGATGCCAAGAATAACATTTTCTCTAATCTAACATAAGAGAAAATGTGTTACTGGGCGTAATTGTAGAAAATTATTCCTTTCGTATGTATGTAAGTAAGTTTATTCAGTTATACACAAATACAGTTACATAGATTATCATACATAACAACATATGTGTAGAGAACCTGGGATAACCCAAAAAAGTCAGAGTGACTTATTTCCATTGCCTTCACTCAGAGCATCATTTCTTCTCAAAATGATGTTACATGAGAATGGGAGTGTTCTTCTTTATTTATTCTACTGTATCAATGTAGAGACAACCTGTACACAATGTAACTTGTACACAAACCAGACGTGTACACTTCGTTTACAAAACTTACCTTCGCCTGGTTTGTTTACATAACTCTGCGCCTGTCCTCTCTCATGCACTCATTCTTTCTCTCTCTCATTTATTCGTTTTATCTCATTTACTTACTCCTGACCCTACATTAAGACTACAAATATTTTAAGGTAAGTAATGATTGAACTGTATATACATTTTATCGCTCTGGGATGCTTAAATAGTATCATGGAATATATGTGTGGGTGGGTTGGCCTGGTATGGTAGCCCGGATGACTACCATACATACCACACTTGATTTTTTACAATAAATACTACTCATCTCACCCTATATTTTAAGGTAAGTAATGAGTGAACTGTATATACATTTTATCGCTCTGGGATGCTTAAATATCATAGAATTGTATGTGTGGGTGGGGTGGCCTGGTATGGTAGCCTGGCTGACTACCATACCTACCACACTTGATTTCTTACAATAAATACTACTTGTCTCACCCTAGATTAAGACTAAATATTTTAAGGTAAGTAGTGAGTGCACTATGTGTGTATTGTACTTTTTTATTGTTTTTTGATGCCTGGTTCTATTGCTAACTTAATATATGTTAGTGTAAACTTGTTATCTAGTGTTTGTATGCATTTGTAAGTGGAAAAAAAGGGTGTTCCACTTTACGGCAGTTTCCGCTTTATGGCGGTAGCCTGGAACCTAATCAGCCGTATAAGTGGGGCCCTACTGTATATATACGTTTGGGGCACTAGAAGTAAGAACGTACATATATATTTGGACCGTTTATGGGTTAAGTAGGTTTAGACCTTTGAAGAGTGAGGGAGTGTGTTGTTTGGCAATAGATTGGGTGATCATTCGTACTGCTGCTTTTTGTTGTGTTATTATTGACTTAAGGTGATTTGCTGGGGTGGATCGCCAGGCACTAATAGCATAGATGAGGTAGAGATAGATTAGAGACAACAACCTGAATTTTAGCACCCAGATCCAACACATAACAAAAAAAGTATCCAAAGCAATTGGGATCCTCTAAAAGATACGATACTATGTGCCGCAATCTGCCCTTCTCACACTATACCATTCACTCACTTGTGCATACCTCACCTATGCTATTTGTGCTTGGGGATCAACTGCAGTAACACACCTAAAGCCAATAATAACCCAACAAAAAGCCGCAGTAAGAACAATCACGCAATCCCATCCCAGGCAACCCCCCCCCACTCTTCATAGATCTAAACTTACTCACTGTTCAGAACATCCACACTTACTACTGTGCAATCTTCATCTACAGGACCTTAAATTCCAATATTAACCCTGACCTAAAACACTTTCTTGATAGTTGTGATGGGACCCACAGGCATAACACCAGACACAAACATCTCTATGACATTCCCTGTGTCCGACTAAACCTCTACAAAAATTCAATGTATGTCAAAGGGCCTAAAATCTGGAACACCTTACCTGAAAACTCTAGAACTGCAGACACATTCGTCACTTTCAAAACTACCATTAGAAAACATCTTATCTCCCTGATACACCCCATCAGCTAACTACATAAAAACCACCTGGTGGTTCACACTTACACTCACACACTCACCCAACTGACTATAAACACAGAAATACGAATCTTAAAATAATGGATCCTAGCTAGTCATAAGTTTGCCTGATACTCCAATATAGAAACTATGTATTGTACCAAAACAAAAGCATTCACATTGCTAAATTTACAAACTGTAATGTAGTTACTTACCAACTTGCTCCATAATCTGTAATAATTTAGAGTTATGAATCTTAGTCTGCCTGAAATGCCTAGCCATGCTAGGTGTGATAGTGGCCCCCTCTGTAATTAGTATTTTATAACATGTAAACCACACAATATCTTAAAATATGTAAATCCCGCATTGTAATCTTTATAGAGAATAAACTTGATTTGATTTGATATAATGCAAGTAGTGCTGTTTGAGTTATGTGCATAGTAACGTATCTTGGAGAGAATGCTAACGGATTTTTTTTTTTTTTTGTTTTGAAATGTGTTGACTGTGGGTGTTGAATTTTGTAGCAGCCTAGGAACAGACCTAGCAATTTTCCTTTCTTTTGTTAGGTAATGGGAGAACTGTTAATTATAACGTTTAGTTGGACGTTTATTGCTCTGCTCCCAAACATCATGTAAAAGGTCTTGTCACTGTTTAGCGTGAGTGTACTGGTAGTCATCCAGGTTGATATCTACAGTTTTTGACCAATCTCTACCAAATGTATATGAACCCTTCACACATTCATAAAATGAACATATATTTTTTTTTTTAACAAGTCGGCCGTCTCCCACAGAGGCAGGGTGACCCAAAAAGAAAGAAAATCCCCAAAAAGAAAATACACCTACCATCCGACTTACAACCGAGTTCGGTTCTGAGAAACCGGTCATAAGTTGAAATGGACGTAAGTCGAACTTTACTACTGAATATCAACATAACATTTTTGTAATGACTTTCTTTTGTTTTACTTTGGTATTTCATGTTTTACTTTACTTTTTATGCTGTTAGTACTATATTTTATACTGTAAGGCTTAGGATAAACACTGTGTACAACACAAACACTTGTTTATTTCTCAGAAATTGGCATAAAAAACACGGTCGTAAGCTGAGTCGTCGTATGTCGAGCAGGTCGTAAGTCAGATGGTAGGTGTACTTTCATCATCATTCAACACTTTCACCTCACTCACACATAATCACTGTTTTTGCAGAGGTGCTCAGAATACAACAGTTGAGAAGTATATACGTATAAAAATATGCAACGTTTCCCTCCAAACTGCCAATATCCCAAACCCCTTCTTTAAAGTGCAGGCATTGTACTTCCTATTTCCAGGACTCTAAGTCCGGCTATATAAAATACATAACTGGTTTCCCTGAATCCCTTCACTAAATATTACCCTGCTCACACTTCAACAGCTTGTCAGGTCCCAAATACCATTCGTCTCCATTCACTCCTATCTAACACGCTCACGCATGCTTGCTGGAAGTCCAAGCCCCTCGCCCACAAAACCTCCTTTACTCCCTCCCTCCAACCTTTTCGAGGACGACCCCTACCCCGCCTTCCTTCCCCTACAGATTTATACGCCATCTCCCAACAAGGTAGGGTGACCCGACAAAAAATAAAACTCTCACTGTTACTCATTCAATCACTGTCTTGACAGAGGCTTACTGACATTACAGTTCAATTGACCCTCCAAACCTGAACATCCCCCCTCCCCTGCAGGGTGAAGGCAGAGCACTTCCTACATCCTGGACTCAAGTTTGGCTAACCAGTTTCCCTGAATCCCTTCATAAATATTACCCTGCTTACATTCCAACAGTTTGTCAAGTCATAATAATCACTTACCTCCACTCACTCCTATCTAACATGCTCACACAAGCCTATTGGATGTCCAAGACACCTTTACCTTCTCCCTTTAACCTTTCCAAATGGTCAAACTACCTTAGCAACCCCTCCTCAGCCCTCTGAATAATACATTTCATAACTCTACACCTCCTTATGTCCAAACTCTGAATTCTTTGCATAATATTTACACCACACATTGCCCTCAAACATTACATCTCCATTGGCTCCACCCTCCTCCTTCCTACAACATTCAAAAATCATTCTTCACATCCATACAGCACTGTTGGTACCACTATATTCTGGTACATTCCCCTTTTTTCTCCATGGATGCAGTTCTTTGTCTCCACAGATACCTCAGTGGAACCCCCTACCTTTTTTCCTTCATCAGTTTGGTTCACCTTATCTCTCATCAAACCATTTGCTGATGAGTCCATTTTCTTCCTGCAGTCTGATATCCAGTCTGTAATTGCTTATATTTTTTTATACTCTCGTCACCTATCTTTTTCCTGTGTTCACTTTCTTGACAAATCCATCCAAAGTACTGTAGCATGAAATTGAATAGTGTCGGATTCATCTGTTTCTAAAATGAAGCATAAAAAAGTAAGTTGGAACCGGTACTTGGCTGAGTGATTAAAAGAAATAGCAGGACACCTCTAGGGGTAGGAACTAGAGGATGGCCATCAACCACTGATTGAGTGTTGGATGACAGGTTGAGGGGTGGTAGAAACATTGAGGACATAATTAACCCTCTTCTGAGGAGATAAATCTGCAAGACTGGGCAGAGGATGTTCAGATCAGTAAAAAATCATCATTGATAACCTGGAAGTTTCCACAGATAGCTACCATATGTATGGTTCAGCACACCAAACAGAAGATTGCAAGAAAATAGTCTATTTGTCAGGCAGAATGCATGCTGGTGACTATTTCCAAAGATGGCAGTGGAAGTTTATATCCACTAAAATGGTGAAAGTTCTCATTTATGGGAAGAGGTTTGTAACATACATTGAAACACTTTTAAATGGTAGTTGAGTCCTGAGGAGTGTCTGTGGTAGATGCTAGAGGAGGCAGAAAGCCATTAGAATCTTTCATATGGATAGCAGAGGTTATACAGACAGATGGCTATTCTTGATGTTGTTCATGCAACTCCAAAACATCTACACCATTTTATAAGATAATTTATGTTCTTAGATTCTTTTTGTTAATACATGTATCTGATGATTTAATTAATCCACACATGGAAGTTTCATATTTATGCTTCCAAACATTGGAAAGGTTAAAGTTTTTATATTGTAATGAAAGTAAAAGACACTTGAGACATTGTTAAACTTTTTGGAGCATTTCATTCATTACTGTATTATCATCACATTATCTGGGAAGTGCTAAATCCATAGGGAGGTCATAGGAGGTTATAGAGTGCCTGGAGAATCAGGTTTGATTTGAAGAAGCAGTAGGTAGTTCCAATTCTTATAATCAAGACCCCTTTACTGGCATCAAGGCACCTTTCATAAAGGGTGTTTATAACTGAAGAATTTGATACTGGAACTTATGTTAAGGAATATATATTTTAATGTATCACATTGCACTATATTTTGTATAAAGAACTGAATACTGTATTTAAATTGATTTTTTAATAGATTAATGTGTTGTACTTGCAGGCTATTTTAGGCCAGGTGCTATTTGGTGAGGTAGTAAGAAGTCTGTGGTGGTTGGGAAGTGTATTGATCATCAGTGGTCTCTTACTGATGCACCATGCCACCAATATTCCTCCCCGCAAACCTGGCACCAGACCCAAAACCCACTAGACCTCAACTATAGTGAGTCAGATATTATTCTTCAACATAATCCTTTCTTCATATTGTCATCAAAATTCTTAATAACATAAGATGGTTTGTTTGAGATATACTGTGTAAAGAAGTTCTGTTGTACACAGTACCTGTTTTCAGTATTGTACTGTATATAGGGAATATTTTTAGTAATAAGATGCTATAGTATATTCAGGAAAATACGTCTTAATTATTTGATTCACATTGCTTGTCAGAATGCTGAGGCTTTGATGGCAGTTTGGGAGTGCAAAGATACTCGCCAGGCCAGTAAATAATGTGTGCTTGCTCACTTCATCCCTGCTCTATATTCACTGGGCATTATGACAGTTTCAGTACTAACACAGTATTATCAGTTTTGCTTGGTGTGTTATAATCAAAGATATGTCTGACAACCATAAAATTTCTTGTGAGTGGCTTGACATTCTGCATCAAATAAAGTCTGTGTATAAAAGTGTGTGGCAAGTTCAAATGCAGAAATTATTGAAGGAACATAATGTATTTTGTATTGATATACTGTATACATGTATAGGGATTTGCCCATTAAAAATGAATTTTGTTAAAGTTATGTATATGCTACTTAAATAATTTATGAAATACCAATTTATTAATTTTGAGTTTTTGTTTAAGATTTTTATATGCCTGTGCAATATTACATAAGCAAGTAATTCAGGCAGGTTTTCAGGCTTCTCGCTGTCAGTACAGTTGCTGAGCTGCGTCAGCAGTAGTGTATAGTTTTATCAGTAACACAGTTTGCCAGTACCTATTTGTCTAAAAGATTTATTATTATAAGTACTTTATAAAAGCCTTTCATAACTCATCTTTCAGTGCTTAAATTATATATTAATTATTTATTGGTTCTGATTTAGCTTGATTAATTGGAATATGTATTATTGTTTTAATATTTTTCTATGTAGAGGTTTCCTCTTGCTTTATGAGGTATCACTTATGCAAACTTGTTTATACAGTCAGAGCTCTTATAAAGCTTCTGTATATAGTGTGTTTCTTCACAAATGCAATTGAAAAGGTGCTTCAGAAATTTATTTTATTCATATTATGAAGGCCTTTCATGTTCTATTCAGTTTTGGTGTATTTTTTCAGTCTTTAATAGAGGATCTCTATAAGAGAGCTGACTGTATATGGTGACCCTATTTCTGCCAGTAATTTACTGTGGGCAATGTAAATTTTCTCTATGCTATCACCTAATCCCAGCTTCACTTGATTAAAAGTGAACATAAGAGAAAACAAGGTGATGAGGGTAACATATGATTTAGGTAATGAAATATTGGATATCAGATTGGAAGCAGGAAATATGGAGGAAGTAAGGAGTGGATTTGTTGATAGATGGGTCTATGAAAGACAAAGTGATCCATAGAAGTGATGCAGGGAAAAATGTGGGTGGATCACTGAAGCATCTGTAAAGACAAAGAGGCAAAAAAGAGGAATGTATGAGAGTATAGTGGTACCAACACTCTTATATAGGTGTGAAGCATAGGTTGTGAATGTTGCAGCAAGGAGGAGGTTGGAGGCGGTGATGTCGTGTCTGAGGGCAGTGTGTGGTGTGAATATTATGCAGAGAATTTAGCAGAGGGACTGTTGAGGTAGTTTAGACTTTTAGAGAGGATGGAACAAAATAAGATAACTTGGAGGGTGTATAAATCTGTAGTGGAGGGAAGGCAGGGTAGGGGGTCATCCTAGGAAAGGTTGGAGGGAGGGGGTAAAGAAGGTTATCAGGAAATGGTATGGTGATACCGACAAGATGTGGAAAAGGACACTTATGTACAGTTCAGGACATTTATTAGAGGAGACGTTTCGCCACGAGTGGCTTCTTCAGTCCTAATACAGAGAAAACTAAGAAAACGTATATATATAGTGGCAGGAGTCAGGTGAGGTGACGCGTGGGTAGAGGTGGTAGTAGTAGTAGTAGTGGAACTAAGGAGGTGATACTAGAGAGGGACCTGCTGGCATCATGTAACACCAGTTCCCAGGATGGGTAATATCCTCTTGCTTAGTAATTTTGAAATACAGAAGCCACTCGTGGTGAAATGTCTCCTCTAATAAATGTCCTGAACTGTACATAAGTGTCTTTTTCCACAAAGAAGGTTATGTGTGTGAGGGGCTTAGATATCCAGCAGTTGTGTGTGACAGTATTAGATAGGAGTGAGTGGAGGCAAATGAGTTTTGGGACTTGACAAGCTGTTGGAGTGTGAGCAAGGTAACATTTGTGAAGGGATTCAGGAAAAACGGTTAACCAGACTTGAATCTTGGAGGTGGGAAGTACAGTGGCTTTACTCTGAAAGAGGGCTGGGGATATTTGAAGTATGGAGGGCATCTGAACTGTAGTGTTGGCATGCTTCTGGCAAGACAGTGATAAAGTAAATGATGGTAAAAATGTTTCTTTTTTTTTGGGGGGGGTCACCCTACCTTGGTGGGAGATGGCCGGTGTGTTAAAAAAGAATTTTACATTGGTTTATATTGACACATGAAAGAAAACAGATTTAAATTTGGGAAATCCAATGAGCATATATTAAATGAAATCCTTTGGATGGTTTTTCCTATGGCCGATTCATTTTCACAAGAAAATTAGTGGATGGCCGCATGAAGTTGAGTTGCACCGACACAGAGTTGGGCCTTAGGGTGGAGGGAGGGAGGATTATTATTATTATTATAATCATGGAGGAGTGCTAAACCTGTAGGGATTATACAGCACCTGTGGGGGGGTGTAAGGTATTCAGGCTCAATTCAGGGAACTGGATTCCCTAGATTAAGAGCCCCTCACCAGTGTCAAGGAACCGCCCCTGAGGGGAGAGGAAGGGAGGAAAGAGTGGTAGGGAGATATGAGGCCACAGGTTCATAATATGGGCCAGTTCAGTCCAGACAAGTTGGTTGGTTGGTTGGTTCAGACAGGTTGGTTGATTGGTGGTGGAGAGAGGCTGAAATGGAGGGAGTATTTTAATTTAATTTTTTATTGAATTTTTTCTTATTTTTGTAACTAATTGCAGTTTTTTTATGTGACTCTTTGGTACCAGCTTGGTATCCTCATAATTGTTTGATTAAAATAAGTAAAGAGATATAGATTTTTCCAAGTTTATATTGTATAGGGATTACAATTGAATTTTGTTTTTTCTTATTTCTTTGACTAAATTTGTTTCTTTGTATATTATCATTTGGTGCATGTGTGGTAAACTTATATTTTTTTTTTATAAACATAGATCAAGTAATGTGGAATTTGCAGAGTTTCAGAAAGAATCCTGTTTTTCATATAGCGTATTATAATGTGTTTGCTTTATGTGAATTTGCTCTATGCCATGTGCCAGGAATGCATGTATTGCATACAGTGAGGGATACCCATACATATACAGAGATCACTTATGGCCCATATAGAGCCAATAAAGCATTTAAATTACTGGTATCACTTTGGAGTTCTGAATTTGTACTCACTGGAGTGGAGGAGAGAGATGCATGATAATGTATGTGTGGAATGTACTTGAGGGACTAGATCCAAATCTGCACACTGCCATAACAATATACTAGGTTGAGAAGTATGAAAGATAATGTAAAATAAACCCAGTGATAATCAGGGGTGCCATAGATATGTTAAGATAACATTATATGAAGATCTGTAGGCTCAGACTATTTAACATGTTGCCAGTAAGTACTGGGGACACTGCCAGAACAAATGTAGAATTCTTCAAGAAGAAATTTGGCAAGTTCCTCCACAAAGTGACAGGTGAACTAGGTTGTGATGGATATGTAGGCCAGTGGGCCACCAGCAGCAACAGTGTGGTTGACCAGGCAAGCACCTGACAAGCTGGCCTAGGGTTGGGTTGTGGGAGTAAAAAAATCTGAAAACCCATCAAAGGTATATCCAAGATGTACAGTGTGGGGGATTATTTTCCTGAAAATTGGCACCTTATGAAAAATGGTTTTATGTGAAGTGAAGAACATATGGGAAAAATAGAGTTATATTCCAGGTACCTCCAAGTTTGCCATTGAGCAAATCTACCTCATATTGTTAGTCATTACTTGAACTGTTTGAAGAGTGTTGCCTACTGGACTGAGTTCAGTGTAACAAGGTTTATCAGCTGACACACACAGTACATACATATCAGCATCATAAAAATACAAGAAACATTTCCTTGTGAAATTGTACCAAATGTATAGAAACTCATCACTTGTACCAAACATACATATATTAAAGATAATTGCATTTGACGAGGTAATAGCCAAGAAAATACAAATGATGCGTAAAATGTGGGAGGCTGTGCCTGGAAGATGTGGAGAGAGCTGTAGACTTTGGCTTTGGCTGCTAGCAATAAGAAGAGAAAGTAGTTATGATAGTTGGCTACACTACCTGTGTGGCTAATCTGAGGGCAGAGTTAGCAGAGAAATAGCATGCCTCCACCTTGTCTCAAAATATAACTATTATCTTGATAATATAACAGAGACAGCAGTTGGCAGGAGACTTGCCCATATATCTTTCCTCATTTTATTAGCTAAATAAACACTACTTTACCTTTCTTAGTCTGCTTTGGGGAATCTCTTGAAATATGTCCCTACCCTCTCCCCAAGGATACCCACCGCCCAGCCCATCCCACCTACCAGCCACCCCACCACCAGCTGCACATAATAAATACACCATCCACCACATACACCTGTTTTAAAAGTAATCATGGGCAAGTATAAAGGCTGTTGTATATGTGAAAAAATCTTTGGGAGAAACATGAGGGGCATTGATTGTGAAATATGCGGTAAAACATCACATATATCATGTACAAAGCTTCATGCAGCCATGACAAATGACCAAAAACAAGAAAGTTGTATCTGGATTTGCCCCAGTGAAAGGGACAGCTAGTTAAGCATAAGAAAGGTACTGAAAAGTGAAAACCTAGAAAGCGTAAGGAAGTTTCTAAGGGGTGGAAAACAGGGGAAAGGGAACAAGAAAAGGAGGAAAACCAAGGTGAAAACCAAGGAGTGAAAGTAAGAGCAAGAGTAGAAAACGTCATACAGAGCAAGTCGGACAAGGAAACAGGAATACATAACATAGCGGAAAGGGGAAGGGAGGATGAGAAAACTAGAAAAGGAACAAACGAAAATGAGCAAAGGGAAGAAATTAGCCTAGAAGAAAGTGAACAAGGGAACTCAGATCAGGTGGCAGAACTTAGGAACGACACAGAATCAATAAATATAAGTAGTCAGAACATTTGCAGTTACTATGCTAAAGGTATGTGCCTATATGGCAGAGATTGTTGGAATAAACACACCAGAAAATGTGCGAACATGTTGAGGAAGGCAAAGTGTCGTTTCAACAAAGAGTGCAGCAAGTACTTCCATCCAGTAATGTGTAAAGCTTCAATGCAGTCCAGAGAATGTTATGACCTGCGCTGCCCAGACCATCATGTAAAAGGAACGCGGTGCTACAGAGCTAGCAGAGAAAGGGAAATTGAACAGCATTCTTTTTTAGACAAAAAGAGAAAAGATCAAAACAAAGGAAGAGACAAACAGGGGGAATGGTATAGAGAGGACAGGTGGGCAGTAAAATGGGGCGTACGAAACCAGGCATCAGCCCGTCAAGGCCGAATAAGCAAAGAAACGTGAAGCCAGTACTGGAGAAACCAGGGGAGTGTACACCAGGGGACATACCAGGTAATACACCACTAGTGGTACTAATGAAACACAGAGCGAGACAAAACATCCCACTTGGTAATTCCTGCTTCATATTTGCAAATATACAGGGTTTGAAATCAAATAAAAATGACAAAGTTAGTTATGTCAGTGGGCTCCTGACAGAAGTGAATGCCATATTCGGAGCATTTACAGAAACACATACAAGGGATGTTTTGGACAGAGAGATAAAGATAGAAAACTACAACACGTATAGATGTGATAGAATCAATAGGTCACAGGGAGGAGTAGGAATCTATGTAAAGGATACTTTCTGTTGCACATAAGTGCTGAATTCTATGAATGATATAAATAATAAGAAAAGGTACAATACCGTGACTGGAACGATACACAAATAACCCCCACATAAAAGAGAGAAGCTTACGACGACGTTTCGGTCCGACTTGGACCATTGACAAAGTCACACTAACCAGAAGTGGAGCAGGACGGCTATATATAGGCAGGAAGAGGTGGTGGTAGTAGTAGTAGTAGTAGTACAAGAATGGTACGTAATACAGACAAGGTGAAATTAAGAATCATGCGCAACACCCGGGCATCCCCATCGTAGACATTTCGCCATCCAGCCAGCCACTGGATGGCGAAACGTCCACAACAAAGACAACCAGACGCCGCACATATGTCTTAATTTCATCAGTAGTTGTAGTAGCAGTAGTAGTAGAAGAGGTAGTAGTAGTGGTGGTGGTAGAAGTGGGAAATAAGGAGGACGAGCCAGTCAATTACAAAGGAAGGGGAGCACTGCAAGAGAGCTAGGTGACCACTGAGGGAGAGCAACCGCATCAAGGAGTGATAGCGCACAAAATGAAGGCCATGGGCATTACGGGGAAGGTAGGCAGATAAATTTTCGGTTTCCTAACACACACAACACAAAAAGTAGTAGTGAACAGGGCAAGATCCAGCATCAGCGAGGTCAAAAGCTCAGTGCCCCAAGGCACTGTCCTGGCACCTCTGCTGTTCCTCATCCTCATAGCAGACATAGACAAAAACACCCGGTACACTTTTGTATCATCATTTGCAAATGACACTAAAATAAGCATGAAAATCAGTACAGTAGAGGACACTGAAAAAGTACAGGAAGACATAAACAGGGTTTTCCAATGGGCAGTGGAAAACAACATGACATTCAATAGTGATAAGTTCCAGCTGCTTAGGTATGGAAAGAATGAAGAGGGTCACCAAATAGAACGTAAGGAACACGTAAAAGACCTAGTAATAATTATGTCAGTGGACCTTTCTTTTAAAGACCATAACAAGACAAAGATCACGACAGCCAGGGAGATGACTGGGTGGGTATTGAGAACTTTCAAACAAGGGGAAAGAATGCCGATGGTGACACTTCAAATCGCTAGTGCTCCCTCACTTAGAATATTGCTCAGTGCTGACGGCCCCGTTCAGGGCAGGAGAAATATCGGAGCTGGAACAAATACAGAAATCGTTTACGGCTCACATTGAGCCAGTAAAGCACCTAAACTACTGGGAACGCCTGCAAGTCTTGAACATGTACTCATTGGAGTGGAGGAGAGAGAGGTACATGATAATATATACAGTGGACCCCCGCATAACGATGGCATCACATAGCGATTTTTCCGCATACCGATTACTTTTATCGCAAAATTTTTGCCGCGCATACCGATTAAAAACCCGCTCACCGATTTTCGTCCGAGACGCGTCCAATGTGCCCTCAGCCAGCCTCACATGTGCCGCCCGTCCCATTGTTTACCAGCCAGCCTCCGCGGTAACATCCAAGCATACACTCGGAATATTTCGTATTATTACAGTATTTTCGGTGCTGTTTCTGGAAAATAAGTGACCATGGGCCCCAAGAAAGCTTCTAGTGCCAACCCTACACCTCAAAGGGTAAGAATTACTATAGAAATGAAGAAAGAGATAATTGATAAGTATGAAAGTGGAGTGCGTATAGCCGACCTAGTCAAGCTGTACAAGAAACCCCAATCAACCATCGCTACTATTGTGGGCACCAGAAAGACAATCAAGGAAGCTGTTCTTGCCAAAGGTTCAACTGTGTTTTCGAAACAAAGATCGCAAGTGATGGAAGATGTTGAGAGACTCTTATTGGTGTGGATAAATGAAAAACAGCTAGCAGGAGATAGCATCTCTCAAGCGATCATATGTGAAAAGGCTAGGAAGTTGCATGAGGATTTAATTAAAAAAATGCCTGCAACTAGTGATGATGTGAGTGAATTTAAGGCCAGTAAAGGTTGGTTTGAGAGATTTAAGAAGCGTAGTGGCATCCATAGTGTGATAAGGCATGGTGAGGCTGCCAGTTCGGACCACAAAGCGGCTGAAAAATATGTGCAGGAATTCAAGGAGTACATAGAAACTGAAGGACTGAAACCTGAACAAGTGTTTAATTGTGATGAAACAGGCCTGTTCTGGAAGAAAATGCCAAGCAGGACCTACATTACTCAGGAGGAAAAGGCACTCCCAGGACATAAGCCTATGAAAGACAGGCTTACTTTGTTGATGTGTGCCAATGCTACTGGTGATTGCAAAGTGAAGCCTTTATTAGTGTATCACTCTGAAACTCCCAGAGCGTTCAGGCAAAAGAATGTCCTCAAGGATAATTTGTGTGTGCTGTGGAGGGCAAACAGTAAGGCATGGGTCACTAGGGAATTTTTCTATAACTGGTTACACCATGCATTTGCCCCCAATGTGAAAAATTACCTAACTGAAAAGAAATTAGAACTTAAGTGCCTCCTGGTGTTAGACAATGCCCCTGGTCATCCTACAGACGTGGCAGAGCGACTTTATGGGGACATGAGCTTCATTAAGGTGAAGTTTTTGCCTCCTAATACCACTCCTCTCCTGCAGCCCATGGACCAGCAGGTTATTTCCAACTTCAAGAAACTGTACACAAAAGCTCTGTTTGAAAGGTGCTTTGTAATGACCTCAGAAACTCAACTGACTCTAAGAGAGTTTTGGAGAGATCACTTTAATATCCTCAATTGTGTAAACCTTATAGGTAAGGCTTGGGAGGAAGTGACTAAGAGGACCTTGAACTCTGCTTGGAAGAAACTGTGGCCAGAGTGTGTAGACAAAAGGGATTTTGAAGGGTTTGAGGCTAACCCTGAGAATCCTGTGCCAGTTGAGGAATCCATTGTGGCATTGGGAAAGTCCTTGGGGTTGGAGGTTAGTGGGGAGGATGTGGAAGAGTTGGTGGAGGAGGACAATGAAGAACTAACCACTGATGAGCTGATAGATCAACTTCAAGAGCAAGAGGCCAGACCTGGGGAAACTGGTTCAGAGGAGGGGAGAGAGAAATTGAAGAAGTTGCCTACTACAAAGATAAAGGAAATCTGTGCAAAGTGGCTTGAAGTGCAAACCTTCATGGATGAAAATCACCCTCACACAGCTATTGCAAGCCGTGTTGGCAACCTGTACACTGACAATGTTGTGAAACACTTTAGGCAAGTCATAAAGGAACGAGAGGTACAGGCCACTATGGACAGATATCTTGTGCGAAAGAAGTCCAGTGACTCTGAAGCTGGCCCTAGTGGCATTAAAAAAAGAAGGGAAGTAACCCCAGAAAAGGACTTACTACCTCAAGTCCTAATGGAAGGGGATTCCCCTTCTAAACAGTAAGAAGATAATGCTCTCCCCTCCTCCCATCCCATCAATCATCACCAGATCTTCAATAAAAGTAAGTGTCATGTAATTGTGCATGCCTTTTTCAGTTTGTGTGTATTAAAATTAACATTTCATGTGGTAAAAAAAAATTTTTTTCATACTTTTGGGCGTCTTGCACGGATTAATTTTATTTCCATTATTTCTTATGGGGAAAATTCATTCACATAACGATTATTTCGCATAACAATTATCCCTCTTGCACGGATTAAAATCGTTAACCGGGGGTCCACTGTACCTGGAAGGTACTCGAGTTCCTGGTCCCAAATCTGCACACTGCCATAACAACATACTGGAGTGAGAGATATGGGAGGAAGTGTAAAATAAACCCAGTGAGGAGCAGGGGTGCAGTGGGGACAATAAGGGAACACTGTATCAACATCCGGGGTCCCAGACTTTTCAACATCTTACCAGAAGATATCAGAAACACTGCTGGAACAAGTGTTGAAGCCTTCAAGAGGAAACTAGACAAGTATCTTCACCAGGTGCCAGATCAACCAGGCTGTGATGGATATGTGGGGTAGCGGGCCTCCAGCAGCGACAGCCTGGTTGACCAGGCGAGCACCAGATGAGCCGGGCTCAGAGAGTAGATATACTCTCGAAATTCTTCAAAGGCATATCAAAGGTGGATAGTTATCTGATGTAATGGCTGCTTCTCAGTGAATACATACTGACTTCCACTTCAACTTTTATGTAGTCACTCTTTGTTATCAATCTCCAACATGTTCAACAACTGTAGAAATACATCTAGAGTAGATATGAAACTTGAAAGGCATGGGAATATGTAATTAATGCACTAATGAGGGGAGAGGCTTTCCTGGTAATATTGATTATCCATTAAATTTGAATGGTGAGATTCTTTTTCCTTGATCATAGGAAAAACTGACAATTCTGGATTAAAAAAGGACTTTTTCTGTTTGATTCAAAATCAATTCACCAGGCAGACCATAACTTATTTCTGGACAACAGATTTTTTAAGTTAAATCCAAACTCCCTTAAGTTGAGGTTTGTTAACCCCTTCAGGGTCCGAGGCCAAAATCTGAAGTGTCCAAGAATTTAAAAAAAAAAAATTGTTATTTTTTCTTATGAAATGGTAGAGAATCTTTTCGTGAAGGTAATAAATCAAAAAGTACGAAATTTGATGGAAAATTGACGAAATTATGCTCTCGCAAATTTTGATGTGTCAGTGATATTTACGATTCGGCGATTTTGCCGACTTTGACTCCCATTTTAGGCCAATTACATTATTCCAGTCAACCAAATTCTTAGCTGTTTCACTAGTATTACTTCTATTCTATCGATTGAGCACAAGAAATCGCCAAGTCAACTGTTTCAACTACAAAATAAAGTGATCGGAAATTGGTAATTTGGCCAATTTAACACAAAGTTCAAAATATTCCAATTTCAAAATAGGGTCCAAAATAAATAATGTAGGTATTCCTGGCACTAAATGAACATTTCCTCTGTTCATTAGTTACATTTTGAGGCTTTACAAATAAATTCTATTTTGATTTTTTATTCACATAATGAATTTTTATTCACACCAAAAAATAGAAGATTTACTGTTATGCAATATTGTAATAATTGTATAAATATCATCACCATATTTGTGAATGTATATTAGACCCACCAGTGTGAGGTTGTTTGTTTACTCTTGAACATCGGCAAAATTTAACATTTCTGCTACTTTGAGCTCAGTTTCAAGCCATTTCTAGTACTAAAACCAATCAAAATCATCTTTATTTCTGTAATATGTCTTCCATTCTATCAAATGAGACCAAGAAATCGCAAATACAACTATAAAAAAACATACGAAAAAGCACTGCAAAGTCGCTGTTATAATCGAAAATCATGGCCTCAGTTTTTTTTCTCTCATTATACACAGTGTGCTGCAGGATTTGTTTTATGTGGTGCACACATACCACATAGATGTATTCTCTCATATCTAGGCCTAAATGTACCACTCACAGTTTATCAGAGTGAGCTGAGCTCATGGCGTAGATCTACGGTTTGGACCCTGAACGTAAAGCCGTAGATCTATGGGATGGACCCTGAAAGGGTTAAATCAAAGTATTACTAATTATGATAATATAATACAATACAGACTATTGGAGGGAAGAGGTAAAGGAAATTTTGTGGGCAAGGGGCTTGGACTTCCAGTAAACGTGCGTGAGTGTGTTAGGAGTGAATGGAGACGAATGGTTTTTGGGACCTGATGATCTGTTGGAGTGTGAGCAGGGTACTATTTTATGAAGGGATTCAGGGAAACCATTTAGCCAGGCTTGAGTCCTGGAAATGGGAAGTGCAATGCCTGCACTTTAAAGTTTTTTCTTTCTTTTTGGGTTGCCCTGCCTCAGTGGGAAATGGCGGATGTGTTAAACAAACAAACAAACGAAAACAGACCATTTATAGATTTTTGGTATTAATGCACTAAATATTCTCTTCAAATTTTTTATGCTTTTTTATAGTAAAGGCATTCACAGGTTATATTAATTTTGGAAAACATTAGTTATGTAAGAAAAATGCTCTCTAGTGGAAATGACTTGCTCGTGCTTAACAAAACTGGTGAGAGGCTGTATGGGTACTGTCTGTGGCCAAGCAGAGTGATTGAGAAAATCTACAGAGCACACTATTCAAATTTTGCACATTACTTAACTTTTTTTTAGAGCTACATCATGCACATGATTGCACTTTTTCATTTGCAAATTACAAGTTCACACTTTGAGGTCACTGTGTAAGTGTTTTTTTTTGTGTATACAATAGACTATTAGTTAAAGTGTGAGCTGTTAGCACTTTCGCTTTAACATGGTTGCAAAATTGTCTCATATTTTTTATACACCATATTAAGGAGTTAACATGGTAGGGTACATGTAGGGAAAAAATGTGGCACATACCAGGTCCTTTTCCCTCTGTCTCACCGTTTGTCTACAAGTGAGTATATTGGCTTACGGGGGAGGCCTACAGAATGTACACAACCTTCTTTTGCCTCTGTGCTCTGTTTGTACATGTCCAGCACCATACTTGGCTTGTATTAATGAATTGGTTTTTTAATCTTTTCAATGTCCTTTCTTGTCTCTGGATAGTAACCATGGCACCTAAAAGGAGTGACCCTTGAAGCACAAAAAAAAGCATAACTAAAAGTCTTGTTGTTATGAAGAAAATTGACATTCGAGATAAACTTAAAAGTGGTGCACATGTGGTGGAGACTATGAGTCTGTGGTCTGACTGAGGCATCAGTTCACACAATTAAAAAGAATGAGGTGAAGATACAAGCTTGTGCAGTTAGTAAGCCAGGTTGTGAACTGAAATGGACAAATAGGTCACAGCAGCTCAATAAAACAGTAAAATTATTGAGTGAGTGAAAAATCAAGAAAGTTGCATCACTTAATTGTGTTTTAGTATAGGAAAAAGACTTAGAGTACTATAAAACAACATGAATAAGGAAGGAAGGCCTGAACAAGAGTACTTGCTTAGCACTGGCTGGTTCCACAAGTTCAAAGTGCATAGCCTCTTGCACAATATATTTTCTGGTGAAAGTGCTTCTGCTGAGGAAGCAATTTTCCTCCTGAATTACAGGAAATTATTTCTTAGGGTTGCTGTGAGCCACAGCAAATGTTAAATGCTAATGAAACAAGTCTTCGTTAAAAGAAAATGCCAGCAAAAACTTACATCAGTCAGCAAGAAACAAGTGCACCAGGATTCAAGGTAGCAAAGGATCACTTCAGCTCACTACATTGTGGTAATGCACCAGATGATGGTTATTTACCACTCCAAGACTCGCAATGCTTTGAAAGGTGAAGATAAAAAAAACCTTATCAGTTACTTTGGAGGTCAAACCAGTCAGCATGGATGACAGAGGAATTATTTATTGACTGGTTTAGTTATCACTTTATTCCTGAAGTTATGTTTTAGGTGTGCAGCTTGGACATCCAGCAGGCTTGTGTGAGTATTAGACTGGAATGAATGGAGGCAAGTTGTTTTTAATGGACATGGTGTTGGAGTGTGAGCTTGGTAACTTTCATGAAGGGATTCGTGGAAACCAGTTAGCTAAATCTGAGTCTTGGAAGTGCAAATGGTAGTGTCTGCACTCTGAAGGATTATTATGTTATTCATGGGGAAGTGCTGAACCCCTAGGGGTCATAAAGCACCTGTGGAAATGGAAAGCATTCAGTCTCAGTTAAAAAAATTGGATCACAGGTTCAATTTCCTGGATCAAGAGCCCCTCACCAGCATCAAGGAACCTTCCTTGAGGGGTCACTCTGAAGGAGGAATGGGGATGTTACATTTGGAGGGTAATCTGATTATGATGTCGGCACACTTTGAAACTACAGTGGTTGAATGAATGACAGTGAATGCATTTTCTTTCTGGGTCACCTTGCCTTGGCAGGAGATGCACCCCTTTAACACCCCCCACCTCCCCCACACACAGCACCAGTATGGAACCCACACCTGGTCAAGCACCTCAAGAAAATAGAGAAAGTGCAATAGTTTGCAAAAAGACTAGTCCCAGAGCTAAGGGGTATGTCTTATTAGGAGAAGTTGAAAGATAAAGACGGTAAAGGTTACAATGTGTAATTACAATTTTGATTTGTTAAGTACAAAGAAAGTGACACTGGAGGACAGCAGGGATGAAGGGATGTGGTAATGACATAAAATACTGGGAGGAATTGACAAAGTGAGCAGGGACAGAATGTTTCAGAGATGGGATACAGGAACAAGGAGACACAACTGGAAGTTGAAAACTCAGATGAGTCATAGGGATGTTAGGAAGTATTTCTTCAGCCTTAGAATTGTCAGGAAGTGGAATTGTGGTTGCAGGGGTCGATTCACAGCTCCTGGCCCCACCTCTTCACTTGTCACTACTAGGTTCACACTCTCACTGCTCCATGAGCCTTATCATACCTCTTCTTAAAGCTATGTATGGATCCTGCCTCCACTACATCACTTTCCAGACTATTCCACTTCCTGACAACTCTATGACTGAAGAAATACTTCTTGATATCCCTGTAACTCATCTGAGTTTTCAACTTCTAGTTGTGACCCCTTGTTGTTGTGTTACATCTCTGGAACATTCTGTCTCTGTCCACCTTGTCAATTCCTTACAGTATTGTATATGTCATTATCATGTCCCCCCTCCCCCATCCCTCCTGATCTCCAGTGTCATCAGGTTGATTTTTCTTGACTTCTCGTCATAGGACATGCCCCTTAGCTCTGGGACTAGTCTCATTGCAAACCTTAGCATTTTCTCTAATTTCTGTATGTATGTACTCACCTAATTGTGGCTGCAGGGGTTGATTCACAGCTCCTGGCTCTGCCAGGAGCTGTGTTTGTGTGTGTGTGTATATATATATACAGTGGACCCTCAGGTAACGATGACATTGGCTAGCGATAAAATCGGATAGCGATGCGTTTTAGCATAAAAATATTGGCTCGGCCAATGATGAAAAACCCGGTTAAGGACAATCGTCCCGAATGCGTCCGCCTGTCCGTCCGGCCTGAGCGTGCCTCAGCTGCCCTGCCTTCAGGTAGTGTGCCATTGTTTATAAGCCACTGCAGATGGTTCCACGCATACATTCGATGCATTTTGTATTATTCAATTGTTTTTAGTGCTTGTAACTGCTAAATAAGCCACCACAGGCCTCAAGAAAGCTTCTAGTGCCAACCCTGTGGTAAAAAGGGTGAGGTGTACAATCAAATTGAAGAAAGAGATAATTGCAAAGTATGAGAGCGGAGTGCATGGCTCCAAGCTGGCCCGGTTGTACAACAAACCCCAATCAACCATCGTTACTATCTTGGCCAACAGAAAGGCAATCAAGGAAGCTGTTGTTGCAAAAGGTGCAGGTATGCTTACAAAACAGAGATCGCAAATACTCAAAGATGTGGAGAGACTGTTATTGGTGTGGATCAATGACAAACAGTTATCAGGAGATAGTGTTTCAGTCAATCATATGTGAAAAGCCAAGGCAGTTGCATGCGGATCTCATTAAGAAAATGCCTGGAACCAGTGCTGATGTTAGTGATTTTAAGGCCAGCAAAGGTTGGTTTTAGAGATTTAAGAATCGTAGTGGCATACGCAGTGTGATAAAGCATGGTGAGGCTGCCAGTTGTGACCAAAAAGTGGCTGAAAAATATGTGCAGGAATTCAAGGAGTACATAGACACTGAAAAATTAAAACCCCAACAAATGTTTAATTGTGATGAAACAGGCCTGTTTTGGAAGAAAATGCCAAACAGGACCTACATTACACAGGAGGAAAAAGCACTGCCAGGACAGAAGCCTATGAAAGACAGGCTTACTCTAATGTTTTGTAGTAATGCTAGTGGGGATTGCAAAGTGAAGCCTTTACTCGTGTATCACTCTGAAACTCCCAGAGTGTTCAAGAAAAACAATGTCGTCAAGGCTAATTTGTGTGTGATGTGGAAGGCAAACAGTAAGGCAGGGGTCACTAAGGACATTTTCCATGATTGGTTCTATCATGTGTTTGGCCCCACTGTGAAAAAATACCTCCTGGAAAATAAATTGGACCTCAAGTGCCTCCTAGTATTAGACAGTGCTCCTGCTCATCTTCCAGACTTGCCAGAGCGAATTGCGGGGGAGTTGAGCTTCATCAAAGTGAAGTTTTTGCCTCCTAATACTACTCCTCTCCTCCAGCCCATGAAACGGCAGGTCATTTCCAATTTCAAAAAACTGTACACCAAAGCAGTGTTTCAAAAGTGCTTTGAAGTGACCTCAGACACTGAATTGACCCTGAGAGTTTTGGAAAGATCACTTTAGTATCCTCAGTTGCATAAACCTTATAGGTAAGGCTTGAGATGGAGTGACTTGCAGGACTTTGAACTCTGCTTGGAGGAAATTGTGGCCACAATGTGTACAAGAGAGGGATTTTGAAGGGTTTGGGGCTAACCCTCAGGTGCCTATACCAGTTGTGGAATCTATTGTGTCATTGGGGAAGTCCATGGGGTTGGAGGTTAGTGGGGAGGATGTGGAAGAGTTGGTGGAGGATGACGATGAAGAACTAACCACTGATGAGCTGCAAGAGCATCTGCAACAGCAAGAGACCACAACTGAGGAAATTGCTTCAGAGGGGACAGAGAGATGGAGGAAGTTGCTTTCTTCAATGATTAAGGACATTTGTACAATGTGGACAAAGGTGCAAGCCTTTATGGAAGAACATCACCCTGACACAGCTATTGTAAGCCATGCTGGTGACTTTTACAATGACAATGTTGTGGCCCATTTTAGGAAAATCTTAAAGGAACCCCAGATACAAAGCTTTATGGGCAGATTTTTAGTGTGACAGAGGTCCAGTGACTCAAGTTGTTCCCAGTGGCATTAAAAAAAGAAGGGAAGTAACCCTGGAAAAGGACTTGGTACCTAAAGTCCTTATGGAAGGGGATTCCCCTTCCAAACAATAATACACCTCCATCATCTCCCCTCCTTCCATCTCATCACTCATCAATAAATCTTCAATAAAGGTAAGTGTCATTTATTCTTCCTGTAGTATTTATTCTTCATGTATCATTTTTTTCTGTGTAGGAAATTGTATAATTCATGTGAAAAATTTTTTTTTTAATACTTTTGGGTGTCTGGAATGGATTAATTGGATTTCCATTATTTCTTAGGGGGAAAATTAAAATTGGTTAAGGAGAAGCTCTCTGGAACGGATTAAAATCGTTACCCGAGGGTCCGCTGTATATATATGTATGTATATATATATATATATATATACATGTACAGTGGAACCTCAAATATCGAACTGCTCCTAACTCAACCAATTATGTAAGTGTATTTTTGTAAGTGCTTTTATAAGTGTATTTTTGAGGGTCTGAAATGAACTAATCTAATTTACATTATTTCTGATGGGAATAAATTAGTTTGGTAATGGCACTCGAACAGCCGTCTGGAACAAAGAAAGTTCGACATTTGAGGTTCCACTGTATATATATGTATGTATATATATATATATATATATATATATATATATATATATATATATATATATATATATATATATATATATATATATATATCTATATATATATTATTATTTTTTTTTTTTATTATCACACTGGCCGATTCCCACCAAGGCAGGGTGGCCCGAAAAAGAAAAACTTTCACCATCATTCACTCCATCACTGTCTTGCCAGAAGGGTGCTTTACACTACAGTTTTTAAACTGCAACATTAACACCCCTCCTTCAGAGTGCAGGCACTGTACTTCCCATCTCCAGGACTCAAGTCCGGCCTGCCGGTTTCCCTGAATCCCTTCATAAATGTTACTTTGCTCACACTCCAACAGCATGTCAAGTATTATATATATATATATATATATATATATATATATATATATATATATATATATATATATATATATATATATATATATATATATATATATATATATATATATATATATATATATATATATATATATATATATATATATATATATATATATATATATATATAATATATATATATATATATATATATATATATATATATATATATATATATATATATATATATATATATATATATATATAATTTATATTTATATTCTCCATGGGGCAGTGGAATATAATTCTTCCTCCGTAAGCCATGCGTGTTGTAAGAGGCAACTAAAATGCCGGGAGCAAGGGGCTAGTAACCCCTTCTCCTGTATATATTACTAAATGTAAAAGGAGAAGCTTTCGTTTTTCCTTTTGGGCACCCCGCCTCGGTGGGATACGGCCGGTGTATATGTATATATATATATATATATATATATATATATATATATATATATATATATATATATATATATATACATATATATATATAATTGAATCTTGTTTCATAAAAAGCAGTTTTGACAATAATATGAATATTTCCTTTGGTTTATATAAATTAGATCCATTTATAATTAATAGAATTTGGGAAGAATTTAATAATACACTGGACAAATAATTTTTAAATTTTCTTGAGTAGAATAGTTTGTGGGTGAGTTGTGCAAAGGACCTATCCAAGTTGGGTCGGCGCGCGTCAGGTGTTTAACCGTTGTGGGATCTGATAGTGAGGTGCTGGCCAGACCCCTTATATAGCTTCCTTGGATGCTTTACTTTCATAGTTCCTTGATAATGTGAGTAGTCACGAAAGCGCTTGGAATTTCTCTATTTTTTCAGAGCGGTTGTTTTGCATATTCCGAAATCACCTGTTTACTGTGATCTTATTGCATATATATATATATATATATATATATATATATATATATATATATATATATATATATATATATATATATATATATATATATATCTTTCTTCTTTCTTTCAACACATCGGCCGTATCCCACCAAGGCAGGGTGGCCCAAAAGGAAAAACAAAAGTTTCTCCTTTCACATTTAGTAATATATACAGGAGAAGGGGTTACTAGCCCCTTGCTCCTGGCATTTTAGTCGCCTCTTACAACACGCATAGCTTATGGAGGAAGAATTCTGTTCCACTTCCCCATGGAGATAAGAGGAAATAAACAAGAACAAGAGCTAGTAAGAAAATAGAAGAAAACCCAGAGGGGTGTGTATACATATGCTTGTACATGTATGTGTAGTGTGACCTAAGTGTAAGCAGAAGTAGCAAGACGTACCTGAAATCTTGCATGTTCATGAGACAGAAAAAAGGACACCAGCAATCCTACCATCATGTAAAACAATTACAGGCTTTCGTTTTACACTCACTTGGCAGGACGGTAGTACCTCCCTGGGCGGTTGCTGTCTACCAACCTACTACCTAAATATATATATATATATATATATATATATATACAGTGGACCCCACATAACGATCACCTCCGAATGCGACCAATTATGTAAGTGTATTTATGTAAGTGCGTTTGTACGTGTATGTTTGGGGGTCTGAAATGGACTAATCTACTTCACAATATTCCTTATGGGAACAAATTCGGTCAGTACTGGCACCTGAACATACTTCTGGAGTGAAAAAATATCGTTAACCGGGGGTCCACTGTATATATATATTTTTTTTTTTTTTTTTTTCAACAAGTCGGCCGTCTCCCACCGAGGCAGGGTGACCCAAAAAAGAAAGAAAATCCCCAAAAAGAAAATACTTTCATCATCATTCAACACTTTCACCACACTCGCACATTATCACTGTTTTTGCAGAGGTGCTCAGAATACAACAGTCTAGAAGCATAAACATATAAAGATACACAACATATCCCTCCAAACTGCCAATATACATATGTATATATATATGTATATATATGTATATATATATATATATATGTATATGAATATATATATATATGTATATGTATATATATATATACAGTGGACCCCCGCATAACGATCACCTCCGAATGCGACCAATTATGTAAGTGTATTTATGTAAGTGCGTTTGTACGTGTATGTTTGGGGGTCTGAAATGGACTAATCTACTTCACAATATTCCTTATGGGAACAAATTCGGTCAGTACTGGCACCTGAACATACTTCTGGATTGAAAAAATATCGTTAACCGGGGGTCCACTGTATATATATGTATATATATATATACATATATATAATATATATATATATATATATATATATATAATATATATATAATATATATACATGTATATATATATAATTATATTTATATATATATATAATTATATATATATATATATATATAATATATATATATATACAGTGGACCCCCGTTTAACGATCACCTCCCAATGCGACCAATTATGTAAGTGTATTTATGTAAGTGCGTTTGTATGTGTATGTTTGGGGGTCTGAAATGGACTAATCTACTTCACAATATTTCTTATGGGAACAAATTCGGTCAGTACTGGCACCTGAACATACTTCTGGAATGAAAAAATATCGTTAACTGGGGGTCCACTGTATATATATATATATATATATATATATATACATATATATATATATATATATATATATATATATATTACAGGTACGTCTTGCTACTTCTACTTACACTTAGGTCACACTACACATACATGTACACGTTTATTTATACACACTCATCTGAGTTTTCTTTGATTTTATCTTAATAGTTCTTGGTCTTATTACTTTTCCTTTTATATCCATGGGGAAGTGGAATAAGAATCTTTCCTCCGTAAGCCATGCGTGTTGTAAAAGTCAACTAAAATGCCGGGAACAATGGGCTAGTAACCCCTTTTCCTGTAAAGATTACTAAAAAGAATAAGAAGAAGAAAATTGTCAAAGTGGGAAGTCTGAATGTGCGTGGATATTGTGCAAATGATAAGAAAGAGATGATTGTGGATGTTATGAATGAGAAGAAACTGGATGTCCTGGCTTTAAGTGAAACAAAGCTGAAGGGGGTGGGAGAGTTTCAATGGAGAGGAATAAATGGGATTAGGTCAGGGGTTTCAAATAGAGTTAGAGCTAAAGAAGGAGTAGCAATAATGTTGAAGGATAAGCTATGTCAGGAAAAGAGGGACTACAAATGTATAAATTCAAGGATTATGTGGAGTAAAATAAAGATTGGATGTGAAAAGTGGGTTATAGTAAGCGTGTATGCACCTGGAGAA
Organism: Cherax quadricarinatus; assembly: GCF_038502225.1. Taxonomy (NCBI): domain Eukaryota; kingdom Metazoa; phylum Arthropoda; class Malacostraca; order Decapoda; family Parastacidae; genus Cherax; species Cherax quadricarinatus. The sequence continues at coordinate 19,092,724 of NC_091297.1, read as the reverse complement.
GAGAGAAGTGTAGAGGAGAGAGAGAGATTCTGGGAAATGTTGAGTGAATGCGTGGGGAGTTTTGAATCAAGTGTGAGAGTAATGGTGGTTGGGGATTTCAATGCTAAAGTGGGTAAAAATGTTATGGAGGGAGTAGTAGGTAAATTTGGGGTGCCAGGGGTAAATGTAAATGGGGAGCCTTTAATTGAGCTATGTGTAGAAAGAAATTTGGTAATAAGTAACACATATTTTATGAAAAAGAGGATAAATAAATATACAAGGTATGATGTAGCACGTAATGAAAGTAGTTTGTTAGATTATGTATTGGTGGATAAAAGGTTGATGGGTAGGCTCCAGGATGTACATGTTTATAGAGGGGCAACTGATATATCGGATCATTATTTAGTTGTAGCTACAGTTAGAGTAAGAGGTAGATGGGAAAAGAGGAAGGTGGCAACAACAAGTAAGAGGGAGGTGAAAGTGTATAAACTAAGGGAGGAGGATGTTCGGGCGAGATATAAGCGACTATTGGCAGAAAGGTGAGCTAGTGCAAAGATGAGTAGTGGGGGGGTTGAAGAGGGTTGGAATAGTTTTAAAAATGCAGTATTGGAATGTGGGGCAGAAGTTTGTGGTTATAGGAGGGTGGGGGCAGGAGGAAAGAGGAGTGATTGGTGGAATGATGAAGTAAAGGGTGTGATAAAAGAGAAAAAGGTAGCTTACGAGAGGTTTTTACAAAGCAGAAGTGTTATAAGAAGAGCAGAGTATATGGAGAGTAAAAGAAAGGTGAAGAGAGTGGTGAGAGAGTGCAAAAGGAGAGCAGATGAAAGAGTGGGAGAGGCACTGTCAAGAAATTTTAATGAAAATATGAAAAAATTTTGGAGTGAGTTAAACAAGTTAAGAAAGCCTAGGGAAAGTATGGATTTGTCAGTTAAAAACCTTTATTGAAGATGCAACAATGACTGATGAGACACTGTGTCCTGGGAGTGCCTTTTCCTCCTGAGTAATGTAGGTCCTGTTTGGCATTTTCTTCCAGAACAAGCCTTATCACACTGTGTATGCCAACCTTTGCTAGCCTTAAATTCACCAATATGAGCACTAGTTCCAGGCATTTTTTTCCTGCTCACCTGGGTGTTAGTCGACTAGTGTGGGTCAGATCCTGTGGGACAAGATTAAGGACCCCCAATGGAAATAAGATAGACAGTCCTCGATGACGCACTGACTTTCTTGGGTTATCCTGGGTGGCTAACCCTCTGATGTTAATTGTACAGCAGACGGTGGTGCAGCAACAGCTGACTGTGGTACAGCAGCAGCAGCAGCAGCTGACCGTGATACAGCAGCAGCTGACAGTGGTGCAGCAACAGCTGACGGTGGTGCAGCAGCAGCTGACCGTGGTATGATAGTATTTCGATAGTATTTCTCACCCTTTTTACCATAGGGTTGGCACTAGAAGCTTTCTTTGGGCCCAAGGTGGCTTATTTAGCAGTTACAAGCGCTAAAAACAATGGAATAATACAAAATTTATCAAATGTATGCGTGCAACTGTCCGCCCTGGCTTGTAAACAATGGCACTAGCTGAGCTGAGGCGCTCTAGCCAGACGGACCGTGTTCAGGACGAATGATGTAAGTTGAGTTTTTCTCCGTAGGTCGGGGAAATTTTTTTACGCTGAAATGCTTCGTAAGTCGATTTTATCATAAGACGAGGCCTTTGTAAGTCGGGGGGGTTCACTGTATATATATTATGTATGTATGTATGTTGCAGGGTATATGTGTGTATGTTCGAAGGGTTTGGGCATCCAGCAGGCACATGTGAGCATGTTAGGAACGAGTGGAAGCAAATGGTTTTTGGTATTTCACAAGTGTGTGATCAGGGTAACATTTGTAAAGGGATTCAGGGAAACTAGTTAGTCGGACTTGAGTCTTGGAGGTGGGAGGTACAGTGCTTGCATTCTGAAGGAGGGGTGAGGATATTTGCAGTTTAGAGGGACATCTGAACTGTTGTATTGGCATGCCTCTGACAAAACAGTGATAGAGTGAAGGATGGTGAAAGTGTTTCTTCTTTTTTGGGTTACTCTACCTCGGTGAGGGCATAAGTAAATGTTGCCATTTGCATTTTCTGTGCATGGAGATTTATATGCTTGTTTCCCCTCTACCTCGGTGAGGGCGTAAGTAAATGTTGCCATTTGCATTTTCTGTGCATGGAGATTTATATGCTTGTTTCCCCTCATTGCAGTTCTGTATCAGGACATGTCACTCTTGCATGCATTTGACATTTTCTGGTTACTTTCTTACATTAACTCATTCTAGGAAGCTGCAAGGTAGGTTTTCAATCTAAATATAAAGTAAATTGAAAATCAAAAATAAAAGCTCTCTGTAGTAGGCACAAAAGTTGAGTTGCTGTGCATTAAATAAAAATGTATACCTATTTTGGGGCAGTCCTCAAAATTAATGGTTTACAAAAACCCAGGTTCTTCAATGCTGGCTTTTACAGAGTTGACTGTGCAAACATTTTCAGAGCTTATTATTTATATATTGTATTAATAAATGTCTGCTATAATGACAAGAATTATAAAGGAGCATACTCGTTTCAAATCAGTGGGAGTGAATGTAAATGTGTGAAGTGTGGAGACTATAGAAAATGTATATTTTTGTTACTTTTGTAATAATGCGGACATATAGACGCTTAGACTTAGCTATATAAAATATATGCAGTATGTATAAAGTTCTTTAAGTAAAAAAATAATGCTTTATAATTAGCTAGTACTGTAATTAGTTTTATAATTTAGAATATAGTATGTATGTATATATGAACATACATGCATACAGCTTGTGCAATATAGTATTTTTTATATATATTTGTGTCTTATTTTGCTAATGTTTTATCATTTCTGTAATTAGTGAGATGCTAACTTGTTTTAATGACCTATGTATTTGCTAGGAATATTTGCAACATTTTGGCTCAGTTATGCCTTATTGTAATAAATAGAACCAAAGGAACTTTTTGGTACTGTGTGAGAGGTTGTGCATAAATAAATTGTTGAATATATACTTTTGAAAAAAGATTTTTGTGTATTCAAATTATTTCACCTATTACTGTATTCAGAATTGGGAAGTACATATGTACTTATAAAGAAAGCATCCACGAATACTTTGTGTTCTTGTTTGTTTATGAGGCGAGTTGCTGTAGTCAATGCCAAGACAAATTCTATATGTAAGGTACAAGTAAATGAGGAAACACTCATGAGGTAGCAACATAAACCAGTGAACATAATAGCAAATATTAGAAAGTGTATACCCTCGTATTATTATATTACTAGTATACTCCCTGGTGAGCATTAAACCCTTAGGGATTATCATACAGTGCCTGTGGAATGAGATTCAATTAGAGTTGATCTCTTATAGGTCTACATTGTCCACACAAATATATACACTGAGATTATGATGCCTATATGAGTACATACAGGTATATTTTGTGAGCACCTGAGCTACTGTGAATAACTATTTACCTACAATCATTGAATATACCCAGAACTCACCAGAACCTTCAAAGTTGGTTCTGTGGTGATGGTGGGAGGTTCTAGACTCAAGGAACTGGATTTATCCTCCCCTTCCTTGGATCAAACCTGATTGCTTCCCATTCTTGGATATTCTATGAGCTTATACTGGTTTACCATTTGCCAGAAATATAATAATTACAGAGGAATGGCAAAGCACCTACAATATGGTGATGAAGACACTGATTGCAGAGGAGTCTTTATTGTTACAACGTTTCACTACAAGTTGACTTTACCAAGTATGTAAAATACATCGGAAAATTATATCTTATACATATAGTATAGTAAATCCAGGCTAAGTTGTCAGTTGTTGAGCAGGGGAAGTCCAAGATGTTGGGTGATGAGTGGGAGAGGTCCTAGAAGCCTGCAGGTACTGCAGCAGGCCCACTGACCCATATTAGGCTTTTTCCTTTGTTTTAATACAATGGGTGTATTAAAATGAGTGTAGAAAAAGTAAGAACACCACTGTTTCATTTAATTATGTTAATACAGTGCAAGGAAGAGGAATCAAGACATTTGCATTTGAGCTTGTTATTTTCACAAAATTACTAATAGAGTTACCCTGTCCCAAGCCATAATGAATAAAAATAAAGAATAAAACAAGCAGCTCATGTGCTGTCACCCATTATTGCAACACTGTTTAACAAATCTGTTTTGTCTTCAACCTTCCCATCCATACTCAAGACAGCAAGGGTTACCCTGATCCTCAAAGGAGGTAATCCAACTGATGTGAACAACTATAGACCTATATCAAACTTGCCCTTACTTTCTAAAATATTTGAAAAAATAATACACAAACGACTTTACTCCTACTTTATATCCAAAAACATACTTAACCCCTGCCAGTTTGGGTTTAGACCAAAAAAAGTACTAATGATGCTATTATACAAATGCTTGACCCCACTGGAAATAAGATGAAGAATCCCTTGATGATGCACTGCCTTTCTTGGGTTATCCTGGGTGGCTAACCCTCCAAGGTTAAAAATCCAAACAAAATCTTATCTTAATGTGCTGGATACAAGCATTGAGTTGTCAAACCTGTAAGCATATTCATGTTCCTGCACATTGTACTGGGAGATTTCTGGCAGTGCTCCCAATGCAGATCTGATTACATCCTCCACAAGGTATGCTATAAATGCCTATGTCTTTTGGTTTCATGTTAGTTATGCAAATCCATGTAATGTCACTGATGATCTTGAGGATAGCAGTCCTGTTGCGTATTGTATCAGCTTTTTACTTATAATGGAATATTATATGATGAGGACTTCAGATTGAAAACAAGTATTTTTCTATGGATAGTAGTCTTGTTCTATTTTGAGAAGATCCTCAGATTCTGAGAGCTCGTACAAAGAACCTGATTGCCACATCTTTCTTGGTCTACAGATCATTATGTGAGTAGTACATGAGTTTGTTTACAATAGTGTTATGATTCTGTGAGTGATGAGTTTGTCCTTATTAGCAGGAGAGAAAGATACATGATAATATACACTTGGAAAATCCAAGAGGGATTAGTGCAAAACTTGTAAACGAAAATCACTCCCTATGAAAGCAAAAGACACAGCAGGAGATGCAACATTCCCCCAATGAAAAGCAGGGGTGCCAAGTGTACACTAAGAGACAAAATAATGTGTCACTGACCCAAGACTGTTCGACTGCCTCTCAGCATAAATAAGGGGGATTACCAATAGACCCCTGGCTGTCTTCAAGAAGGCACTGGACAAGCACCTAAAGTCAGTACCTGATCAGCCGGGCTGTGGTTCTTCCATAGGTTTATGTGTGGCCAGAAGTAACAACCTGGTTGATCAGACCTTGATCCACCACGAGGCCTGGTCTCAGACTGGGCTGCAGGGGCGTTGACCCCTGAAACCCTCTCCAAGTATACTCCAGGCTTCCTGTACAGTCTATTAATTGCTCATCCTGTTTTGTGAGTTGACATCCTGGAAACACAGTAAATTATCTGCTTATTTTTTCCTTGTTCGTTGGCATCTCAAAAGAAGATATGCATTTTATATGAATTGTATACAGCAAACCCACAGATATGATTAACCATTTGCATTACTCACTTCGTGGTCGTCAGACCAAGAAAGACATGGTGATTGGGTTCTTGTGAGCAAAACTCACCAAGGCAGAAAAAACAGGAAAGGTAAAGAAAATACAGAAGACTGGTGAAGAGGAAAGGAGAGAAGTCACAGGTCAGGTTAAGTTGCAAAAATTGTGAAGATCAGAGCATTTGACAACTTACCAAGAAAGGCAGGCATCTACAGCGACACAGCCAGGACTAAGTTTCATGTTAGGAATATTGTGTATAAGGGATGATTTGACATGACAGCTTCTGTGAAAAAAGGTAGACAGCTTTGGCAGAAGATCATATAATAGGATGATCATGATGTCTAACATAACAGAAAAGAGCACTGTTTATGTCAACAAGGGTGTTTGTTTGGCAAAAAGTATGATAGCTGAAGGATGGAATGTGTAGTGAAGATTTAGAAGATTGGAAATATAGGGAAGGTAATAAAGAGCCCTTGTACCAAATTCTCCCTCACTGTGTTACTAATCTTTTTTCTATTACACTTTACCAACAGCAGCTTGAACTTCTTGGTTTTGGTCTTTCCTTTGTCACTTCACTTGGTCCTCATGCTGGCATGGATCTGATTAGTTCTTTTGATTCCTTTCATCAGTTTTTCTCTTAAAGTACCCTTGATATGTGTACTATTCGTGCTGCTCTCATTCCTGCCTTTGACAGATTTTTTTTTTCTCTTACTACCTTCCTTGTCACTTTCAATTTGCCCTTGCTTTTCTTGTTCTAATCTTCTGAGCAGTCATTACATGATCTGAACTTTGCCTCCTCCTCTTCTTGATCTGTCTTCTGCATTTTCTTTACCTTCTGACTTTTTGCTTTATTGCTTCTTCTTCTTCCCTAGCTTGGGCCAACTGGTCTACTGCAGTTCTCTTTCCTCTTGGAGAAAGGTGTTATAGTGTTGAGATACTTCAGTCTCCATCACCTTGAAATCTAATTCACTCTTATTACTCTTCACTAGTCCTGCCTGGTGTGGGCTAGTAGATCTGCAGTACGTACTCCTCTGTTCTGCTCTTTTGTACTACTACTGTATTACATTGTATAACCTGTGTCACTACAGTTGATCCTACAGCTCAAGTCACAATGACTGATTTGTTAGGGCATAATATGAAGGTTAATATTTAACTCACACAGTATGAGTTTACCATAAAATAGGTGAACCAGAATCTTTTTATCATAGACAAAATATAACATCCAGGAAGGTAAATAGTCAAACATCAAGAAATTATTTGTAATTAGTTTAATGACTAGAGAGAAAAAGTACATACCTTTGTACATTTAGTAAATCAGTAATGATCATAATACAAAAACAGTGAGCTTAATCAGTTCTCAAGTAATAAGTTAAGTGTGTTTTCGGTATCTTATTTATAATACCCAAAGTAACCTATCCAAGATATATACATTTTGAAACAGTAGCCAATGCCTTGACACATGAGAGCAAACATGGAGCAGTAGTAGCAACTATCAAACACCCTAAGGTGGACATGCAAAGGCCCCAATACCAAAACAAAGTCCCAGTTCCAATGTTAGGAAGTGTAATTCCTATATGCTTTGACAGTGACTGTACATAGATAACTAACAACATTGAAAGTCTAGAGCAAATGTATGAAGACAGGAACATCCTATAACATCAAAAGAAGATAGCTAGGTGTATCCTATGCAAAATAAATTCACAAGCACACTTGTATACAATGATGCACCACCAGAATTCTGTAAGATATAAAAAGAAGCATGAGTAAACACTCATAAGTGAAGAGAAAAGAAGAACCAGACAAGGACAGCAACAGCACATCCAACCATTACCTCCAACTGACAGCCACATAGAGAACCCTCACTCCATGTCTTCTAGAAGCTTTTAAGATGGTGTCATGGTGAGCAAAATCCACACTCACAAAAAGCATGACAAAAGATTATTAAATGTGCAAGTAACTAATGAAAGCAGCGAGACAGGCAAGGAGGCCAATTTCCTTCACAGTGCTAGCCACTTAATGTGAATGTGGGAACAGGGAAGCCAGCTACAACTTGTAGAGCCCCCACAAAGCTGATGTCCTGCCTCATACATGAAATGAGTCATCGTAAATAAAGAACCAAATATAAAATAATTACCATCGTTTTTCTAGCAGAGGAGAATAGTAATACAGTGGTACCTTGACTAACAAGTTTAATTCATTCCATAACTGAGCTCGTAACTCAATTTGCTCATATATCATATCAATTATCATCATTGAAATTAACTGAAATATGTACCATTAATCCATTCTAGCTCCCAAAAAACACCCATTTTTTTTGTTATGGGTTTTTCAATAAGAAAAATGTATTTATAAATAAGAAATGATTTTTGCCTTTTTCACCAGGTCCCAGCAACGCTTTAGAAATGTTGGAGTATATATGAAACTCCATGCAGCACGGTGTAAGACGAGTGTCACTCCACTGCTGACAGTGCAGCAGTGGAGTGACATTTCATGACTGTGCACTGCCTTGGCTTTATTTTTCACTGTTACATACAAACATGTCTGTCTATCTATTTGTTTCTGTCTATCTGTTTGTTTCTATCTGTCTATTTGTCTATCTGTCTGCCTAGTTCTGTCTGGTGGCCTGGTGGTTAAAGCTCTCGCTTCACACAGCGAGGGCCTGGGTTCGATTCCCAGCCAGAGTAGAAACATTGGGCGTGTTTCTTTACACCTGTTATCTATGTTCCCCATCAGTAAAATGGGTACCTGGGTGTTAGTCGACTGGTGTGGGTCGCATCCTGGGACACTGACCTAATTTGCCCGAAATGTTCAGCATAACAAGGGGCTTTCTATATAGTAGTATGTCACTGATGTCAGCTATGGTCTGTATACCTTGTACATATACTTGTAGTAAACAAAGATATTATTATTATTATCTCTGTCTCAGCTGATCTGTCTTTCTGTCTGCCTGTGATTCTGTCTTCCTGTCTCTCTACTTGTCTCTGTCTCAGAGAGAGAGCCGCTCATGAACCAACAGGTATTACACACGATGCAGAGTCATCATGTAGATGAATGGTTCAGAGAACTGGCAAGTTGATAAATTAGACACATGTGCAACATTTGGGTATCTTTAACCCTTTACCAGGAGGAAACGTTTTGCCACACAGTGGCTTCATCAGTTCGTACAAAGGAGAATGGTGAAGAACAGGAGGAGCTTGAGGTAATCAGTCCCTCAGCCTTGAGTCGATGTGATCAGTTCATCAATCTTGAAAAGGTACCACCTACGACTGCTACACCTCTCCTGCCTACAGTATATAAGCCACTTCTATGCACATATGCTGTATTCTTTTCAAGATTGATGGACTGATCACATCGACTCAAGGCTGAGGGACTGATTACCTCAAACTCCTGTTCTTCACCATTCTCCTTTGTATAGACTAACAAAGTCACTGTGTGGAGAAACGTTTCCTCATTAAAGATATCCAAATGTTGCACATGTGTCTAATTTATCAAAGAGTCATCATGTCTGATTCCTGAACAAGTGAAAATGTGTATTACTCGCCAGTCATGCTTATTATGCCTTATATCTACAAGCTTAGTATAGCACTTTGCTGGATTCTTTAGGTTATCCTAGGTAATTTACACTATGTACGTATAACTGTATTAATGTGTACCTGTGAGAGACAGAGATAGACAGAGACAGAGACAGAAATCAATACAGACAGACAGAAGGAAATAGAGACAGCCAAAACAAATCAGCCAGCCAGCCAGCCTACCGAACATGTTTTACACGTTCCAGAATTTTCTCTTTACTTAAGGCATATGTTAACGAACATTCTGGCAGGATGACATTACCAGTGGTATCAAAAGTGAAAGGATGTTACACATTGGTTATTATCAAGGTTTTTTATATTTCCTTGGTATCTCCTGCAAGAGGCAGGGATTTTGGCTTGCAACTCAAAGCAAAAATTGACGGAGCGACGGCTCGTGACTCGGAAAACTCGTAAGTTGGGGCACTCGTAAGTCAAGGTACCACTGTATAAGATTTATGACTTTAGGTACAATAGTATATGTACCACCATCTATTTACAATTTATGCACCATCTATGGTATAGTTTGCAAAAGCCTCTGACAAGTGTGACCATGGTGTAATAGCACACAAAATGCATGATAAAGGAATAATGAAAAGTTGGTAGGTGGATCTATAATTTCCTAACAAACAGAACACAAAGAGTAGTAAACAGAGTAAAGTCTGAGGCAGTTACAGTGAACAGCTCTGATCCACAAGGCACAGTACTTGCTCCCATCCTGTTCCTCATCCTCATATCTGACATAGACAGGGATGTAAGCCACAGCACTGTGTCTTCCTTTGCAGATGACACCCGAATTTGTATGACAGTGTCTTCCATTAAGACACCACAAGACTCCAGGTGGACATCAACTGAATCTTTAAATGGGCCATAGAAAACAATATGAAGTTCAATGGTGAGAAATTTCAGTTACTCCAATATGGAAAATGTGAGGAAATTAAAACTATATCGGAGTATAAAACAAATTCAAACTACACAATAGAGCGAAAATATATTGTAAAAGACCTGGGAGTGATCACGTCAAAGGATCTCACCTTCAAAGACCATAATATTGTATCAGTTGTATCTGCTAGAAAAATGAAGGGATGTATAATGAGAACCTTCAAAACTAGGGATGCCAAGCCCATGATGACACTCTTCAGGTCAGTTGTTCTATCTAGGCTGGAATATTGCTGCACACTAACAGCACCTTTCAAGGCAGGTGAAATTGCTGACCTAGAAAATGTACAGAGAACCTTCACGACACACATAACTGTGATAAAACACCTCACTTACTGGGAACGCTTGAAGTTCCTCAACCTGTATTCCCTAGAATGCAGGTGGAGAGATACATGATTATATACACTTGGATTATTATTATAATCAAAAAGAAGCGCTAAGCCACAAGGGCTATACAGCGCTGCATATACACTTGGAAAATCCTAGAGAGATTAGTACTAAACTTGCACACGAAAATCACTCCCTATGAAAGCAAAAGACTCAGCAGACGATGCAGCATCCCCCAATGAAAAGCAGGGGTGCTGCTAGCTCGATAAGAGACAACACAATAAGTGTCTGGGGCCCAAGACTGTTCAACTGCCTCCCAGCATACATTAGGGAGGTTACCAATAGACCCCTGGCTGTCTTCAAGAAGGCATAGGACAGGCACCTGACCAGCTGGGCTGTGGTTTGTACATCGGGTTGTGTGCAGCCAACAGTAACAGTCTGGTTGATCAGGCGCTGATCCACCACGAGGCCTGGTCACAGACCAGGCTGTGGGGGCGTTAACCCCCGAAACCCTCTCCAGATATACTCCAGGTAGTTTATATCACCATCTATGTAGTTTGTGCACCATCTATGGTGTAATTTATTCACCATCTGTGTAGTTTATGCACCATCTATGGTGTAGTTTATGCACCATCTATGGTTTAGTTTATGCACCATCTGTGTAGTTTATGCACCATCTGTGTTTATGCATCACCAATGGTGTAGGTTATGCACCACCTGTGTAGTTTATGTACCATCTGTGGTGTAGTTTATGCACCATCTGTGGTGTAGTTTATGCACCATCTGTGGTGTAGTTTATGCACCACCAATGGTGTAGTTTATGCACCACCAATGGTGTAGTTTATTCACCACCAATGGTGTAGTTTATGCACCATCTGTGGTGTAATTTATGCACCAACAATGGTGTAGTTATGCACCATCTGTGGTGTAGTTTATGCACCATCTGTATAGTTGATGCACCATCTGTGGTGTAGTTTATACACCAATGGTGTAGTTTATTCACCACCAATGGTGTAGTTTATTCACCACCAATGGTGTAGTTTATGCACCACCAGTGGTGTAATTTATGCACCACCAATGGTGTAGTTATGCACCATCTGTGGTGTAGTTTGTGCACCACCAGTGGTGTAGTTTATTCACCACCAATGGTGTAGTTTATGTACCACCAGTGGTGTAATTTATACACCACCAATGGTGTAGTTATGCACCATCTGTGGTGTAGTTTATGCACCATCTGTGGTATAGTTTATGCACCATCTGTGTAGTTTATGCACCACCATTGGTGTAATTTATGCACCACCAATGGTGTAGTTTATGCACCACCAATGGTGTAGTTTATTCACCACCAGTGGTGTAGTTTATGCACCACCAATGGTGTAGTTTATTCACCACCAGTGGTGTAGTTTATGCACCACCAATGGTGTAGTTTATTCACCACCAGTGGTGTAGTTTATGCACCACCAATGGTGTAGTGTATGCACCACCAATGGTGTAGTTTATTCACCACCAAAGGTGTAGTTTATTCACCACCAGTGGTGTAGTTTATGCACCACCAATGGTGTAGTGTATGCACCACCAGTGGTGTAGTTTATGCACCACCAATGGTGTAGTTTATTCACCACCAGTGGTGTAGTTTATGCACCACCAATGGTGTAGTTTATTCACCACCAGTGGTGTAGTTTATGCACCACCAATGGTGTAGTGTATGCACCACCAATGGTGTAGTTTATTCACCACCAGTGGTGTAGTTATTCACCACCAGTGGTGTAGTTTATGCACCATCTGTGTAGTTTATGCACCATCTGTGTAGTTTATGCACCACCAGTGGTGTAATTTATGCACCACCATTGGTGTAGTTTATGCACCACCAATGGTGTAGTTTATGCACCACCAGTGGTGTAGTTTATGCACCACCAATGGTGTAGTGTATGCACCACCAATGGTGTAGTTTATTCACCACCAGTGGTGTAGTTATTCACCACCAGTGGTGTAGTTTATGCACCATCTGTGTAGTTTATGCACCATCTGTGTAGTTTATGCACCACCAGTGGTGTAATTTATGCACCACCATTGGTGTAGTTTATGCACCACCAATGGTGTAGTTTATGCACCACCAGTGGTGTAGTTTATGCACCACCAGTGGTGTAGTTTATGCACCACCAGTGGTGTAGTTTATGCACCACCAATGGTGTAGTTTATGCACCACCAGTGGTGTAGTTTATGCACCACCAGTGGTGTAGTTTATGCACCACCAGTGGTGTAGTTTATGCACCACCAGTGGTGTAGTTTATGCACCACCAGTGGTGTAGTTTATGCACCACCAGTGGTGTAGTTTATGCACCACCAGTGGTGTAGTTTATGCACCACCAGTGGTGTAGTTTATGCACCACCAGTGGTGTAGTTTATGCACCACCAGTGGTGTAGTTTATGCACCACCAGTGGTGTAGTTTATGCACCACCAATGATGTAGATGAGTGTGGTGATGATGAACAAACTGATGAGTGCAATATTATTAATAATTACAAAAATGATGAATCTGATAGTGGTATTTATAATCACAGTGAAGATGATAAGGGCAGTGAAGACCATCATGATAGTCATAATGATGACCTGGAGAGAGTTCTGGGGGTCAACGCCCCCGTGGCCCGGTCTGTGACCAGGCCTCATGGTGGAACAGGGCCTGATCAACCAGAGTGTTACTGCTGACTGCACGCAATCCAACGTACGAGCCACAGCCCGGCTGGTCAGGTACCGACTTTAGATGCTTGTCCAGTGCCAGCTTGAAGACTGCCAGGGCTCTGTTGGTAATCCCCCTTATGTATGCTGGGAGGCAGTTGAACAGTCTCGGGCCCCTGACACTTATTGTATTGTCTCTTAACGTGCTAGTGACACCCCTGCTTTTCATTGGGGGGATGTTGCATCGTCTGCTAAGTCTTTTGCTTTCGTTGTCAGTGATTTTCGTGTGCAAGTTCGGTACTAGTCCCTCTAGGATTTTCCAGGTGTATATAATCATGTATCTCTCCCGCCTGCGTTCCAGGGAATACAGGTTCAGGAACTTCAAGCGCTCCCAGTAATTGAGGTGTTTTATCTCCGTTATGCGTGCCATGAAGGTTCTCTGTACATTTTCTAGGTCAGCAATTTCACCTGCCTTGAAAGGTGCTGTTAGTGTGCAGCAATATTCCAGCCTAGATAGAACAAGCGACCTGAAGAGTGTCATCATGGGCTTGGCCTCCCTAGCCTGGTGGCTAAAGCTCCCGCTTCACACACGGAGGACCCGGGTTCGATTCCCGACCGGTGGAAACATTAAGACACGTTTCCTTACACCTGTTGTCCTGTTCACCTAGCAGCAAATAGGTACCTGGGTGTTAGTCGACTGGTGTGGGTCGCATCCTGGGGGACAAGATTAAGGACCCCAATGGAAATAAGTTAGACAGTCTTTGATGACGCACTGACTTTCTTGGGTTATCCTGGGTGGCTAACCCCCCGGGGTTAAAAATCCGAACGAAATCTTATCTCTTATCTCTTTTCTAGCAGATGCGATTGATACAGTGTTATGGTCCTTGAAGGTGAGATCCTCCGACATGATCACTCCCAGGTCTTTGACGTTGGTTTTTAACTCTATTTTGTGGCCGGAATTTGTTTTGTACTCTGATGAAGTTTTAATTTCCTCATGTTTACCATATCGGAGTAATTGAAATTTCTCATCGTTGAACTTCATATTATTTTCTGCAGCCCATTGAAAGATTTGGTTGATGTCCGCCTGGAGCCTTGCCGTGTCTGCAATGGAAGACACTGTCATGCAGATTCGGGTGTCATCTGCAAAGGAAGACACGGTGCTGTGGCTGACATCCTTGTCTATGTCAGATGCTGGAAAATCCTAGAGGGACTAGTACCGAACTTGCACACGAAAATCACTCACTACGAAAGCAAAAGACTTGGCAGACGATGCAACATCCCCCCAATGAAAAGCAGGGGTGTCACTAGCACGTTAAGAGACCATACAATAAGTGTCAGGGGCCCGAGACTGTTCAACTGCCTCCCAGCATACATAAGGGGGATTACCAACAGAGCCCTGGCAGTCTTCAAGCTGGCACTGGACAAGCACCTAAAGTCGGTTCCTGACCAGCCGGGCTGTGGCTCGTACGTTGGTTAGCGTGCAGCCAGCAGCAACAGCCTGGTTGATCAGGCTCTGATCCACCAGGAGGCCTGGTCACAGACCGGGCCGCGGGGGCGTTGACCCCCGGAACTCTCTCCAGGTAAACTCCAGGTAATATGAGGATGAGAAACAAGATGGGAGCAAGTACTGTGCCTTGTGCAACAGATCTTTTCACCGTAGCTGTCTCAGACTTTACTCTGTTGACACTACTACTCTTTGTGTTCTGATTGTGAGGAAATTATAAATCCATCTACCAACTTTTCCTGTTATTCCTTTAGCACGCATTTTGTGCGCAATTACGCCATGGTCACACTTGTCGAAGGCTTTTGCAAAGTCTTTCCTTGTGGCTTAGCGCTTCTTTTTTGATTATAATAATAATAATTTTGCAAAGTCTGTATATATTACATAAGCATTCTTTTTGTCTTCTAGTGCATATAGGACCTTGTCGTAGTGATCCAATAGTTGAGACAGACAGGAGCGACCTGTTCTAAACCCATGTTGCCCTGGGTTGTGTAACTGATGGGTTTCTAGATGGGTGGTGATCTTGCTTCTTAGGACCCTTTCAAAGATTTTTATGATATGGGATGTTAGTGCTATCGGTCTGTAGTTCTTTGCTGTTGCTTTACTGCCCCCTTTGTTTTTAGTAACTGTGGGACGATCCCCTTGTCCATGCTCCCTCTCCATTGGATGGAGAAGGCTCGTGATAGGGGCTTCTTGCAGTTCTTGATGAACACGGAGTTCCATGAGTCTGGCCCTGGGGCAGAGTGCATGGGCATGTCATTTATCGCCTGTTCGAAGTCATTTGGCGTCAGGATATCATCAGATAGGCTTGTGTTTACCAAATTCTGTGGCTCTCTCATAAAAAATTCATTTAGATCTTCGACTCAGTCTGGTTAGCGGCTTGCTAAAAACTGAGTCATATTGGGACTTGAGTAGCTCACTCATTTCCTTGCTGTCATCTGTGTAGGACCCATCTTGTTTAAGTAGGGGCCCAATACTGGATGTTGTTCTCGACTTTGATTTGGCGTAAGAAAAGAAATACTTTGGGTTTCTTTGGATTTCATTTATGGCTTTTAGTTCTTCCCGCGATTCCTGACTCCTATAAGAATCCTTTAGCTTTAGTTCGATGTTTGCTATTTCTCTGACCAGTGTCTCCTTACGCATTTCAGATATATTGGCCTCTTTTAGCCGCTCAGTTATTCTTTTCCATCGCCTGTAAAGGGAGCGCCTGTCTCTTTCTATCTTACTTTACTCCTTTTTCTTAAAGGAATAAGCCTTGAGCATACATCGAGTGCCACAGAGTTAATCTGTTCTAGGAATAAGTTGGGGTCTGTGTTGCTTAGTCTATCTTCCCAGCTTATATCGTTTAGGACTTGGTTTACTTGGTCCCACTTTATGTTCTTGTTATTGAAGTTGAATTTGGTGAAGGCCCGGTGGCCTCGTGGCTAAAGCTCCCGCTTCACACACGGAGGGCCCGGGTTCGATTCCCGGCGGGTGGAAACATTTCGACACGTTTCCTTACACCTGTTGTCCTGTTCACCTAGCAGCAAATAGGTACCTGGGTGTTAGTCGACTGGTGTGGGTTGCATCCTGGGGGACAAGATTAAGGACCCCAATGGAAATAAGTTAGACAGTCCTCGATGACGCACTGACTTTCTTGGGTTATCCTGCGTGGCTAACCCCCCGGGGTTAAAAATCCGAACGAAATCTTATCTCTCTCTTAAGGCTCCCTCGTGACTAATCTCATTTTGTCGGTCTGGGGCTCCGCCCATACATCTCTGAACCTTGATTACCTGGAGTTTACCTGGAGAGAGTTTTGGGGGTCAACGCCCCCGCGGCCCGGTCTGTGACCAGGCCTCCTGGTGGATCAGCCCCTGATCAACCAGGCTGTTGCTGCTGGCTGCATGCAAACCAATGTACGAGCCATGTTGTGATCTGAATATATGTTTTTGATATTGTGACATTTCGTATCAGATCATCATTGTTAGTGAAGATGAAGTCTAGTGTATTCTCCAGTCTAGTACCTGGTTACCTGGAGGTTATTCCGGGGATCAACGCCCCCGCGGCCCGGTCCATGACCAGGCCTCCCTATGGATCAGGGCCTGATCAACTAGGCTGTTACTGCTGGCCGCATGCAGTCCAACGTACGAGCCACAGTCCGGCTGATTCGGCACTGACTTTAGGTATCTGTCCAGCTCTCTCTTGAAGGCAGCCAGGGGTTTATTGGCAATTCCCCTAATGCTTGATGGGAGGCTGTTGAACAGTTTTGGGCCCCAGACACTTATGGTGTTTTCCCTTAGTGTACCAATGGCGCCCCTACTTTTTATTGGGGGCATTTTGCATCGCCTGCCCAGTCTTTTACTTTCGTAGGGAGTGATTTCTGTGGGCAGATTTGGGACCATTTCTTCCAAGATTTTCCAAGTGTAGATTATGATATATCTCTCCCTCCTGCGTTCCAACGAGTACAAGTCAAGTGCTTCCAAGCGTTCCCAGTAGTTAAGGTGCTTGACAGAACTTATACGTGCAGTAAAGGATTTCTGTACACTCTCTAGATCTGCGATTTCACCTGCTTTGAATGGAGATGTTAATGTACTGCAGTATTCCAGCCTAGAGAGAACAAGTGATTTGAAAAGGATCATCATGGGCTTGGCATCTCTCGTTTTGAAAGTTCTCATTATCCATCCTATCATTTTCTTTGCACGTGCGATCGTGGCACTGTTGTGATCCTTGAAAGTGAGATCCTCAGACATTACTACTCCCAGGTCCCTTACATTATTTTTCCGCTCTATTGTATGGCCGGAGTCAGTAGTATACTCTGTTCTAGTTATTATCTCCTCCAGTTTTCCATAACGGAGTAGTTGGAATTTGTCCTCATTGAACATCATATTGTTTACCGTTGCCCACTGGAAAACTTTGTTTATATCTTCTTGGAGGTTAACCGCATCCTCAGCAGATGACAGCCTCATGCAGATCCTAGTATCATCCGCAAAGGATGATACGGTGCTGTGGTGTATATCTCTGTCTATGTCTGATATGAGGATAAGGAATAAGATGGGGGCGAGTACTGTGCTTTGTGGAACAGAGCTCTTCACTATGGCAGACTGTTGACCACTACTCTTTGTGTTCGATTTGTTAGGAAGTTGAAGATCCATCTCCCCACTTTCCCAGTTATTCCTTTAGCATGTATTTTATGGGCTATTACGCCATGATCGCATTTGTCAAGTGCTTTTGCAAAGTCTGTGTATATTACATCTGCATTCTGATTTTCTTCCAGTGCATCCAAGGCCATGTCATAGTGATCCAGTAGTTGTGAGAGGCAGGAGCGACCTGCCCTGAACCCATGTTGCCCTGGATTGTGCAGATTTTGGGAATCCAGGTGATTTGTAATCCTGCTTCTTAGCATTCTTTCAAAGATTTTTATGATGTGGGACGTCAGAGCTATTGGTCTATAGTTCTTAGCTAATGCTTTGCTGCCACCTTTATGGAGTGGGGCTATATCCGTTGTTTTAAGTGGCTGTGGAATTTCACCCATGTCCAAGCTCCTCCTCCATAGTGTACTTAGGGCACGCAAGAGGGGTTTCTTGCAGTTCTTAATGAAAACAGAGTTCCACGAGTCTGGGCCCGGGGCTGAGTGCATAGGCATGTTGTCAATGGCTTTTTCGAAATCTATCGGAGTTAGGGTAATGCTGGAAATCTGGCATACATTTATGGAGTTTTGAGGCTCATTCATGAAGAAATCATTTGGGTCGTTGATCCTCAGACCGATTAGTGGTTCACTAAACACAGAGTCATACTGGGATTTCAATATTTCACTCATTTCCTTGTTGTCATCTGTGTAAGTCCCATCCTGTCTGAGTAAGGGCCCGATACTAGATGTTGTATTTGCCTTGTTTTTGGCATATGAAAAGAAATATTTTGAATTTCTTTCAATTTCACTAATAGCTTTAAGCTCCTCCTGCCTCTCCTGGTTCCTGTAAGAGTCATTTAACTTAAGTTCGATAGTTTCCACTTCCCTGGTCAGCGCCTCCTTTCGTGTATCAGATATTCTAGCACTCCTGAGGAGCTCAGTGACTCTTCATCGTCTTCTGTAGAGGGAGCATCTTTCTCTCTCCAGTTTACTCCTGCTCTTCTTCTTTCTTAGGGGAATATGCCTAGAACATGCTTAGGCTGCCAGGAAGTTGATCCTTTCAAGGCACTGGTTTGGATCCATGTCATTTAAGACATCTTCCCAACATGTTTCGTTTAGGACATGGTTTACCTGGTTCCAGTTGATGTTCTTGTTGTTGAAGTTGTATTTTGTGAAGACACCTTCACAGGTACATGCATTCTGCTGATCAGGACCCCTATGCATGTACGTCTGGACTTCGATTAGGTTGTGATCGGAATTAGTTGTTTTTGATATTCTTATGTCTCTTATCAGGTCCTCATTATTTTTGAAGATAAGGTCAAGTGTGTTTTCTAGTCTTGTTGGCTCCACAATCTGCTGGCTTAAGGTGTGTTTTTCGCAGAGACTTAGTAGCTCATGTGTGTGTGACCTTTCATCTGCGCTACCTCCGGGGATTGTTTCAGCTATAACATTATTTGCTACATTCTTCCATTTTGTATGCCTTAGGTTGAAATCACCAAGCAGTAAGATGTTTGGGGATGGAGCTGGAAGGTTTTCCAAACAGTAATCAATTTTCAGTAGCTGTTCCTTGAACTGTTGTGAGGTTGCATCTGGTGCCTTGTATACAACCACAATGGCTAGGTTTTGGTTCTCGATCTTTATTGATAAAACTTCAACTACCTCATTTGTGGTGTTCAGCAACTCCGTGCAGATAAGGGACTCTTTGACATACAGGCCAACCCCCCCTTGTTGCCTGTTTTTTCTGTCGCATCTAAAAAGGTTGTAACCACTTATCCATATTTCACTGTCAAAGTGATCTTTTGTGTGAGTCTCTGTGAAGGCTGCAAACATTGCATTAGACTCCTCTAGAAGTCCACTGATAAAAGGTATTTTGTTGTTGGTGGATGGCTTAAGGCCCTGTATATTAGCAAATATGAACGAGGTTGTATTCTGTGTTTGATGGGGGGATTTTGTTATTGGCATCAGTAGTTGTAATTCTGGAGGGCCATGGGTGGCCACTGGCTGCGCCTCCAGTCCAACAAGGCTCCAAGGTGGTGGACTATTTTTATTTCCTTCCATTTTCTTTTTTCGTTTCCTGCCACTAAAAAATCACATGGAGTTGGGTTGTCGTAGCTACTATTGTTTGTCTTGTGGGGTCTGTGCCTCCTGGTCCCTTTTAGATGGTATGCAGGGAAGTCTATGCTGTAACACTGGTTCTGGAGGACCGAGGAGTGGCACATTTTTGGGTGAAAGAAAGTGCAGGAAGAAGAACGACACACTCCTTTAGACAGGAGGTTGCTACATTTTTTGGGATGCTCAAAGTTGCATGTCCCATTTTTTTCCCTGTTACTCCATGCTTACATATGCCCCAAACATAATATTTGCACAAATTCACCTTTGGTTGAGAATTGTTGGGAGGTGTGTTGTCAATTTCTGCAGGTTCTGGGACTGCACTATAATCCTCAGTATCCAAGCCAGGGCCACCCTGTCCTGGATTCCATCTACTTTCCCCAGTAGAGGAAGAAGGAGGAGACTCCTCTCCAACATCTGTACTGTGGACCACGGTCTTGTGCAATGATGGTTGTATATTTACGGTTTTAGATGGTTGTATATTTACTGTTTTTGTGGTGGTTTTGGCAGTGTCCCTAGGAGAGTCTGGGCTGGCAGTAAGGGTTGGGGCTGGGTCTGGGTCAGCACTGGGGCTGGGGGCTGAGCCTGGGCCAGCGGCTGGGCCTGGGCCAGCACCAGCACTGTGGATATTAGTGCTATGACTGGGGGAGCCTGGGCCAGCACCAGCACTGTGGGTATTAGTGCTATGACTGGGGGATGGGTCTGGCTTAGCACCATGTGGGTGACTAGATAGTTTCGAGTCATCTGTTGTGGTATGGACATTCTGCATTTTTTGATACACTATCTCTTGCTCCCATGTTTTATATATTTTTGGTAGACTATCCAAGAGGTCATCCTTGTTTTCTTGATTATTTTTATCATTTATTACTCTCCTTAGTACCTTTCTGATACCTGCCCAAAGTTCTACATCTTTATTGCACAACCAGAAGCACCTTGCTAGTTCGAGGTCATTTTTTGAGGCTGTATTTAGTCTAGTACAAGAGATATGGTGTTTGGAAGAGCATAGATTGCATGTGATTCTGGATTTCCTTCCAAGGATTTTTTTACATGTCCCACAGATATGCTGTGCTGACATCCTGTCTGTATCCTACTACACTCTGTATGCCATGGAAGAAAACTGATTTCCACTTTACCTTTCTCTTGCTGGTACCAGTAATATGCAAGATGTATTCATACGAACCAAGTTTGCAGTATGTGGGTGGTGGTGTAGGGTGGCTGGTGGTGTAGGGTGGGTGTGAGCCGGGCAGGACTTACCCACACTGCCACACTTCACTATTATTTTTATTATTATTATTATTATTATTATTATTTAAATTCCTTTTATGTAGTGCTGTACACTGTTTATCTCAAGGATATACACTGTATTCTTTCAAAATACACTTTTCACTGTGCTATACTGGGATCATTGCTTTATTATTTACACAGCAGCTAGGCCTATGCTAACTTTCCCCTACACTTCTAAGGAAAAGATTATTTCCTATTTAGTAGAGGTAACGGTTGTATGCTCAATTTATGTATGCTGTGATTCCCTGCATCTCAATGCTACCACCACTCGTTTCATCTCTTATGACTATAGTAGTTACTTATCCGTTATTAACACTTCACTGGACCTCTGGCAATAGTTCGCTAGTGCCAGTCGCTTGTAAGATATTCCTCTATCTACACTATATATTGTACGCTATACTGGGAGAGACCTGGAGAGAGAGATACCTGGAGAGAGTTTCGGGGGTCAACGCCCCCGCGGCCCGGTCTGTGACCAGGCCTCCTGGTGGATCAGCGCCTGATCAACCAGGCTGTTGCTGCTGGCTGCACGCAAACCAACGTACGAGCCACAGCCCGGCTGATCAGGAACTGACTTTAGGTGCTTGTCCAGTGCCAGCTTGAAGACTGCCAGGGGTCTGTTGGTAATCCCCCTTATGTGTGCTGGGAGGCAGTTGAACAGTCTCGGGCCCCTGACACTTATTGTATGGTCTCTTAACGTGCTAGTGACACCCCTGCTTTTCATTGGGGGGATGGTGCATCGTCTGCCAAGTCTTTTGCTTTCGTAGTGAGTGATTTTCGTGTGCAAGTTCGGTACTAGTCCCTCTAGGATTTTCCAGGTGTATATAATCATGTATCTCTCCCTCCTGCGTTCCAGGGAAAACAGGTTTAGAAACCTCAAGCGCTCCCAGTAATTGAGGTGTTTTATCTCCGTTATGCGCGCCGTGAAAGTTCTCTGTACATTTTCTAGGTCGGCAATTTCACCTGCCTTGAAAGGTGCTGTTAGAGTGCAGCAATATTCCAACCTAGATAGAACAAGTGACCTGAAGAGTGTCATCATGGGCTTGGCCTCCCTAGTTTTGAAGGTTCTCATTATCCATCCTGTCATTTTTCTAGCAGATGCGATTGATACAATGTTATGGTCCTTGAAGGTGAGATCCTCCGACATAATCACTCCCAGGTCTTTGACGTTGGTGTTTCGCTCTATTTTGTGGCCAGAATTTGTTTTGTACTCTGATGAAGATTTAATTTCCTCATGTTTACCATATCTGAGTAATTGAAATTTCTCATCGTTGAACTTCATATTGTTTTCTGCAGCCCACTGAAAGATTTGGTTGATGTCTGCCTGGAGCCTTGCAGTGTCTGCAATGGAAGACACTGTCATGCAGATTCGGGTGTCATCTGCAAAGGAAGACACGGTGCTGTGGCTGACATCCTTGTCTATGTCGGATATGAGGATGAGGAACAAGATGGGAGCTAGTACTGTGCCTTGTGGAACAGAGCTTTTCACCGTAGCTGCCTCGGACTTTACTCTGTTGACGACTACTCTCTGTGTTCTGTTAGTGAGGAAATTATAGATCCATCGACCGACTTTTCCTGTTATTCCTTTAGCGCGCATTTTGTGCGCTATTACGCCATGGTCACACTTGTCGAAGGCTTTTGCAAAGTCTGTATATATTACATCTGCATTCTTTTTGTCTTCTAGTGCATTTAGGACCTTGTCGTAGTGATCCAGTAGTTGAGACAGACAGGAGCGACCTGTTCTAAACCCATGTTGCCCTGGGTTGTGTAACTGATGGGTTTCTAGATGGGTGGTGATCTTGCTTCTTAGGACCCTTTCAAAGATTTTTATGATATGGGATGTTAGTGCTATTGGTCTGTAGTTCTTTGCTGTTGCTTTACTGCCCCCTTTGTGGAGTGGGGCTATGTCTGTTGTTTTTAGTAACTGAGGGACGACCCCCGTGTCCATGCTCCCTCTCCATAGGATGGAAAAGGCTCGTGATAGGGGCTTCTTGCAGTTCTTGATGAACACAGAGTTCCATGAGTCTGGCCCTGGGGCAGAGTGCATGGGCATGTCATTTATCGCCTGTTCGAAGTCATTTGGCGTCAGGATAACATCGGATAGGCTTGTGTTAATCAAATTTTGTGGCTCTCTCATAAAAAATTCATTTTGATCTTCGACTCTCAGTCTGGTTAGCGGCTTGCTAAAAACTGAGTCATATTGGGACTTGAGTAGCTCACTCATTTCCTTGCTGTCATCTGTGTAGGACCCATCTTGTTTAAGTAGGGGCCCAATACTGGACGTTGTTCTCGATTTTGATTTGGCATAGGAGAAGAAATACTTTGGGTTTCTTTCGATTTCATTTATAGCTTTTAGTTCTTCCCGCGATTCCTGACTCCTAAAGGATTCTTTTAGCTTAAGTTCGATGCTTGCTATTTCTCTGACCAGTGTCTCCCTGCGCATTTCAGATATATTGACCTCTTTTAGCCGCTCTGTTATTCTTTTCCGTCGCCTGTAAAGGGAGCGCCTGTCTCTTTCTATTTTACATCTACTCCTCCTTTTTCTTAGAGGAATAAGCCTTGTGCATACATCGAGTGCCACCGAGTTAATCTGTTCTAGGCATAAGTTTGGGTCTGTGTTGCTTAGTATATCTTCCCAGCTTATATCGGTTAGGACTTGGTTTACTTGGTCCCACTTTATGTTTTTGTTATTGAAGTTGAATTTGGTGAATGCTCCCTCGTGACTAGTCTCATTTTGTCGGTCTGGGGCTCCACGCATACATGTCTGAACCTCAATTATGTTGTGATCTGAGTATATTGTTTTTGATATGGTGACATTTCTTATCAGATCATCATTGTTAGAGAAGATGAGGTCTAGTGTATTCTCCAGTCTAGTAGGCTCTATTATTTGCTGGTTTAAATTGAATTTTGTGCAGAGATTTAAAAGCTCGTGTGAGTGTGAGTTTTCATCAGAGCTGCCTCCTGGTGTTATTACTGCAACAATATTATTTGCTATATTCCTCCATTTTAGGTGCCTTAAGTTGAAATCCCCCAGGAGCAAGATGTTGGGTGCAGGAGCTGGAAGATTTTCCAGACAGTGGTCAATTTTTAACAGCTGTTCCTGGAATTGCTGGGATGTTGCATCTGGAGGCTTGTAGACTACCACAATGACTAGGTTTTGGTTCTCGACCTTTACTGCTAAAACTTCCACTACGTCATTTGAGGCATTAAGCAGTTCTGTGCAAACAAGTGACTCTGCAATGTACAGGCCAACCCCCCCCTTTTGCCTGTTCACTCTGTCACATCTGTATAGGTTGTAACCTGGGATCCATATTTCGTTGTCCAAGTGATCCTTTATGTGGGTCTCAGTGAAAGCCGCGAACATTGCCTTTGCCTCTGCAAGCAGTCCACGGATGAAAGGTATTTTGTTGTTTGTTGCTGGCTTTAGACCCTGTATATTTGCAAAGAAGAATGTTATCGGACTGGTGGTATTGTTGGTACTGGGGGGGATTTTTTTTCGGCATTAGTATCTGTATCTGTTGGTTTGGAGTGGAGGCCATCGACTGTGGTTCCACTCCAGGAATGACTGGATTTGGTGTACGATTTCTGCCATTTCCTGCCAGTTTTTTTTCCTTCCTGGCACTAAAAAACCTCTCCCTCTTGAGTGGCTGTGGCTACCCAGGTTTTCCCATGGCCTGGATGTTTTGTATCTTTTTGTCCCCTTTAGATGGTATGCCTGGCAATTTAAGTTATAGCACAGTCTTTCCTGTACTGAAGAGGTACACATTTCAGGGTGAAAAAGCTTACAGGAAGGGAGTTTGCATTTTCCTGTTGTCATATGGGCATGGCATTTTCTAGGGTGGTCATAGTTGCATGTCCCATCTGTTTTTCCAGATTTCCCATGCCAGCAGATACCAAGTGCATAGTATGTGCACAGGCTTGGTTTCCGCTTGCCTTGGGTTTCTGTGACTGTATTCCCTGTTGGTGCATGTTTCCCTGTCTTACTTCTATCCTCCCTAGCACCAACAATGGAGCTCCCACCAGTTGTTTTTGGTAATTTATCCTCACTATTGCTATTGGAGTCCTCTTGTTTGCTATTTCCTGCGGTATTTCTAGTTTGCAATATTGGTTTTATCTTATCTTTGACTATACTTGTTTCCCTACTATGGTTCCTGTCCCCTATGAGGTCATTTATATGTATTCCTTCCTGCGTATAATTCCCGACTACCTGGACAAAATCTCTAGCTTCACCATTACTGTCTCCCAGGACAGTATCTCCAGCTTCACCATTTCTGTCTCCCAGGACAGCACCTCCAGCTTCACCATTACTGTCTCCCAGGACAGCACCTCCAGCTTTACTATTACTGTCTCCCAGGACATCACCTCCAGCCTTACAGTTTGTGACTACATGGCCAGTATCAAGGGCAGTACCATTCAGCCCAGACTTTTTATGTTCCCATCTGTTGTAGAAAGCTTCCAGGTTTTCTATGAAAGCAGCTTTGATGTTGTCCTCTTTTAATACCCTTGTGATTTTAGTCCACAGATTTTCCTCATTTGGGCATACCCAAAAACACTTCTCTGTTTTAATACTGCTTGTAGCTAGTTCTGGGATATCTGCACAAGGGGCGTGACACCAATTTCCACAAAAATGACAATTTATCCATGTGGAAGCCCGTTTGTTTGACTGACCACAGACTACACACAGCTTCATAATGATTTGAATGGTTGATTTACTGCAATTCTACTAGCAACCTCTTGAATATTATATTAATAACCTTAAATGAAGCTCTAGCTATTTGTATTTCTGTTTCTAACTCTTTTTGTATATTGGACAGCTTACCGTCACGTTCCTGATTTTTAATGTTTGTGTTTATAAGGGCGCCTACAACCCCATCCGTTTACAGTCTGCTTTATTGTCCAACGAAACTGTTTGAAACCAGTCCCGGGTTCGGACCAGTCAAGGGTTCGGACCAGTCGATCTGCTCTGATCAGTGGGTCACTTATTTAAAACATACTGGTCGGTGATTTGAGCTAACACATGAAGGATCTACTGGAAATTATCTACCCGAGTAATATGTGATTTGACTGATACAAAAGTATAACTTGCGTGTTGAAGAGCCGGTGATATCTGGCAGCTCCTACAATGACGAACGGTCGACCTCCTTGTTATCAATCGCTGTATCTGGCTTTTCTATTTTTTTTTTTCCGTCTCCACCACAATAAATGCTATATTATCACTATAGTTGACTGGTGCAAATTTTGGAGGAAGGACGCTTTTTCTGTAGTA
Source organism: Cherax quadricarinatus (assembly GCF_038502225.1). NCBI lineage: Eukaryota > Metazoa > Arthropoda > Malacostraca > Decapoda > Parastacidae > Cherax > Cherax quadricarinatus. The sequence goes on along the minus strand of NC_091297.1, from coordinate 19,066,371 downwards.
ATAATTGCTTCTCGTTGTGTATATTGCGACCGCTGGTAACTACAGGTTATATGAAATTCACAGTAACGTCTCATATTTCAAGAAAAAGAAACTAATGAAAGTCACTCCACTCCACTAAGTACCATTATAATACTCTTATCTACAATTTCGTTCACTATGTCACTGCACATATATATCCTTGTCACTCACTATATTACTTATAGATAGATCAATATTTGTTTATTTCCACTTGTGTCGACATCCGGCAATAATTCACTAGTGCTGGTCAGGTCTATTTCCCACAGTAACCGTTTCTCCACTGGCACTCTCCATGTGACACTATAATCCATATTTTCTTATTTAGTGTTCACTGATATTCCTTTTTTTGTTTGTTCAAAGGAGTATATGCACTTTATGGTTGCACATGCTTATTTCCCGCATTCTGTTCCCTCTGCTACTATCAAGACACACAGTTTTTGACGGAGCACAAACGCGCACGACTGTCCCCTCTGTCCCCTCAGTGATTAAAACTAGTAGGCTCTATTATTTGCTGGTTTAAGTTGAATTTTGTGCAGAGATTTAAAAGCTCGTGTGTGTGTGAGCTATCGTCAGAGCTGCCTCCTGGTGTTATAACTGCAACAACATTATTTGTTATATTCCTCCATTTTAGGTGCCTTAAGTTGAAATCCCCCAGGAGCAAAATGTTGGGGGCAGGAGCTGGAAGATTTTCCAGACAGTGGTCAATTTTCATGAGCTGTTCCTGGGACGTTGCATCCGGAGGCTTGTAGACTACCACAATGACTAGGTTTTGAGTCTCGATCTTTACTGGTAAAACTTCCACTACATCATTTGAGGCATTAAGGAGTTCTGTGCAAATAAATGACTCTGCGATATACAGGCCAACCCCCCCCCCCCCCCTTTTGCCTGTTCGCTCTGTCGCATCTGTATAGGTTGTAACCTGGGATCTATATTTCGTTGTCCAAGTGATCCTTTATGTGGGTCTCTGTGAAAGCCGCGAACATTGCATTTGCCTCTGCAAGCAGTCCACGAATGAAAGGTATTTTGTTGTTCGTTGTATATTTGCAAAGAAGAATGTCATCGGACTGGTAATATTGGTCGCACTGGGGGCGGGGGACTTTTTTTTCCTGCACTAATATCTGTATCTGTTGGTCTGTACGATAATGACGTTTGCATAGTTCTGTACAGGAAATGCTTTGCTTCCTGCAACTGCATACACTGCAGCTGAATTGCACGAGCTTGTAATACCATGAGAGAAAGAGCATAATTACTTGCGTCCTCCAGCAATGAAGACATGGATCGGATTTCCCTTCAAGGAGAGTTTCTGGACACAGCGAAGGGGCTCTCGATTTGAGGAATTAAACCTTTCGTACCCTTCCTTAGTTCGAATCTCAATACCTAAAAACATAAAAGTCGAGGAACGGAGAAGCAGGCCTACTGGCCCATATCAAAACTAATTAGCTGTATTTAGGACAGTTTCTCAATGTAAAATTTAGCTCCTAAACAGAGAAACAGGATCATTATTGACCTTGCTCCCACGTTAACTTCAATGGTAGTGCTGTAGTGAAATGGAAATTATCTGGGGACGTGCTGCTGTATAGCCCTTGTGGCTTAGCGCTTCTTCTTTTTGATTATAATAATGGGGACGTGCTGAGTGGTCCTCGGGTGACTCTTGGAGGCTGACCTCGCATGCCTTCGGATGACAGAAGTATTACTGGATATTTCTGAAGGTGGCATATCATCGTTATAAGAGCCCATCTTCCTGCCTGTGCTTCAGATTCATCAAGCTTACGGTGTCTGGTGGTCTGGTAGGCAACGCTCTCGCCTCACACACACACAGTGTTCGTGGATCGATCCCCGGCAAGGATGGAACATTTGGCCTGTTTCCTTACACCTGTTGTCCTGTTCACCTAGCAAGCAAGTAGGTACCTGGGTGTAAGTCGACTGCTGTGGGTCGCATCCTGGGGGACAAAATTGAGAACCCCAACGGAAATAAGACAGTCCCCTCGATGACGCACTGCTTTTCTTGGGTTATCCTGGATGACTAACCCTCCGGGGTTAAAAATCCGAACAAAATCTTATCCTAACACCTGCTCCTAGGCTGAGGGACTTATTAACTCATCTTCCATTGTCTTCCGCTTATATCCAGGGCAAAACGTCTACAAAGATACCCAGATGTTGTATATGTGTCTAATTCATCACACTGTCGGTATCATATACCAATGATAACTAATTAGTCTCATACATTAAAGGAATACTGTAATGGTATTACACTTCCGACAAGCTGATAAATACGACACATGAGCAACATTTTGATATTTTTATTGTTGAAACGTTTCGAATTGAATAAAGATGTGATTAACTGGTAGTAACACAACGGGAAACAAACCAGGGAACGGGTGAAGTTTGAACCCATGGCGAGTGAATCGTAAAACTACAGGCCAGTGCGTAAGCCACTGGGCCAGCTGGCTGAATCTTATTGTAGTCAGCTGGCCCAGTGGCTTACGCACTGGCCTGGAATTTTACGACTCACTCGCCATGGGTTCTAACCTCACTCGTACCGTGGTTTAGATGTGATTAATATACCGGAGACTGTGGATGAAGTGGAGAGGTAATTTCAGGGCACTCAGTTCCTCGAAAAGTTCATAGATGTTCAGTCCCTTAGCTTTAAGATAAGATTTCGTTTCGATTTTTAACCCAGGAGGGTTAGCCACCCGGGAAAATCTAAGAAAGGTAAGTGCGTCATCGAGGGACTACCTGTCTCATTTCCTCTGGGGTCGTCAATCTTGTCCCCCAGGATGTGACCCACACCAGGCACCTACTTGCTTGCTAGGTGAACGGGACAACAGGTGTAAGGAAACGCCCAGTTTTTCTACCCTTGTCGGGGATTGAATCACGGACACTCAGCGTGTGAAGCGAGAGCTTTGTCTATCAATTGTTCAGTCTTGAAGAATTTATAGGTGTTCAGTTCCAGCCTTGATTTAAATTAACCTCGAATATTGAGTACTTTTTGATGAATGTCAATAACATTGTTCCAGATTCGTAATCAGACTGTTGACTATTTTAGCCCTTAAAACAGTTCTGTAATAGTACTAATATTTTTTAATTCGTACTGTGACAAACAGGATAAGAAGCATCCTGTGTGGTGATGTATCCTGTGGGAAAGAATATCATGATTTTATAAGTTGCTCTCGGCTAACTCACATTAACTGTTGTACTCTGGTGATATGATAAAGACAAACTAACATCTATGTCGTTAATTAAGCTGTGATGAGAGCGCTTACGCATGTCTCCTAACATTATTGAAAATTGGTACAGGAAGTGCGCATGAGTGTTACTCATTAACTGTTATAGTTCATTAGCATATTACTGGCCATAGACGTCACCGTATTGGAGCTGAATTAGATCATCATCGTCATCATCATCATCAGGAGAGTATGGTGTGGGGCAGGTGTGTGCTGGTGGTGTGCCTTTGGGTGGCAACATGCACACCCCCCCTCGCCAAAACCAAAGGTCAGCTATACCAATTTAATAAACAATAAAGATTTTATTTCTTTGCAAATGTTACAATGTGCAATAACAGTTTTGATTTGTTAAGTACAAATAAAATCACTATTATGTCGGGGTATTTCGTGACCTTCATTCATTTGAAATATATACTTACAAGCTGGCAATGATGGCTATGTATATACATATTATTATTATTATTATTATTATTATTATTATTATTAGTAGTAGTAGTAGTAGTAGTAGTAGTAGCAGTAGTAGTGGTAGTAGTAGTAGTAGTGGTAGTAGCGGTAGTAGTAGTAGTAGTATTAATAGTAATAGTAGTATTAGTAGTAGTCGTAGTAGTAGTAGTAGTAGTAGTATTAGCAGTAGCAGCAGCACCAATTGTAGTAATAGTAGAAGTAGTATTAGTACGGAGAGTATTATACTGAATCCGTAAGTGTCATACAGTAGAATAGGAAGTAATCATGTTCACTCCAACGAAGACGAGGATGGATTCAATTTCTTGGAGAAGAATCCCTTACCAGCATAAGGAAGCTGTGGAAAATTACATTTATCTGTATGTAACTCATAATGTACATACCAGTAAATAACAAAGATAATTATTATTTATCAGATTTACATAGACAAGTAGGAATTTGGGACACCTAGGTCACAAAAAATGTCCCCCTTCGATACCTACCACTGTCATATCCACAAGTTGCTCTAGACCTATTAATTACAAATGAAATATACATCACCAGGAATTCTGGTAAATATATAAATTTGTGGACTCTATATTAAATTAATAAAGGATTATATATATACACATATACATAACAGAAGGAGAATATCTTAACTCACTCACCAATTTGACTGGAGATCAAGGTGTATCATACTCAGAAAACCTCACTGTCTATACATGAAAATAACACTGGCCAGAGTTAAAACATCACAGACTTATCTGAGGTTCCTGGAGCTGTCTTGTCCAGTCGCCTGATATCTCAAGTTATGCAGGAATACACATCCAACAATTTCGCCTCCTATTTGAGAGGTGTCAGCCCAATTTTAACCTCTAGAGCACGAATATTCTTCCCATTATTCACTAATGTCTGTTACTCAATTCAAACAAAAATGGCGAGTATCTTCTGCGCAGGCACAGGCTTCCCATTTTTTTATAAAATTTTTTTATTAAATACAGTATGGCCATCTATTTACATATAACTACTGTATTTCTGGCAAATATATACAGTATTTTCCACACTGCGGCCGGGTGGAGTTCGTTGCTAAATGACTCAAATTGCTCATTTAGCAATGATGGAGGACCTGGGTACATATAGGATCTGGCATCCACACGGCGACATATTACACAAGAGTTAATCATCCTTTTTACACTTTGCCATCCTTGTGGAATCCAGAAAGTTTCCCTAATACAATTTAAGGTATCTTGTACCCCACCATGCATTACATTTTTATGGGCATTTAGAACAATTAAATTTGTTAGATGATGAGTTTTGGACAGTAAGATAGGGTGTTTAGCATAATCACCCAATTCAGCATTTTGTAACCTACCTCTGCACCTAATTACATTGTTCTCTAAATATAATCCCAATTTCTCTATTATGGAACCTTTCACAATTTTTCTTTCCATCATCAATTTAATCTCATTTCCATAGATTTCTTCTTGTACCCTCTTTATCCAATATTCAAGAGGATGTGAAAACTTATATGATATATCCATCTTGTTTAGAAATTTAAACACCAACTTAGTTACATTGATTAGTTTGGGTAAAGAAGAATACCTATTTATATCAATGGCTAAGGGAGGACAAACTATTGGAGCGGTGGTCACAGTAATTTTAACAGGAGCAATATATGCCTTTTGTACAGGCCAATTAGCTTTATTTACCAACCAGCTCGGTCCTTTAAACCATGATACAGCATTTACAAATTTAGCATAAGGTAAACCTCGAGACAAGAAATCAGCTGGATTCTCCTCACCAGGTATATGATTAAATGTTAACATATGCTGACCCAAACTATTATACTTCTCTTGCATCTGATTAATTTCAGTGACTCTGTTTTGTACGTACACAATTTTACTGTTTCCATTATGAATCCATTGTAAGGATACCTCATTATCAGACCAAATTACAGTGTCGCTAATATTTATCTCCTGCAACTTATTTCTTATAAAATTAGCTAATTTGACACCTACATAAATGGCTGTTAATTCCAACTGAGGCAAGGTACATGATTTAATTGGAGACACTTTAGCCTTAGACATAACAAGAGAAATAACACTATTACATTGAAGGTAAGCAACTGCTCCATATGCCAATTTTGAAGCATCACAAAAAATGTGGAATACATTTTTCCATTTGGATTGGCCACCTGGCGTGGGAACTCCAACATTGGAATTTTCTCATAATCACCAATTAATTCATCCCACCTGTTAATGAATTCCTCAGGTAGAATTTCATCCCAAGCACATTTAAGTTTCCATGCTTCCTGAATTAATAATTTCCCTCTTATAGTAAGGGGTGACACTAAACCTAGTGGATCAAAACATTTGGAAACTCCAGCAAGCAAAACTCTCTTAGTTAATTTATTGGGCATACTGTAATTATTAGGTTTTAACATTAACAAATCTCTCTCAGTATCCCAAGTTAAACCCAATACATTACTACATTTTGGCACTTCATCTCCATGGAAATCTTTACTTATTTTGTCCTTTAATTTGGACGAATTACTATTCCATTCCCTCAGAGGCATATTTGCATTTTGCATTATTTCATTAGCCTCTCCATAAGTCATTAACAGTTCCTCTTCAGTTGACGTCACACCCAGTAAATTGTCCACATAAAATTGTTTGCTCATTACTTTACTCAATGGACTTTCCATACGTTTAAGGTGTGCATTTATCGTCGCTTGAAGTAGGAACGGACTGGATGTGGCACCAAATAATACACTCCTAAAGCGAAAGGTTTTCAGAGGGCTAAGTGGGTCACTAGGATTCTCAGGCCATAAGAAGCGGGTACAATCCTGGTCAGCCTCTTGTAAACCCACTCTTAGGAAAGCTTTACTTATGTCAGCCGTAAAGGCATAATGCTTCACTCTGAAATTTAATAAGATATCTCCTAATTTTTCCGTCAACGACGGACCTGTCATCAAACAGATATTTAAACTAGGTACATTTTTGTTACTCCTGGCACTACAATTAAACACAATTCTCAGAGGAGTGGTCTTAGAATCCATCTTCACTCCGTGATGTGGCAAATAGTGACCATAAATTTTGGTTTGCTCAGGAGGTACCTCTTCTATAAATTTATTAATTAATTGTTCAGCAATTATATCATTATAGGCAGTTAACAATTCTGGTGTCTTACTCAGTTCGTGGAGCTGAGCCTTTAATTTTCCATATGCCATTCTGTAATTAGTGGGCAATTCTGGATGGTTCAGTCTCCACGGAAGTCGTACCCAGTATTGTCCAGATTCAAATTTTACATCTTTCAGGTACTGCTCCTGAGTAAAAGAATCGTCTGGACTTTCTTCATTTACATTTATTCCAATGCTGTCTAATTCCCACAATTTATGCACTGGCTCAACACCATCCTCTATTGAGGAATTATACTGGGGCACGATTTCATGAGTAAGACATACAGTTATGGTATTTGTAGTTTCCTCTAGTCATGAATTATTATTACGAGGAATCCTACCATACATTACATGTCCTCCTGCAGTCTTCAAAAGGGTGACACCACATTTCTTTACCATATCCTTTACAAAGGAGGCATAATAGTCACTACCTATCAAAATATTTATTGGGCTTACAGAATCATCACTTACACCAGAAGGTGCTAAATTTACATTATGTGAAAGTCTTTCTGTAGCTTTACCAAGCCCTACTGTAGATATTTTCTCTGGAAGTATATCTACAATTACTGCATTAACACGTTTTTTCTCGTTGCCCAGCCTAACAGTTACATAAACAGTGTCATACAATTGAGCCCTTTTATCCGAGAGAAAACCAGATAATTTTAAAGTTGTGGGATCTCCCATCTGTACTTTCATACCATCAAGACATTTACGTTTTATGAAAGTACGCTGGGATCCCTGGTCCAATAATGCATTTACATTTTTTTATTTATGCCTTTTATCATCAAAACCATCATTATTAACATTAGCAGCAATTTTTACATTAGCTACTGTTGTGTCAGGATTGTCAACATTATCATTATTATCAACATTATCATATAGACCTTTACACATGACTATACGGTGTCTTTCTTTGTGACATTGATAACAGTTGTTTAATTTGGCATGATAATCCTTTACATTGTGATTACCTAAACACCTAATACATCTGTCAAGTTCCTCCAATCTTTCAACTTTATCATTCCATGAATTGTATGCATTGCAATTCTTAGAAAAATGAGTACCCTTGCAGAAAAGACGATCTCTCTTTTCTTTGACTGGGCTACTCTTAGGAGGGTACTTATTCTTCTTATCTTGTGGAGAATCATTATTTCTGATTCCTGCTACTTGATATGTACCTATGCAACTATTTTTAGAAAATGAATTTTGATTATTAACATTGGGATAATTTTTCCCTTTGTGAAACTTGACAGATACCTCAGAGTTATTATGTGTTGTATCTTTAAAATGAATTAGTTGGCTGGTCTGCAACTGCACAATTAATTCTTGTAGACCTAGTCTTATTTCCTCCAGTCCAAAATAACCCTTGTGATATTTGTTGGAGAGCACAGTCTGATTCCTTCAGATTATATTTATTACTTAAAGTTTTGAGAGTGCTCTCCAGTTTAACTCTGAACTGCTGTAAACCTTTGTAAGTGTGATCTGGAGATTTTAAATTAACAATGATATTCACTAGATCCAACCTACTTTGTTCTATATTACCATAAGTGACCTTTAACAAGTCAACTGCTTCCTTGTAAGAGTCATTTACATTGGGAAAGGCTTGTATGAGTATGTGAGCATCTCCTCTTACCTGTCCTTTGAGGTAAAATAATTTAGTTACACAGGCTAGATCACTCCTATTATGCACAGCTGCTTTAAAAATTGACCAAAACTCCTCCCAATTTTCTCCTGGATTAAATACAGGTAAACATAATCCTGGGAGTTTTGGCAAAGACATCTTATTTGTTGGAGCAGACTGACCAACTGCCTGGTTTACACATTTTAATTTATTCAAGGCCTGACTTTTACAAGAAAGAATCTTTTCCTCTAATTCATAATACTGATTAATCATAAGATCTACTTCAGTCTCATCTACACAGTTTACTAACAAATCTCCTTCATATTTGTTGTAATATAATTTGTATGAATCATATCTATTCCCTAAAGCATCTAAATACAATTTTAAATAATCAGTATTCACAGTTTCTTGATTCATTAACTCCAAACATTTATTATATGCCTTGGTTACATGACCCTTTCTAGCCTGTAGTGATGCTTTCTTTGCTCTATATTCCATATGTTTGTCTTCTACATTAATTTCCTCATTTTCAGCCATGATGCAATGTATTAAATTCAACTTAATTAATAACACTGATTACAACTTACAACACTGATACAACTTACCTTTGAATAAATCCTAGCTACACTTGAGCTTTGCAATTACATGTAAGAGAATTGTAATATAAATTTTAAATACACATTAATAATGTTAGCTACACTTGAGCTTAGTAATTACACATGTAAGAAAATTATATAAATTTTAAATGTACATTAATACTGTTAGCTATACTTGAGCTTAGTAATTACACATGTAAGAAAATTATATAAATTTTAAATGCACATTAATACAAACCTTTAGCCAGACATGGCTCATCAAAATTAATATTATACAAATTGATATAAATCCTTGCCAGAATTTGGCATAACAAAATTAATATTATACACATTAATATAATTAGCTACACTTGGCTTATCAATTACACATACACTGATATAAATCTTGGCCAGAATTGTCTTATCAAATTATTATTATACAAATTAATGAAAATCCTTGCCAGAATTTGGCATAGCAAAATTAATATTAAACACATTAATATAATCTTTAGTCATACTTGACTTGGCTTATCCAAATTAATATTGTAATAATTATAATCCACTACACATTAAGTAATTTGTGAACTTAACATCCACCTCCTTCTGTCATTTCACATATAATTATTAAGTAATTAACTAATTAATGACTTCACTAATTACCTCCGGTTCAAGAAGGACCAACGGGCAAATTAAATGTGGAAAATTACATTTATCTGTATGTAACTCATAATGTACATACCAGTAAATAGCAAAGATAATTATTATTTATCAGAGTTACATAGACAAGTAGGAATCTGGGACACCTAGGTCACAAAAAATGTCCCCCTTCGATACCTACCACTGTCATATCCATAAGTTGCTCTAGACCTATTAATTACAAATGAAATATACATCACCAGGAATTCTGGTAAATATATAAATTTGTGGACTCTATATTAAAAATTAATAAAGGATTATATATATACACATATACATAATAGAAGGAGAATATCTTAAACTCACTCACCAATTTGACTGGAGATCAAGGTGCATCATACTCAGAAAACCTCACTGTCTATACATGAAAATAACACTGGCCAGAGTTAAAACATCACAGACTTATCTGAGGTTCCTGGAGCTGTCTTGTCCAGTCGCCTGATATCTCAAGTTATGCAGGAATGCACATCCAACAATTTCGCCTCCTATTTGAGAGGTGTCAGCCCAATTTTAACCTCTAGAGCACGAAAATTCTTCCCATTATTCACTAATGTCTGTTACTCAATTCAAACAAAAATGGCAAGTATCTTTTGTGCAGGCTTCCCATTTTTTACAACATAAATTTTTATTAAATACAGTACGGCCATCTATTTACATATAACTACTGTGTTTCTGGAAAATATATATATATAGTATTTTCCACAGAAGCCTCCTCTGCTGGGATATATATGTATATTTATTTTATTAACACATCGGCCGTCTCCCGCCAAGGCAGATTTTAGATTTTGCCACCGAAGTGGCTAGTTTATTGTGCACCCCATATCCATCCTGTGGACGGTAGTGCAAGAACATATGGATACACAAAAGGCCTAGGAACTAGGCCCCAAAAGGGTTAACATGTGTACATATTGATTTATATCTACATATCTATAGTTCACTTATCTGTTACAAGCAAATTTAGGAAATTTCCTTAGTATATCTGGTATCTTATTTTCACTAATAAGATATCTTGACATGTCACATTATTATACTGTTATTATACTGTCTGTCTCTGTATTCCTCAATAAGTGGACAATTAAGCACATAGTGTTCAAGAGAGTGACCATATGCCTGATCACATAGTTTACATTTAGTTTGATCATCATCTGTGTGTCTCCCAAACTGCCAGAAGTACTTGTAACCAAGCCTAAGCCTGGCCACTACAACATCAGTCAGTCTGTTCACATTGCAAGTTGCTCCATAAACATACTTATCTACGTTCATGTTATCATAGTGGGTTATAGATCTACTCAGGCTTCTAACTGCATTCCTATAACAATCATTTTCATTATTTACTTCTCTCCTAATATTATTCCTAATGCTAGACACAGATACCTTTACCTGGAGAGAGTTCCGGGGGTCAACGCCCCCGCGGCCCGGTCTTTGACCAGGCGTCCTGGTGGATCAAAGCCTGATCAACCAGGCTGTTACTGCTGGTTGCACGCAATCCAACATACGAGCTACAGCCCGGCTGGTCAGGTACCGACTTTAGGTGTTTGTCCAGTGCCTGCTTGAAGACACTCAGGGGTCTATTGGTAATCCCCCTTATGTATGCTAGGAGGCAGTTGAACAGTCTCGGGCCCCTGACACTTATTGTATGGTCTCTTAACATACTAGTGACACCCCTGCTTTTCATTGGGGGGATGGTGCATCGTCTGCCAAGTCTTTTGCTTTCGTAGTGAGTGATTTTCGTGTGCAAGTTCGGTACTAGTCCCTCTAGGATTTTCCAGGTGTATATAATCATGTATCTCTCCCGCCTGCATTCCAGGGAGTACAGGTTCAGGAACTTCAAGTGCTCCCAGTAATTGAGGTGTTTTATCTTCGATATGCGCGCCGTGAAGGTTCTCTGTACATTTTCTAGGTCAGCAATTTCACCTGCCTTGAAAGGTGCTGTTAGTGTGCAGCAATATTCCAGCCTAGATAAAACAAGCGACCTGAAGAGTGTCATCATGGGCTTGGCATCCCTAGTTTTGAAGGTTCTCATTATCCATCCTGTCATTTTTCTAGCAGATGCAATTGATACAATATTATGATCCTTGAAGGTGAGATTCTCCGACATGATCACTCCCAGGCCTTTGACGTTAGTTTCTCGCTCTATTGTGTGGTTGGAATTTGTTTTATACTCTGATGAAGTTTTAATTTCCTCACGTTTACCATATCAGAGTAACTGAACTTCATATTGTTTCCTGCAGCCCATTGAAAGATTTAGTTGATGTCCGCCTGGAGCCTTGCAGTGTTTGTAATGGAAGACACTGTCATGCAGATTCGGGTGTCATCTGCAAAGGAAGACACGGTGCTGTGGCTTGCATCCCTGTCTATGTCAGATATGAAGATGAGGAACAAGATGGGAGCGAGTACTGTGCCTTGCAGAACAGAGCTTTTCACCGTAGCCGCCTCAGATTTTACTCTGTTGATTACTACTCTTTACCTGGAGTTTACCTGGAGAGAGTTCCGGGGGTCAACGCCCCCGCGGCCCGGTCTGAGACCAGGCCTCCTGGTGGATCAGAGCCTGATCAACCAGGCTGTTGCTGCTGGCTGCACACAAACCAACATACGAGCCACAGCCCGGCTGATCCGGAACTGACTTTAGGTGCTTGTCCAGTGCCAGCTTGAAGACTGCCAGGGGTCTGTTGGTAATCCCCCTTATGTGTGCTGGGAGGCAGTTGAACAGTCTCGGGCCCCTGACACTTATTGTATGGTCTCTTAACGTGCTAGTGACACCCCTGCTTTTCATTGGGGGGATGGTGCATCGTCTGCCAAGTCTTTTGCTTTCGTAGTGGGTGATTTTCGTGTGCAAGTTCGGTACTAGTCCCTCTAGGATTTTCCAGGTGTATATAATCATGTATCTCTCCCTCTGCGTTCCAGGGAATACAGGTTTAGGAACCTCAAGCGCTCCCAATAATTGAGGTGTTTTATCTCCGTTATGCGCGCCGTGAAAGTTCTCTGTACATTTTCTAGGTCGGCAATTTCACCTGCCTTGAAAGGTGCTGTTAGTGTGCAGCAATATTCCAGCCTAGATAGAACAAGTGACCTGAAGAGTGTCATCATGGGCTTGGCCTCCCTAGTTTTGAAGGTTCTCATTATCCATCCTGTCATTTTTCTAGCAGATGCGATTGATACAGTGTTATGGTCCTTGAAGGTGAGATCCTCCGACATGATCACTCCCAGGTCTTTGACGTTGGTGTTTCGCTCTATTTTGTGGCCAAAATTTGTTTTGTACTCTGATGAAGATTTAATTTCCTCATGTTTACCATATCTGAGTAATTGAAATTTCTCATCGTTGAACTTCATATTGTTTTCTGCAGCCCACTGAAAGATTTGGTTGATGTCTGCCTGGAGCTTTGCAGTGTCTGCAATGGAAGACACTGTCATGCAGATTAGGGTGTCATCTGCAAAGGAAGACACGGTGCTGTGGCTGACATCCTTGTCTATGTCGGATATAAGGATGAGGAACAAGATGGGAGCGAGTACTGTGCCTTGTGGAACAGAGCTTTTCACCGTAGCTGCCTCGGACTTTACTCTGTTGACGACTACTCTCTGTGTTCTGTTAGTGAGGAAATTATAGATCCATCGACCGACTTTTCCTGTTATTCCTTTAGCACGCATTTTGTGCGCTATTACGCCATGGTCACACTTGTCGAAGGCTTTTGCAGTCTGTATATATTACATCTGCATTCTTTTTGTCTTCTAGTGCATTTAGGACCTTGTCGTAGTGGTCCAATAGTTGAGACAGACAGGAGCGACCTGTTCTAAACCCATGTTGCCCTGGTTTGTGTTCAACTTTTCCTGTTATTCCTTTAGCACGCATTTTGTGCGATATTTTGCCATGGTTACACTTGTTAAAAGCTTTTGCAAAGTCTGTGTATATTAATTATATCTGCATTCTTTTTAACAAGTCACTAGAAACTAGCACTTTCCCTACACTACTCAAGACAGCAAGGGTTACACCAATACATAAAGGTGGTGACCCTACAGACGTAAACAACTATAGGCCAATATCAAACTTACCATTGCTATCCAAAATCTTCGAGAAACTCGTGCACAGGAGACTATATTAATTTATAACGTCACAAAACATACTCAAGCCCTGCCAATTTGGATTCAGGAAAAATCAAAGCACTAATGATGCAATTATAAAAATGCTAGACCTGCTTTACACAGCATTGAAAAATAAGGAATATCCGCTAGGAATTTTTATTGACCTAAGAAAAGCGTTTGACGCATTAGACCACGGCATCCTACTCCACAAACTTGACCACTATGGTATAAGAGGCCATGCGCTTGCTTATTTTAAATCCTACCTTTCTAATAGGTATCAGTATGTCACCATTAAAGGCACAGCCTCATCAATACGGCCACTTGAAACTGGAGTTCCTCAGGGAAGTGTCCTTGGACCCCTGCTCTTCCTCATTTACATCAATGATCTTCCAAACATATCCCAACACCTGAAACCCATTCTCTTTGCTGACGACACGACTTATGTCATCTCCCACCCTAATCTTGCCACCCTCAACACCATTATTAACGAGGAGCTGCTCAAAATATCGACTTGGATGACAGCTAATAAACTTACACTTAACACTGGCAAAACCTACTATATTATGTTTGGTAGCAGAGTAGGTGTTGCGCAACTTAACATTAAGATCGACAACACTCTAATTGCCAGACATAATGAGGGCAAATTCCTTGGCCTATACCTCGACAGCAACCTAAATTTCAGCACCCATATCCAACACATAAAAAAAAGTATCCAAAACGGTGGGGATCCTCTCCAAGATACGATACTACGTGCCGCAAACTGCCCTTCTCACACTATACCATGCACTTATATATCCATACCTCACCTTTGCTATCTGTGCTTGGGGTTCAACTGCAGCAACACACCTAAAGCCAATAATAACCCAACAAAAAGCCAGAGTAAGAATAATCACTAAATCCCATCCCGGGCAACGCACTCCCCCACTCTTCATAGATCTAAACTTACTCTCTGTTCAGAACATCCACACTTACTACTGTGCAATCTATATCTACAGGACCTTAAATTCCAATATTAACCTTGACCTAAAATGCTTTCTTGATAGTTGTGACAGGATCCACAGGCATAACACCAGACACAAACATCTCTATGACATTCCCCGTGTTCGACTAAACCTTTACAAAAATTCAATGTATTTCAAAGGACCTAAAATCTGGAACACCCTACCTGAAAACTCTAGAACTGCAGACACATTCATCACTTTCAAAACTACAGTTAGAAAACATCTTATCTCCCTGATCCACCCCGACAACTAACTACATGATAACCACCTGGTGGTTCACAATTACACTCACTCACCCACTGACTATAAACCCAGAAATACTAATCTTAATCTTAAAATAATAAATCCTAACTAGTCATAAGTTTGCCTATGATACTCCAATATAAACACTTTGTATTGTGCCAAAACAAAAGCATTCACATTGCTAAACTCACAAATTATGAAGTAGTCACTTAGCCTTAATACAATAATCTGTAAGGATTTAATGTTAAGAATTAATCTAAGTCTGCTCGAAATGCCTAGTTAGGCTAGGTCTCCTAGTGGTCCCCTCTGTAATTAGTATTTTGTAACATGTAAACCACACAATACCCAAAACCTGTAAACCCCACATTGTAACCCTTATAGAGAATAAATTTGAATTGAATAATCTGTAAGGTTTTAATGTTAAGAATTAATCTAAGTCTGCTCGAAATGCCTAGCCATGCTAGGTGTCCTAGTGGCCCCCTCTGTAATTAGTATTTTATAACATGTAAACCACACAATAGCCAAAACCTGTAAACCCCACATTGTAACCCTTATAGATTATTATTATTATAATCAAGGGGGAAGCGCTAAACCCGTAGGATTATACAGCGCCTGGGGGGGATGTGGAAGACATTCAGGCTTAATTCGGGGAACTGGAGTTTACCTGGAGAGAGTTTCGGGGGTCAACGCCCCCGCGGCCCGGTCTGTGACCAGGCCTCCTGGTGGATCAGCGCCTGATCAACCAGGCTGTTGCTGCTGGCTGCACGCAAACCAACGTACGAGCCACAGCCCGGCTGATCAGGAACTGACTTTAGGTGCTTGTCCAGTGCCAGCTTGAAGACTGCCAGGGGTCTGTTGGTAATCCCCCTTATGTGTGCTGGAGCACAGATCCAATTCCCTAAATCAAGAGCCCCTCACCAACTTCAAGGAATCTTCCCTGAGGGGAACCCTTATAGAGAATAAACTTGAATTTGAATATGAATTTGAATTCTAGTGCACCTAGGACCTTGTCGTAGTGATCCAGTAGTTGGGACAGACAGGAGCGACCTGCTCTAAGCCCATGCTGCCCTGGGTTGTGTAACTGATGGGTATCTAGATGGGTGGCGATCTTGCTTCTTAGGACCCTTTCAAAGATTTTTATGATATGGGATGTTAGTGCTATCGGTCTGTAATTCTTTGCTATAGCTTTATTGCCCCCTTTATGGAGTGGGGCTATGTCTGTTGTTTTAGTAACTGTGGGACGACCCCGTGTCCATGCTCCCTCTCCATAGGATGTTAAAAGCACATGATAGGGTCTTCTTGCAGTTCTTGACGAACACAGAGCTCCATGAGCCTGGCCCTGGGGCAGAGTGCATGGGCATGTCATTTATCGCTTGTTCGAAGTCATTTGGCATCAGGATAATGTGAGATAGGCTTGTGTTTACCAAATTCTGTGGCTCTCTCATAAAAATTCATTTAGATCTTCGACTCTGTGTCTTGCTAAAAACTGAGTTATATTGGGACTTGAGTAGCTCACTCATTTCCTTGCTGTCATCTGTGTAGGACCCATCTTGAAGTAGGGGCCCAATACTGGATGATGTTCTCGACTTTGATTTGGCATAAGAGAAGAAATACTTTGAGTTTCTTTTGATTTCATTTATGGCTTTTAGTTCTTCCTGCGATTCCTGACTACTGTAAGATTCCTTTAGCTTTAGTTCGATGTTTGCTATTTCTCTGACCATCTGGAAAAACAGAAGGGACGTGCAACTATGACCACCCTAGAAAATGCCGTGCCCATATGACAACAGGAAAATGCAAACTCCCTTCCTGTAAGCTTTTTCACCCTGAAATGTGTACCTCTTCAGTACAGGAAAGACCGTGCTATAACTTAAATTGCCAGGCACACCATCTAAAGGGGACAAAAAGATACAAAACATCCAGGCCATGGGAAAACCTGGGTAGCCACAGCCACTCAAGAGGGAGAGGTTTTTTAGTGCCAGGAAGGAAAAAAAACTGGCAGGAAATGGCAGAAATTCTACACTAAATCCAGTCATTCCTGGAGTGGAACCACAGTCGATGGCCTCCACTCCAAACCAACAGATACAGATACTAATGCCGGAAAAAAAATCCCCCCCCAGTACCAACAATACCACCAGTCCGATGACATTCTTCTTTGCAAATATTCAGGGTCTAAAGCCAGCAACAAACAACAAAATACCTTTCATCCGTGGATTGCTTGCAGAGGCAAAGGCAATGTTCGCGGCTTTCACTGAGACCCACATAAAGGATCACTTAGACAACGAAATATGGATCCCAGGTTACAACCTATACAGATGTGACAGAGTGAACAGGCAAAACGGAAGGGGGGGGGGGGTTGGCCTGTACATTGCAGTCACTTGTTTGCACAGAACTGCTTAATGCCTCAAATGATGTAGTGGAAGTTTTAGCAGTAAAGGTCGAGAACCAAAACCTAGTCATTGTGGTAGTCTACAAGCCTCCGGATGCAACATCCCAGCAATTCCAGGAACAGCTGTTAAAAATTGACCACTGTCTGGAAAATCTTCCAGCTCCTGCACCCAATATCTTGCTCCTGGGGGATTTCAACTTAAGGCACCTAAAATGGAGGAATATAGCAAATAATATTGTTGCAGTAATAACACCAGGAGGCAGCTCTGATGAAAACTCACACTCACACGAGCTTTTAAATCTCTGCACAAAATTCAATTTAAACCAGCAAATAATAGAGCCTACTAGAATGGAGAATACACTAGACCTCATCTTCACTAACAATGATGATCTGATAAGAAATGTCACCATATCAAAAACAATATACTCAGATCACAACATAATTGAGGTTCAGCCATGCATGCGCAGAGCCACAGACCGACAAAATGAGATTAGTCACGAGGGAGCATTCACCAAATTCAACTTCAATAACAAAAACATAAAGTGGGACCAAGTAAACCAAGTCCTAACCGATATAAGCTGGGAAGATATACTAAGCAACACAGACCCCAACTTATGCCTAGAACAGATTAACTTGGTGACACTCGATGTATGCACAAGACTTATTCCTCTAAGAAAAAGGAGGAGTAGATGTAAAATAGAAAGAGACAGGCGCTCTCTTTACAGGCGACGGAAAAGAATAACAGAGCGGCTAAAAGAGGTCAATCTATCTGAAATGCGTAGGGAGACACTGGTCAGAGAAATAGCAAACATCGAATTTAAGCTAAAGGAATCTTATAGGAGTCAGGAATCGCGGGAGGAACTAAAAGCCATAAATGAAATCGAAAGAAACCCAAAGTATTTCTTCTCCCATGCCAAATCAAAGTCGAGAACAACGTCCAGTATTGGGCCCTTACTTAAACAAGATGGGTCCTACACAGATGACAGCAAGGAAATGAGTGAGCTACTCAAGTCCCAATATGACTCAGTTTTTAGCAAGCCACTAACCAGACTGAGAGTCGAAGATCAAAATGAATTTTTTATGAGAGAGCCACAGAATTTGGTTAACACAAGCCTATCTGATGTTATCCTGACGCCAAATAACTTCGAACAGGCGATAAATGACATGCCCATGCACTCTGCCCCAGGGCCAGACTCATGGAACTCCGTGTTCATCAAGAACTGCAAGAAGCCCCTATCACGAGCCTTTACCATCCTATGGAGAGGGAGCATGGACACGGGGGTCGTCCCACAGTTACTAAAAACAACAGACATAGCCCCACTCCACAAAGGGGGCAGTAAAGCAACAGCAAAGAACTACAGACCGATAGCACTGACATCCCATATCATAAAAATCTTTGAAAGAGTCCTAAGAAGCAAGATCACCACCCTGCACTACGTAGCAGAGTTTACTGCCAGAGGGGAATCATAGGCCTGTGTCCCGTGTGGAAAAAAATAATAATAATTGAACTTTTCATGTCAGAGGAAAGAAAGTCTCCCTGATAACATTGAGTATACATAGTGTATAGTGTATACTACAGTGGCTCCCTAGTATATTGATGATAAAGGCTAAAGTGTCATTTGAAAACAGGTGAATTTGTAAATGAAGTGATAAGCCTATAGAGGAAGGTGCCAGAAGTCGCCAGAAACTTACCACAAGTCAGCTGTTTTTAATAATCTTACTGGCCTGCTAGTGTACTCGCATATAATCTAGTGATACCAGTGAATAGCAGAATACAGTGTTGTAGTAGCAACTAACCAGTATTATAATGGTACTTAGTGGAGTGGAGTGACTTTCATTAGTTTGTTTTTCTTGAAATACGAGACGTTACTGTGAATTTCATATAACCTGTAGTTACCAGCGGTCGCAATATACACAACGAGAAGCAATTATTACTACAGAAAAAGCGTCCTTCCTCCAAAATTGCACCAGTCAACTATAGTGATAATATAGCATTTATTATGGTGGAGACGGAAAAAAAAAAATAGAAAAGCCAGATACAGCGATTGATAAACAAGGAGGTGACCGTTCGTCATTGTAGGAGCTGCCAGATATCACCGGCTCTTCAACACGCAAGTTATACTTTTGTATCAGTCAAATCACATATTACTCGGGTAGATAATTTCCAGTAGATCCTTCATGTGTTAGCTCAAATCACCGACCAGTATGTTTTAAATAAGTGACCCACTGATCAGAGCAGATCGACTGGTCCGAACCCTTGACTGGTCCGAACCCGGGACTGGTTTCAAACAGTTTCGTTGGACAATAAAGCAGACTGTAAACGGATGGGGTTGTAGGCGCCCTTATAAACACAAACATTAAAAATCAGGAACGTGACGGTAAGCTGTCCAATATACAAAAAGAGTTAGAAACAGAAATACAAATAGCTAGAGCTTCATTTAAGGTTATTAATATAATATTCAAGAGGTTGCTAGTAGAATTGCAGTAAATCAACCATTCAAATCATTATGAAGCTGTGTGTAGTCTGTGGTCAGTCAAACAAACGGGCTTCCACATGGATAAATTGTCATTTTTGTGGAAATTGGTGTCACGCCCCTTGTGCAGATATCCCAGAACTAGCTACAAGCAGTATTAAAACAGAGAAGTGTTTCTGGGTATGCCCAAATGAGGAAAATCTGTGGACTAAAATCACAAGGGTATTAAAAGAGGACAACATCAAAGCTGCTTTCATAGAAAACCTGGAAGCTTTCTACAACAGATGGGAACATAAAAAGTCTGGGCTGAATGGTACTGCCCTTGATACTGGCCATGTAGTCACAAACTGTAAGGCTGGAGGTGATGTCTTGGGAGACAGTAATAGTAAAGCTGGAGGTGCTGTCCTGGGAGACAGTAATGGTGAAGCTGGAGGTGCTGTCCTGGGAGACAGAAATGGTGAAGCTGGAGATACTGTCCTGGGAGACAGTAATGGTGAAGCTGGAGATGTTGTCCAGGTAGTCGGGAATTATACGCAGGAAGGAATACATATAAATGACCTCATAGGGGACAGGAGCCATAGTAGGGAAACAAGTGTAGTCAAAGATAAGATAAAACCAATATTGCAAACTAGAAATACCGCAGGAAATAGCAAACAAGAGGACTCCAATAGCAATAGTGAGGATAAATTACCAAAAACAACTGGTGGGAGCTCCATTGTTGGTGCTAGGGAGGATAGAAGTAAGAAAGGGAAACATGCACCAACAGGGAATACAGTCACAGAAACCCAAGGCAAGCGAAAACCAAGCCTGTGCACATACTATGCACTTGGTATCTGCTGGCATGGGAAATCTGGAAAAACAGATGGGACGTGCAACTATGACCACCCTAGAAAATGCCATGCCCATATGACAACAGGAAAATGCAAACTCCCTTCCTGTAAGCTTTTTCACCCTGAAATGTGTACCTCTTCAGTACAGGAAAGACTGTGCTATAACTTAAATTGCCAGGCATACCATCTAAAGGGGACAAAAAGATACAAAACATCCAGGCCATGGGAAAACCTGGGTAGCCACAGCCACTCAAGAGGGAGAGGTTTTTTAGTGCCAGGAAGGAAAAAAAACTGGCAGGAAATGGCAGAAATCGTACACCAAATCCAGTCATTCCTGGAGTGGAACCACAGTCGATGGCCTCCACTCCAAACCAACAGATACAGATACTAATGCCGGAAAAAAAATCCCCCCCCAGTACCAACAATACCACCAGTCCGATAACATTCTTCTTTGCAAATATACAGGGTCTAAAGCCAGCAACAAACAACAAAATACCTTTCATCCGTGGACTGCTTGCAGAGGCAAAGGCAATGTTCGCGGCTTTCACTGAGACCCACATAAAGGATCACTTGGACAACGAAATATGGATCCCAGGTTACAACCTATACAGATGTGACAGAGTGAACAGGCAAAAGGGGGGGGTTGGCCTGTACATTGCAGAGTCACTTGTTTGCACAGAACTGCTTAATGCCTCAAATGACGTAGTGGAAGTTTTAGCAGTAAAGGTCGAGAACCAAAACCTAGTCATTGTGGTAGTCTACAAGCCTCCGGATGCAACATCCCAGCAATTCCAGGAACAGCTGTTAAAAATTGACCACTGTCTGGAAAATCTTCCAGCTCCTGCACCCAACATCTTGCTCCTGGGGGATTTCAACTTAAGGCACCTAAAATGGAGGAATATAGCAAATAATATTGTTGCAGTAATAACACCAGGAGGCAGCTCTGATGAAAACTCACACTCACACGAGCTTTTAAATCTCTGCACAAAATTCAATTTAAACCAGCAAATAATAGAGCCTACTAGACTGGAGAATACACTAGACCTCATATTCACTAACAATGATGATCTGATAAGAAATGTCACCATATCAAAAACAATATACTCAGATCACAACATAATTGAGGTTCAGACATGTATGCGTGGAGCCCCAGACCGACAAAATGAGACTAGTCACGAGGGAGCATTCACCAAATTCAACTTCAATAACAAAAACATAAAGTGGGACCAAGTAAACCAAGTCCTAACCGATATAAGCTGGGAAGATATACTAAGCAACACAGACCCAAACTTATGCCTAGAACAGATTAACTCGGTGGCACTCGATGTATGCACAAGGCTTATTCCTCTAAGAAAAAGGAGCAGTAGATGTAAAATAGAAAGAGACAGGCGCTCCCTTTACAGGCGACGGAAAAGAATAACAGAGCGGCTAAAAGAGGTCAATATATCTGAAATGCGCAGGGAGACACTAGTCAGAGAAATAGCAAGCATCGAACTTAAGCTAAAAGAATCCTTTAGGAGTCAGGAATCGCGGGAAGAACTAAAAGCTATAAATGAAATCGAAAGAAACCCAAAGTATTTCTTCTCCTATGCCAAATCAAAATCGAGAACAACGCCCAGTATTGGGCCCCTACTTAAACAAGATGGGTCCTACACAGATGACAGCAAGGAAATGAGTGAGCTACTTAAGTCCCAATATGACTCAGTTTTTAGCAAGCCGCTAACCAGACTGAGAGTCGAAGATCAAAATGAATTTTTTATGAGAGAGCCACAAAATTTGATTAACACAAGCCTATCCGATGTTATCCTGACGCCAAATGACTTCGAACAGGCGATAAATGACATGCCCATGCACTCTGCCCCAGGGCCAGACTCATGGAACTCTGTGTTCATCAAGAACTGCAAGAAGCCCCTATCACGAGCCTTTTCCATCCTATGGAGAGGGAGCATGGACACGGGGGTCGTCCCTCAGTTACTAAAAACAACAGACATAGCCCCACTCCACAAAGGGGGCAGTAAAGCAACAGCAAAGAACTACAGACCAATAGCACTAACATCCCATATCATAAAAATCTTTGAAAGGGTCCTAAGAAGCAAGATCACCACCCATCTAGAAACCCATCAGTTACACAACCCAGGGCAACATGGGTTTAGAACAGGTCGCTCCTGTCTGTCTCAACTACTGGATCACTACGACAAGGTCCTAAATGCACTAGAAGACAAAAAGAATGCAGATGTAATATATACAGACTTTGCAAAAGCCTTCGACAAGTGTGACCATGGCGTAATAGCGCACAAAATGCGCGCTAAAGGAATAACAGGAAAAGTCGGTCGATGGATCTATAATTTCCTCACTAACAGAACACAGAGAGTAGTCGTCAACAGAGTAAAGTCCGAGGCAGCTACGGTGAAAAGCTCTGTTCCACAAGGCACAGTACTAGCTCCCATCTTGTTCCTCATCCTCATATCCGACATAGACAAGGATGTCAGCCACAGCACCGTGTCTTCCTTTGCAGATGACACCCGAATCTGCATGACAGTGTCTTCCATTGCAGACACTGCAAGGCTCCAGGCGGACATCAACCAAATCTTTCAGTGGGCTGCAGAAAACAATATGAAGTTCAACGATGAGAAATTTCAATTACTCAGATATGGTAAACATGAGGAAATTAAATCTTCATCAGAGTACAAAACAAATTCTGGCCACAAAATAGAGCGAAACACCAACGTCAAAGACCTGGGAGTGATTATGTCGGAGGATCTCACCTTCAAGGACCATAACATTGTATCAATCGCATCTGCTAGAAAAATGACAGGATGGATAATGAGAACCTTCAAAACTAGGGAGGCCAAGCCCATGATGACACTCTTCAGGTCACTTGTTCTATCTAGGCTGGAATATTGCTGCACTCTAACAGCACCTTTCAAGGCAGGTGAAATTGCCGACCTAGAAAATGTACAGAGAACTTTCACGGCGCGCATAACGGAGATAAAACACCTCAATTACTGGGAGCGCTTGAGGTTTCTAAACCTGTATTCCCTGGAACGCAGGAGGGAGAGATACATGATTATATACACCTGGAAAATCCTAGAGGGACTAGTACCGAACTTGCACACGAAAATCACTCACTACGAAAGCAAAAGACTTGGCAGACGATGCACCATCCCCCCAATGAAAAGCAGGGGTGTCACTAGCACGTTAAGAGACCATACAATAAGTGTCAGGGGCCCGAGACTGTTCAACTGCCTCCCAGCACACATAAGGGGGATTACCAACAGACCCCTGGCAGTCTTCAAGCTGGCACTGGACAAGCACCTAAAGTCAGTTCCTGATCAGCCGGGCTGTGGCTCGTACGTTGGTTTGCTGCAGCCAGCAGCAACAGCCTGGTTGATCAGGCGCTGATCCACCAGGAGGCCTGGTCACAGACCGAGCCGCGGGGGCGTTGACCCCCGAAACTCTCTCCAGGTAAACTCTCCAGGTAAACTCCATCTAGAAACCCATCAGTTACACAACCCAGGGCAACATGGGTTTAGAACAGGTCGCTCCTGTCTGTCTCAACTATTGGATCACTACGACAAGGTCCTAGATGCACTAGAAGACAAAAAGAATGCAGATGTAATATATACAGACTTTGCAAAAGCCTTCGATAAGTGTGACCATGGCATAATAGCGCACAAAATGCGTGCTAAAGGAATAACAGGAAAAGTCGGTCGATGGATCTATAATTTCCTCACTAACAGAACACAGAGAGTAGTCGTCAACAGAGTAAAGTCCGAGGCAGGCATGGTGAAAAGCTCTATTCCACAAGGTACAGTACTCGCTCCCATCTTGTTCCTCATCCTCATATCTGACATAGACAAGGATGTCAGCCACAGCACCGTGTCTTCCTTTGCAGATGACACCCGAATCTGCATGACAGTGTCTTCCATTGCAGACACTGCAAGGCTCCAGGCGGACATCAACCAAATCTTTCAGTGGGCTGCAGAAAACAATATGAAGTTCAACGATGAGAAATTTCAATTACTCAGATATGGTAAACACGAGGAAATTAAATCTTCATCATAATAATAATAAGGTAAAAGGACCCCAATGGAAATAAGTCACTGACTTTTTTGGGTTATCCTAGGTTCTCTACACATAGGCTGCTATGTATGATAATTCTATGTAGCTGTATTTGTGTATACCTGAATAAACTTACTTACTTACTTACTTAATCAGAGTACAAAACAAATTCTGGCCACAAAATAGAGCGAAACACCAACGTCAAAGACCTGGGAGTGATCATGTCGGAGGATCTCACCTTCAAGGACCATAACATTTTATCGATTGCATCTGCTAGAAAAATGACAGGATGGATAATGAGAACCTTCAAAACGAGGGATGCCAAGCCCATGATGACACTCTTCAGGTCACTTGTTCTTTCTAGGCTGGAATATTGCTGCACACTAACAGCACCTTTCAAGGCAGGTGAAATTGCCGACCTAGAAAATGTACAGAGAACTTTCACGGCGTGCATAACGGAGATAAAACACCTCAATTACTGGGAGCGCTTGAGGTTCCTAAACCTGTATTCCCTGGAACGCAGGAGGGAGAGATACATGATTATATACACCTGGAAAATCCTAGAGGGACTAGTACCGAACTTGCACACGAAAATCACTCACTACGAAAGCAAAAGACTTGGCAGACGATGCAACATCCCCCCAATGAAAAGCAGGGGTGTCACTAGCACGTTAAGAGACCATACAATAAGTGTCAGGGGCCCGAGACTGTTCAACTGCCTCCCAGCATACATAAGGGGGATTACCAACAGACCCCTGGCAGTCTTCAAGCTGGCACTGGACAAGGACCTAAAGTCGGTTCCTGATCAGCCGGGCTGTGGTTCGTACGTTGGTTTGCGTGCAGCCAGCAGTAACAGCGTGGTTGATCAGGCTCTGATCCACCAGGAGGCCTGGTCACAGACCGGGCCGCGGGGGCGTTGACCCCCGAAACTCTCTCCAGGTAAACTCCAGTGTCTCCCTACGCATTGCAGATATATTGGCCTCTTTTAGCCGCTCTGTTATTCTTTTCCGTGCCTTTTCTGTGCCTTGGATTTAATACATCTTATACGATGCATGACTCGGTCATAGTAGATGATCTTCGATCTGATCACTTCCCTAGACTCACAACTGTCAATCTTGATTACATCTCCAGTAATCAAGGAGCTAAATACTGAAGGAGGAAACTTATTCTGAATCCAGAGCACAGAGACAACTTTATTAACCACTTGGATCAATGGTATAAGAATTACGATCCCATTGGCAGACAATAATTCAATGACGATTTAGTTGCCACTATTGAGACTGTCCTCACAGATCATGTGGGCAGGAAAAGAAAACATAGACCTTCCACTATAACTGACAAGAAAACCCAATGTAAATACTATAATGATCCAGAGCTACGCAATCTAACACATGCAGCGGCTGGGAGGATTGGTAAAGCATACCGTGAATGTAGAACCCCAGACCTACTCAGAACGTTCCAAGCTGCACTAACAAATGCAAGGAATAGAAAGCAAGAACTTAGGCAACAGGAATGGGAACAATTTGTTAGTGGATTAAATAGGTCCACCCCTTTAAGTTTGGCTTGGAAAGGTATAAATAAAATAACCAGGAAAAAGACTGGCAATGTTGCTCATCCCTTTTCTCTCAGAAAAGCAAATGACCTCATAAATGACTGGTCCAAAACATCCAGGCATGAAAACCTTCCATCTTATATTAAAACAAATTTAGAGAGTACTTCTGAAGAAATGTTGAAACTGATTAATTTTATGAGCCAAAATACTGATGAGAGTGACTGCCTCTTCACCGAGTATGAATTAGATAATGCATTAACTAAAGGTCGATAAACTGCTCCTGGAGAGGATGGTATAACTTATGATATTCTCAGAACTCTAAGGCAAGTGCCTGATAACCCTTTGTTGGCACTGTATAAACTCAGTTACATTGAGGGCGTTCTTCCTACTTCCTGGACCAATAGTCTCATTGTGCCTATCCCTAAGCCCCAACAGCCTGATACATTTAGGCCAATCTCCTTAACTAGTTGTCTTTGTAAAACTTTTGAAAGAATGATGCTTAACAGACTGTACTACAGAATCAGACACCAACTTTCCCCCTACCTCTATGGGTTCATTAAAGGTTAAAGTGTGCAGAACTGTATTTCCACCTTTCTCACTGCACACACCTCTACTAGTAGTACCACATTTCTTGATCTAAAATCTGCATTTGATATCGCGAACAGAACCGTTATACTATATGAACTAGCCAAAATGAATATGGGTGGTAGCTTACTCTGCTGGATAATAGGACACCTGTCAAATAGAGTATTCTCTGTCCTCTACCAAGGCTTTAGAAGCGAGTCTAAAGAAATGTCCCTAGGTACACCACAGGGAGGAGTTCTCAGTCCCATGCTATTTAATATTCTGATTAATGCTCTCCTAAATACTCTACCTTCCTTACCTAAATATATAGTTATAAGCTATGCTGATGACATCATGATCCACACAACAGGGCATAAGAAGATGAGTACTATTCTTAATGAATTTGTAATCGAATAGGCCTCATAATATCTTCCTCTAAAACAAAGATCTTAACAAGCAAACGACATCCCCCACCCAACTATTTGCAGGGTGAAAACATTAGCTACGTTAAAACTTACAGATATCTTGGTACCCTTTAACAAATCCACTATACCACAACTAAATAAGAAATGCAAAGATAGGCTAAATGCTCTCAAAGCTGTTACTGACTACAGCCCCAACTATGGTGCTAATGTGAGAATCGTGAGAATGATGTACATAGCCTATGTTAGATCCTTAATTGATTATGCTGCTCCCATGTTGATATTAGCTAGAGAAAGTTCTCTCCGACCCTTGGAGTTAATGCAAAATGAAGCTCTCAGAATTATTCTTGGTTGTCCCAAATCTACAAAGGTTCTTAATATGAGGAAGGAGCTTTGTATTTCTAGTATCAGTGATAGGACTGTTGAGATTAACACAATACCCGGTATTAGAATGTTAAGAAATGATCCAGACACTGTCACAATGAACCTTACTAAATGTCTAGAAGTAAATACACACAGATTTAAATGGACTGTGAAAACGTGCAATTGCATTAAGTTTTGTAAGCTTTGTATTTTTACTGTGAACAAGCTTATCCTGCATAATGTTCCACTTCATGAATACTTTCTTACTTGAGTAATTCGGTTACCTTTCAACTGTGTTAAGCAAGAGTCAGCCTGTTAACATCTATGTTCCTTGCCATCTCATCTAGTGGGTCTAGCGCCTAGTTAAAATTGTAATAGTAACAATTTGCAATCATTATACTTCTAGTTATACATTGTGTAAATTGTTTTAGACTATTTGATCAACTGGATTGTAGTGTTTAACTTCTGATACACCAATTTAATGACTGCAGACACGCACTGACACATAATAAACACATTAAAACGCTGGTACCTCTCCAGAAGCTGGGCCTAGTGTGTGACCTTGAGAATTGAGTGTGTTTATTACGGCCAGTGGTGTACCACTCTCACCTATATTTACATCAACACAAGTGTATTCTAAGTGATAAAGTGTACACTTGGTGTACTTGGTAACACTTGTCATACATAGTAACGTGTGTGTGAGATTGTTTAGGTACTGGTTCATCTATCTACAGCTGCACACTTATGCTTGCATACATGTATAACATAGTAATGTGTGAGTTACCCAGGATGGACCAAGGAAGTCGACCAGAGTGATTTATCTCTGTCATTGTAACATTACCTATTTTTTTTTTTTTTTTTTTTTTTTTTTTTTTTTTTTTTTTTTTTTTTTTTTAAGTAATACTGTTTACAATCTATGGTTGGGGTAAGGGGTTGTCTTCAGCATTCATTGTGATGTCTGCTATATTATTATTTCAGTGAGGTACATTAGGTGGCAGTAGCCTGAACTAACTCAAGTGGAAGTTATCATTGAATTTGAACCTCTTGTTTAATGTGATGTATGTCAGAATTCTAATTTTATGCTCAATATTACCTACTTTCTCTCTCTCTCTCTCTCTCTCTCTCTCTGTTCATCTTTGTAATTTGTGATATGGTGTAAGACCTCGCCTGTACCATCCATTATATCATTATATGTACCATATTATTAACACACATACAAGAGGTCTCTGAGTGTGTTTTTGGTGGGGTGTGTGTCGTATTGAGTGGTGGTGGTCTGGGTTGAGTATGGTTGGAGGTGTTCATTGAACTTGAGCACTTGTGTCTTGTGATCTATTTTGGACTTCTGACTTTGTAGTGAATATTTGCTCTTGCATAAGCTATAAGGGAAAGATAAGCGAGGAATTCTTGTGTTGTGAGTCTTACACCAGATATCATCACTGGCAAACATGGCAACTGTCATAGAGGAACCTATTTCTGCAGGTGATGGAAATGATGATAGCTTCCAGACCTTTAAAAGTAAACAAAAGAGAAAAAGTGAGAAAGGGCTAGAGCGTCGACGTAGTCAGACTCACTTGACTCGTACACAATGTGATACTAAACGTCCTTGGTGCACAGAGGCTGCAAGAAGTCTTTCTTCAAAGGAAGAATGTGTTAAGCTGAACTTCCCTGACAACACCCCGCTGCCTGCTAAGTGTGCATGGCTAATGGAAGCTGTAAACAAGCATCCTAACTCAAGGATCCAATTTAGGAAAAACACACACAACTTTGTGTTTGTGGAACAGAATAAAGAACTGATCAATGATCTACTTAGTACACCTTATGGGGATATTAAGCTGCTCCGACCTCCATCAGACACTCACCACTTTAAAAAATGGGTCAGTATCATAATCTTTGGATACCCTCTCTGCATGGACCCATCCCATCTGACTCTAAGTGAGCATATCATCAAGCCTAAAAGACTTAAAGGAAAATCCCAAATTATTGCCAGTTGGGTGGGTCCTGTGCCCCTCCCCCGGAATATCTGGGTGCATGGTTTACGTTTCCTAAACATCGAAGTGTACCTACCCCCTAAACGTAGGTGTTACAAATGCCAGCACTATGGCCATGTTGCAGTAGACTGTGGAATACTACATTCTTGGTGTGGTAAGTGTGCTGGGAAACATTCCACTAGAGAATGCACAGTAGGCCCTGACAGCCAAAAATTTAAGTGTATTAACTGTAAAGAAGTTGGGGTTACAGTTTCCCACAAGGACTGCAGTCAGAACCCAAACAACCTTCGATGTAAACCTGATAACAGTCCTTTAATGGTAACTGAGGATGGGGCCATCCAGTCTACCACAGCCAGATCTGAGACTGAACCTCTGCAAAGTGTGCAAGAACCCCACCTCACTGCAAATGATTCTGGTGATACCAGAATGCCATCACACACACCAGCTGTGGAGGAGCTAGCCATCCCTGCTAGCACATATGGAACTACTGGTCTGCCACTACAGATACCTATGGCTACACCTGAATATGGGGATGAGTTTGTCATTTCTCCCAATACACACAACTACAACAGTCAGACGGACACCACACAGGTAACCTCCCTGGAAATTGGAGATGAGTCAGATGCACAGGACCTACCTGCAATGAATGATGAAACAGAGAACACTAATGTAACCATGGTACCTGTTAAGGTGATAGGTGTTAAAGAAAGCACTAACCCAGAAGTGCCATCCTCCGGAGAGGCATTGGATTCGCCTGACCTTCCTCATATTATAACAAATTTCCAGAAAAAAATTGAGCATCTTGAACAGATCCTGACAAGTTTAATAAATATATGTAATCAGGATGATGCTCTTGAGCATGGTGATGATGTCAAAAGTGCAGCAATCTCCGTTCAGCTTCCAGCAATTTGTGAGAAAGAAGCCCATAACTCTTGCCTTCAAGACTTGCCTTATAACTGGCTGCCAAAATGCCGAAAAATGCTTAAAAATAAAGGTCCTGAAGATAAAGACGTACAAACTATGCTATTTGCTCTTAAGTATCTGCACACTGTAGTCAAAGCATAATAGTTTTACCATCTTATGAGCAAGAGATTGTAATAACTCACTACAATGGATACATTACAAATCTTTTCATGGAACATTGCTTCCATCAGGAAGCGGTTGCCTGACTTACATCATATTAGTGCAACCAAGAATATTGATGTCATCTGTTTGCAGGAATGTAGATTGAAAGATGGAGCACCTCCACCAAACTTGCCTGGATATGCAGCTTATAACCTAAGGTCAACCAACTGTTGTGTGATGTATGTCAGAAAGAGCTTGCCACATTCACTCCTTTCCTTGCAGAGTCGAGTTAACATGCAGTATCATGGTGTCAAAGTATATGCAGGCGATTTTTCCATAAACATTTTTAATCTCTATGCCCCAGCGAACCAGCTTCGACCTGATGCTTTACCAGATCGCATCAATAGTGAACCTACCATCATTCTTGGAGATTTTAATGCCAGACATAAGAATATTGGTGGGTCTATAACAAACACCAATGGAACTAAACTAGTGAGATTGCTAAATGAGCATGATAATGTTCGAATTGTGGGCACTACTGAGCCTACTCACATATATGGTGGCATACTAGATCTGTGTCTTGGATTTAATACATCATATACGATGCATGACTCTGTCATAGTTGATGATCTTCTATCTGATCACTTCCCAAGACTAACAACTGTCAATCTTGATCACATCTCCAGCAATCAAGGAGCTAAATACAGAAGGAGGAAACTTATTCTCAAACCAGAACACAGAGACAACTTTATTAACCACTTGGATCAATGGTATAAGAATTACGAGCCCATTGGCACACAAAAATTTAATGATGATTTAATTACCACTATTGAGAGTGTTCTCACAGATCAAGTGGGCAGGAATAGGAAACAAAGACCCTCCACTATAAATAACAATAAAAACCAATGTAAATACTATAATGATCCACAGCTACGCAATCTAACACATGCAGCTAGGAGGATTGGTAAAGCATACCGTGAATGTAGAACCCCAGACCTGCTCAGAACGTTCCAAGCTGCACTAACAAATGCAAGGAATAGAAAGGAAGAACTTAGGCAACAGGAATGGGAACAGTTTGTTAGTGGATTAAATAGGTCCACCCCTTTGAGTTTGGCTTGGAAAGGTATAAATAAAATAACCAGGAAAAAGACTGGCAATGTTGCTCATCCCTTTCCTCTTGAAAAAGCAAATGACCTCATAAATGACTGGTCCAAAACATCCAGGCATGAAAGCCTTCCATCTCATATTAGAAAAAATTTAGAGAGTACTTCTGAAGAAATGTTGAAACTGATTAATTTTATGAGCCAAAATATTGATGAGAGTGATTGCCTCTTTACCGAGTATGAATTAGATAATGCATTAACCAAAGGTCGATCAACTGCTCCTGGAGAGGATGGTATAACCTATGATATTCTCAGAACTCTAAGGCACGTGCCTGATAACCCTTTGTTGGCACTGTATAATCTCAGTTACATTGAGGGCGTTCTTCCTACTTCCTTTGTGTAGTGATACTGGTCCTGTGGGGAGCAGCAGCAGGATAATACTGCACCACCTCTAGGGGCCCTTAACAACAACAACAGTTTGGTGTGTGTCATGGGCACCAACACATGGTGTGTGATTCTCTCCTACTTTATCCATTTATCAGCGATGCAGATTACATGGTGAGTTTAAATATGTGGCCTGTAGTTATAACTTTTCTCTTGACATATGCAAGACATCACCATCCCTGTAGAAGCCATTATTAGATGTACTAGTCATTATATTTTGTTGTTGCAGAAGTACTATGAAGATTCTATGTTCAATAAAGCCTAGAGATAAGGCCTGTGTTTCTATCACAACAATTTATTGAACATAGAATCCTGGGCTACCTGGTGGTGATCCTGCGCTAGACTACATCACAACATGGAGCGTTTACTGAAACCTGAGAGGCTAGACTGTGACCCCAGCTTATCAACGGCTGCTCAGGAATGGAAGCACTGGTTTAAGACTTTCGAAAACTTCTTGGGAGCCCTTCCTAAAGAAGATCTAGATAAACTAAGTCTGCTCATCAATTTTGTGTCACCTAAGATATATGAGGCTATTTCTGAGTGTAATACCTACGAAGATGCTATCAAAACCCTCAAGTCTCAGTATATTAAACCTACAAATGAAATCTTTGCACGCTATCGCCTTGCAACTCGCCGCCAGCAGATTGATGAGTCCTTAGAGGAATACTTTCAAGCACTGAAAATTTTAGGTAAGGACTGTCACTTCCAAGCAGTGACAGCTGCTCAGTATTGTGAAGAGTCCATCAGGGATGCTTTTATCAGTGGCCTGCAATCACCAATAATAAGGCAGCGTTTATTGGAGAATAAAACTCTCGACTTAGCCGCTGCCTTTGACCAGGCAAGAGCTCTAGATTCAGCCCAGAAGAATTCTGAAGTATACAGTACCACTCAGCCTTCTCGAGTGGTAAGTGCTGCAATTCCTGACCAAGACTCTTGCAATGAAGTTACTGGGGAACCTGCCTCAGTGACAGCAGCAGCAGGTACGGTGTGTTTCTTTTGTGGTTTTTCAAGACATCCACGTCCAAAGTGTCCTGCTCGTGAAGCAATGTGCCATAAATGCCACAAGAAAGGTCACTTTGCTAAAGTATGTCGTGCTAATGCATCAACAAGAGCTAGTGCCTCCACACATTCCAGTGATCATGCGACTCTAGCAACAGTGACTTCTGCGGCTACTCCAAATTCACTGTCAAAGGCAGTTGTGAAAGTATTCATCAAAGGAACAGAAGTAGATGGTCTTATTGATAGTGGCAGCTCAGAGAGTTTCATCAACCTTGACTTAGTTAAACGGCTCTCCTTGACTCTACATCACTCATCAGGTACCGTTTCCATGGCATCAACATCTCTCTCTATTCAGACCTTAGGGTTTTGTAAGGTAAATCTCAGAGTTAATGGAAAGGATTATCAAGATGTACATTTAGCTATTCTGCCACAACTGTGCTCTGATGTTATCCTTGGTCAGGACTTTCAGAAGCTGCATGGTAGTGTCACCTTAACATATGGAGGTGAACTGCCTCCTCTTGTTGTCTGTGGACTTAGCACTTTAAGGGTAGACCCACCAAAGCTGTTTGCAAATCTTACCGCGGATTGCCATCCTATATCAGCTAAGTCACGCCGCTATTCTTATGAGGATCGGATGTTCATTGAGAAAGAAACTCAGAGGCTGCTGAAGGAGGGTATTATAGAACCGAGTGATTCCCCTTGGCGTGCACAGGTTGTTGTTGTTAAAGATGGTTATAGGAAACGGAGACTGGCTATCGATTACTCTGAGACAATCAACAAATTTACACTTCTTGATGGGTACCCTCTACCTCGAATTGACGATACAGTGAACAAAATTGCTCAGTACTACGTGTTTAGCACAATTGATCTGCAGAGTGCCTATCATCAAGTCCCTATAAGGAATGAAGATAAACCATACACAGCGTTTCAGGCTAGTGATGGCCTGTATCAGTTTACCAGAGTCCCTTTTGGAGTCACCAATGGGGTAGCCTGCTTCCAACGAATTATGGATTCACTCATTCAGGAAGAGCAACTCATGGGAACCTACGCGTATTTAGATAATGTTACCATTTGTGGCAAGACCCAGGAGGAACATGATGCAAACCTTGATAAGTTTTTGGAAGCCGCCAAGAAGAAAAATATCAGTTACAATGAGGAAAAGTGCACTTTTTCAACTAAAAGGCTTAGCATCCTTGGTTATGTAGTGGAAGGAGGTTCAATATTCCCAGACCCTGAACGACTACGACCTCTACGGGAACTTCCAATGCCTCAAGACAAAAAGTCACTCCGAAGAACTCTTGGTCTCTTTGCTTATTACTCACAATGGATCTACAACTATTCAAGTAAAGTCCGCCCATTGAGTGCTACCACATTTCCTGTGACAAAGGAAGCAGAAGCCGCTTTCCATACTCTCAAACAGGACATTGAAAACTCAGTAGTTCAAGCCATTGATGAGTCCCTACCATTCGAAGTGGAAACGGATGCATCTGACATTGCCATTGCTGCAGTCTTATCTCAGGCAGGACGACCAGTAGCCTTCTTTTCGAGAACTTTTCAAGGATCAGAGAAATGTTATGCTGCTGTAGAAAAGGAAGCCCAGGCCATCATAGAAGCAGTTCGCCACTGGAGGCATTATTTAACTGGTAGACATTTCACCATAAGGACTGACCAACGGTCCGTGATGTATATGTTCGACAAGAGGCACAAAAGTAGGATAAAGAATGACAAGATATTACGCTGGAGGATGGAACTATCGTGTTATGACTTTGATATTCTGTACCGACCGGGTCAAGAGAACATCTCACCTGATGCATTCTCTAGGTCCCACTGTGGAGCAGCATGTCATGATTTGCAATCACTCTCAGCTCTCCACAAGGCTTTGTGTCACCCAGGAGTTACACGCCTGTACCATTTTGTCAAATCAAAGAACATGCCCTACTCAGTGGAAGATGTGCGACAAGTGATCAGAGCATGCAGAGTATGTGCAGAGTGCAAGCCAAACTTTCATCAGCCAGAGAAGACTCATCTCATAAAATCCACCCAGCCTTTCGAAAGATTGAATATAGATTTCAAAGGACCTCTACCAAGCACAAATCAGAATAGGTATTTCCTTAACATAGTAGATGAATATTCAAGGTTTCCCTTTGTATTCCCCTGTGCAAATATGGCTGCTTCAACTGTTATTAGTTGTCTTTCACAGTTGTTCTCTATTTTTGGTATGCCAGCTTATATCCATTCAGACAGGGGATCCTCGTTCATGAGTAACGAACTTCAGGAGTTTTTGGCTAGCAAAGGTATTGCCTGCAGCAGAACAACAAGCTACAACCCTCAAGGCAATGGTCAAGTGGAGCGGTTCAATGGTACTATATGGAAGGCAGTTACAATGACATTAAAGTCGCGCAATCTACCTGTTCAACACTGGCAAACTGTCCTACCTGATGCTCTTCACTCTATTAGATCACTGCTGTGCACAGCTACTAATGCAACCCCTCATGAAAGACTCCTCAACTATTCACGTCGTTCCTCTACGGGAGCCTCCGTGCCCACTTGGTTATGTCATCCTGGACCCGTTCTCCTGAAGAGTCACCGTAGGATGAACAAGACGGATCCTTTAGTGGAAGAGGTAGAGCTCCTGCAAGCTAATCCACATTACGCCCACATTCGCTACCAAAATGGTGAAGAGACTACAGTATCTACAAGACATTTAGCCCCAGTTGAAATCCCTATTAGTGTGGAATCTCAAGATACACCAATAGATGTGAAAGATGCTTCGTTTTCTCCTGGAAAGCCCCTTGAGACTACCCCTATGGAAATAGAGGATTCTGCTCCAGCAGTTAATCAAACCCCGCTGGAAAATATCGAACCTGGTGAAGAGGCTCAAGGGCTACGAAGGTCGGGACGTGTACGTCGCCCACCTAACAGTTTGGGAGATTACTGTCTCTGATATTTTAGAAGGGGGAGATTGTAGTGATACTGGTCCTGTGGGGAGCAGCAGCAGGATAATACTGCACCACCTCTAGGGGCCCTTAACAACAACAACAGTTTGGTGTGTGTCATGGGCACCAACACATGGTGTGTGATTCTCTCCTACTTTATCCATTTATCAGCGATGCAGATTACATGGTGAGTTTAAATATGTGGCCTGTAGTTATAACTTTTCTCTTGACATATGCAAGACATCACCATCCCTGTAGAAGCCATTATTAGATGTACTAGTCATTATATTTTGTTGTTGCAGAAGTACTATGAAGATTCTATGTTCAATAAAGCCTAGAGATAAGGCCTGTGTTTCTATCACAACACAGTGAGTCTAAAGAAATGTCTTTAGGTACACCGCAGGGAGGAGTTCTTAGTCCCATGCTATTTAATATTCTGATTAATGCTCTCCTAAATGCTCTACCTGCCTCACCTAAACATATAGCTATAAGCTATGCTGATGATATCATGATCCATACAACAGGGCATAAGATGAATATCATTCTTAATGAAGTTCAAGCAATTTGTAATC